>NC_136801.1:11920891-12520891 GCF_951216825.1 Electrona antarctica | reverse complement strand
GTCAAGTCTATAATAGCGGTTTAAGTGCATACCACAGTCCCGCCCCCTTTCATGACGATGCCAGGCCCAGGAAATAATTCCCAATGCATTTTCCCCATAGACATTTAAAAAAGTTTTTTTTAAAGACCTTTTAAGTGCCGTACAAAGCCAACTCGAGTCGTGACAAATCATGACAACAAACACAATATTTTGGACCAAACAAATAATTACAAAGAAGAAAAACAACAAAAAAGTGTTGTAACCTGCCGTTTTCTTCTTCTTTCTAATAATTAGTTTGGCCCGAAATATTGTGTTTGTTGTCATGATTTGTCACAACTCGAGTTGGCTTTGTACGAGGCTTAAAAGGTCTTTAAATAAATACTTTTTGAAATGTCTATGAGGAAAATGAACTGCAGAAAACCCCAAAAAATATGAATACAAAAAAAGTCTATAATTGTGCAAATCTGTGAAACATAATGTCAAGTCAAATGTAATCACATTTCATAAAGCACAGGTGTGTACTTGTAAACCAAGCTGCCTCACGCTACAGAAGCATCTACCCTATGGGCCACATGGCTCGGCAAGGCTTACTCAATTACATTTAAAAACAACTCTTGTTGACCCAAGGTACCGCACAGGCCAGGAGGTAGCTAAAATCCCAAATACAAAAACCATAGGCCTATAAAAAAAAGTCCTAAAGCTCAAAGGCTCAAATAACCAATTAGCAATAACAATAACAATAGCAAAACAGTAAGAACACAAATAACACAACAAAAACAACAAGGCTCTGCTGTCACACATAATCTGAGCCAGGACAGGAGGATGAAGCAAACATACAGCCCTATAGGCCTATTTGTGGATCAAAATGGTGAGTAAGCACAACATCTGCTTTACCTCAGTAAAACCTGTATCTGGTTGAACACATAAACATCACATACCACAATTTCTGTCATGCAAAAAACATTTCAGGAGGGAATGTTGGACAACCCTGCATACCATTTAACCCACAGTGTTTTCACACCCCCTAGAGGCCATAATATGCAGACTAGAGCCAAAACATACGGAAGGTAAGGTTGAAAACAAGTTAACAACCTCCCGTGTTTTTTGTTGTCGACACTAAAACGCGAACCGGCTCACCTCTCGCTGGCTACAGGAAGGGGACTTGTGGTCGGCGAATGCTCTGATGAGTCTGGAGCGTTTTCATCCGGGCCTGCTGTGGAATCTGATTCTGGAGATGGTTCAGGAATAATAGCATGGCTTATTGTGTCCCTGGGGCAGCTGGTCTCCTTGTGTTCTTCTGACCGGCTGTCATTCTCTGGATCCACCTCCTTTGTCACAGCAGCACTGAATCAAAGAGGACATCATTATTTGTAATGGATAAAATGTAATTTTGTCCAATCTGTATTTTAGAGTATGTTAATACAATATATAACTTATACAAGGTTGTATTTTGTCTCTCTCAGTGATGTAAATAGGTTTTCAATGTAATGAGTCCCGGGATGCAGGGATGGTCTTTTTGATGAGTCCCAGGGACATTTTATGAGTCATATTTTGCCATTTTTACAAATTGCAGCATTTAACTCCCATTTCATTTTATATGGTTATAATGTGGTTATATTCATGTAGAAAATAAGAAGAAATGATTGAAGAAATGATTGAAGAAATGATGACTCAGACGGATTGACAGTGCGACGTAAGCGGAAGAACCTCTGGTTTGATCATTGATATCAATTTGATCAGACACGTGTGTAATGAAGGTTAAGGTTATTCTTATATCGCCTAGGAACCTGACGAGCGTGTCACTCTAAAGTTAAACCCTTGATGACAATGGTAAGATACGGGGAGCCAGAGGTCACTCTTGAATCTGCGGTAATAGCTGGGATAGCCCTATTGATCTGAAGATACAAGATAGACCTATGGTGGTACGAAATGAATTTCAATCGCAGTGTATGGTCACCGTTAATTGGGTTTAGCTAATAGTTCATTTAGTTGGTATTTGGATTTACCTGTTGGTAGAGGATCACATGTTGGACATCCTGAATAATCCCTTGTTCTGATCTGGCAAATTATTCTGATTGAAACTCTAGGAAGGTTGACGTATATCTACAGATGTGACGTCATGCTGTGTCATCACTACGTCATCATGACATTGTCCCCAAATTAGGCAAACTTACACTGGGCGTTGTAACCTTGGCAACAACGCCCCCTATATACAAACTCATAGTAACTTCAATCTCCATTTTAACCATGCTATTAGTAGCCCCATTGAAAACATCCATCCTTGTGTAGTGAATATTGGACCACTCTAAAAATGTATCTTTACAGGAAAATGCATTTTTAAATACAAATGGATACACAGGAGAGCACAGGGGATATTAAAAATAATTTAGTTATTTGCAGGAATAAATTAAAATTAGGGGCAACGCCACACAGAAATTCAAGCCGCCTGAATCAGGATGTTAAATTTGTGAAAATAATTTGGTGAATTTGGTAGAACATTAAAAATAAATCACACCGTGTGAACTGTGAACTTGAGGGGCGCTCTTATCATCAGACATCACATCATCATGTCCAGCTTTTAATGTTTGTGTTTAAACTATGACGTAAAAGTGGCCATTCATTATCAATGTCATTTAATGTTTGTGTTAGGACAAAGATTGTGTTTACACTCTTTGTTATTGACAACATTAAGTATTACACCAAAGCCAGTGACAGTGGCTGCTTGTCATATGACTCACCGGCACGGGGAGGCAGAGCAGGGGGAGGAGTGTGAATCAGGGACACTTTCAGTGAGGTTCATCTCTTCTCTGACCTCCTCCTCGCTGGATACAGGCCTCGGGGAGGAGGAGGCTGGACGACAAGCCTCTGCTGCGGGTATCTGAGGAGCATCTGCTGGAGACGACACTTCATCACACCGAGAAGAGGATGCATCCCCTGAAGGAGGGCACGCTGCGTGAGCAGGCGACAAAGAGCTGTCATCTGCCTGCTCGTCATCATCACCGCCGAGTGCCGCCTCTTCTTCTGGCGCTGCGATGAGCTCTGTCTTCTGTACGTCCGCTCCATGGGAAGGGCTGTCACGATTACATTTAAGTTGACGATTAATTGTCACACAAATAATTGCAATTAGCGATTTGTGTTTTTGGCATTGAACATTGAAACGTATAAATAAGAAATAATAATAATCTGTTTGACCTTTTACGCTTCATAATCACAAATTGCACAGGGCAGGTATGACAAATAACTTAAAGATATAAAGAAAAGACTGACATATTTCATAATTTTGTACTACTACTATACGGAAAGATCAGAAATAGCTGATCTACAAGTTGGTCACAAAGTGATGCGCTGTAAGCTTGTAGAAGATCTGCTATTTCCGCTATTTTTGGAAACCTTTTTTAACATGGAAACGATTATGCACAATGATCGTGATTATCTAAAATAATTGCGATTAGGCGATTATGTAATAATTGTAACGGGCCTATACCTGAGGGAAGGGATTTCAGGGAACACTGCCTCCTCTGCCTCTTGTGGGACGATTGTTTCAGGGAGTGTGTCGTCCTGCACAGCCGTGGACAGTTCCCCCAGGTGTATGGGCTCTGTTGTTCCAGCACATACGTCCGACTCCGCGGTCATGGCCGCCTCCTGTTCTTCGGGCACGGGAGCGTCTTCCATCTGCGAGGGTTCCAAAGGGCTTACTAGCAGACATTCAGAGGTTTCCTGTGCGTGGTCGTCTTGTGCTATGTTGTCGGCTACGTTTTCTTTTATTTGGGCGCCGTTGTTGGCGGTATGGCGCTCCCCCTCCGTGGGTTGAGGTCCTTTGTGCGTGGGTCCGTTCTCCTGAGGCTTGGCAGGCTCTGGTACTCTGGCTTGGGGACTCTGCTTCGCCCGCACCATAACGACGACCTTCCCGTCTTCTTTGATCTCAGCCTCATCGCTTATTTTCCTAAACAAATCACGAAAGACAGCATGGGGTGTTAATACATAATACAATGTATTGTATACACCACCAACAAAGTATAATACAAGTGGTTTATCAGACTTTCCATCCAAGTGGTTCCATCACATTTTCCAGAACCAGGTTTTATCAAACTTTATCAAACATAGCTGGTATGTGAACTTCATATTTGCTATAGAATTACAATAATACTGGTGGTGGTTTTAAACATTGACATTATAAGATACCACGGAATGGACCAATGGACCTTTTCCATTTGGTTCCATTTGTATACTCTCAGTGTTACAGACCTTTAAGGGTCCATTTGGAACCCCCTCAAGTAACCCAGAGGGTCCCTGTAACCTCACTTTAAAAACCAGTGAGGTATATAGAATTGTTTATAGGAATAATTAAAGGGAACCGTTATCCGTTAGACTATTACCCTATATTGGTCTGACTCTGAATATAAGAATGTTTTTTTTCCAAAGGGAATATCCTAAAGAACTGGGTCGTATTATAATCAGGGACTAGACAATTTGACATTCAATGTTATTTTTCCACAAATGAGTCCTGAAAAATGGGGGTCGTCTTATATTCGGCACAATACGGTAATAGGGAATCGTTAAGGAACCGGAATAGGACAAATTCTAAAGGATCTCAACCCTAATACAGTCTCGAGTCATCTTACCTTTGATCGGTGTCTGCCTCGGGACTGTCCTGGAACTCACCCACCATACCCGCCTCCGCCGAGGGCAGCGCAGCCTTTGTGGCATCCTGCAACAAGCCACTTCTCTCTTCTACAGTGTCACAGGGGCTAGAGGACGCGCAACAATTCCCCATCTATCTGCTCCCTCTGCTACACCAAGGCAGACGCAGGGCAGGCCAGCTTTCTGACCTTTGGGGGAGATTGTAATAAGGTCTCTGTCTGACCCTGCCTGATGAGTACTATAGTAGTACGGTTGTAAGATTTCAACAGTCCATTGTGAATTGCATCACACATCCGCTGGCGCTGAAGCAGGGGTTATACTTCTTAACTTTGGATATTGTTAAAGGGCAACACAATAGTGGGGTATGTGTGAATATGAAACATGTCTGTGTAATGTGTTAGTAATAACAACAGATGGTGTTCCAAGCAATTAAGTGACGTATCACGTCATGACTAGCTTACTGCACAGGACCACAATGGAAACAAGTTCCCAAGACTTTTTTTTGTTATCCTTTTAGCCCAAATGTCTGTACCTCGTGCTGTTTACATCTAATAAAGAATTCAAGCAAACTGACTGGCATGCAGCTAAACAGTAATTTTAAGCTTTCAACTTTACTGTGGTCTGTGAAATAAGAATAATGCCTGGTACCTGGTCTGTGTATTACTGAATGGAGATAATAACCTCCAAAAGGTTTAATGCAGAAATAATTCTATTTCACTTTCATCTGTCTTTAAAAAATAAAAAGGAAAACAGCATTTAGCTAGGTAGCCAGCTAGCCTATCATCAACCAACCTACTTTACTACTAACATGCATGGAGAGAGACCGACGTACGTTGAAATGTCTCATCAGATACCTTCAGTACTTTCACTATGCTACGGTTTATTACAACACTTTAAACTTGTTGGAAAACAACAAATATGGATCAATTATCCTGCACGAAAGATCCGAATTATTGTACGCCCTGATTCCACCGCCGGGCGCGGGTCTATGACGTCAGGTGACAGGTCTATGACGTAGTTGGGGGGTCTTCTATGGTCCCTCTGTATGTTCTGTCCTCCATTCAGCATTGTTGGACTTTCAAATGATTGATACAATAATCCTACCTAGACTAAATGTTATCAACCTTCTCTTAATTCTTGCTAAATTTCATATTCATTGTAGTAAATTTGCTAAGCAAAGCAACACTAAAGTTATGTGAAAACCAGAATAATCTGTGATTTTTAAGTTTCATATATATTTTTCCAGTAGCCTATTGTAACTGCAGTTTGTCCTGATATTTTGTCATATGTCCTGATATTTTGTCAAAATGTCCCATGACTCTAGGAGACCAAAGATCTTTTTGTGTTTGTTTGTTTGTTACTGAATGATCACTCTGACTCAGAGCTACTATTACTAATACATTTGTTTTTACTGCTGCTTCTGGACCGGGTCCTGGCCAATGCCCTAGATAAGATTTTAGCAGCTACAGTATACTCACAGTCACACTGAAATAACGGTGTGGCTTGATGTCTTTGACAGTGGGTAAAAACTTGTATAGCCAGCTAGGAGTGCCATCAGATACACTGACACCGTTAGTTATAGCATATTTGAATGGGTTTGCCTATCTGGTTTAATTGTAAACTTGTAATTGTAAACAGTGAATTATTGTAGTTAGGCTTCTTGTGCATTTTAGTTTCCTCTCATAGTTTGGGGAAAAAGATAGTAGTAGTCTTTCTTTTCAAAATATTTTTTATTGCAATTTCAATAATAAGATCATAGGGCAGACATAATAAAAAGATTATGTTGTTGTGCAAAACATGCCCCTTCAAGACAAAACATTTTCTCCTCTTCAAGTTCCAATTTAGTAAAGCCAATTCCCAATTCCCCAGCCTCTCTACGAGTAACTCTGCTAACCCCCACAATCAGTCAGTGGGAGGGTGAAGAAGTAGTAGTGTCAATAGGATTATCATAAGCCTGTGCAGTAGTGCAATGTGATATGAATCTGCTCATCTACACTTACAGTAGGTCCTTTGGATTCATCATCATAAGAACATGCTTACGAACAATTCTGCCTACTTAAGAACGTTTCATGAATCTGACTGGACTTCTCTTAGGAAGAAATGTAAGAGGAAAAGTTAGGAACTTATTGGCGCATGAGAAATGTCTGGGTTTCCGAGGCTACTAAAAAGATGGCTGTGTTGAAACCAGTGTTACGTTTTCACTGTCAGTGGATCAACACCATAGCAGATAACATGGCCTAAATCATCACTGTGTTTTGTCATGTCCAGAGTCTCTCTGACATACAGTTCATTTCTGATGCCACTGATTTTCTCTAGACCAGATATGCAACTTAGTAAAAGTGAATTAATACCAGTCTAACCTTGTGCTGCCTGAATTTGGATGCTCTTAGCCTCTTCATAATCTGAAACATAAATATTTTTAATTATCTTTATATTTGTTAGATCGTAGCTAAAAATAGCAAATACAGATCAAAGTCTGTACCTTCCAACTGAACTTTAACATTTCTGGGTTAGTTAATATTTTGTAATTTGTTAGCAATAGTGAAATACAAAATATAGTTTATTGGAACAGCAGTAAATATTCAATATTCATATTGATTCATGTACAGATGAAAGGAGGGAGGATGGTCATTTTCTATATTGCAATGCAAAGTGACTATGAGAGGCAAATGTCAACATTTTGTCATGTATCCTTAAAATTGTCCTTTTGCAGAGATCAAAATGAACACATTCCATTAAATGGAATATAATTATTTCCTCGAACTGGCTGCCAAGCTGGAAAACTCAAATTCTGGTTTCATTTTAAGTTTAGTATTACCGCTCTCATTTTGATCTCTGAAAAAGGAGAACAAATTTGGGTTTGAAACCCCAAAACATACATTCTAAACCAATTACCAGAGTTGCAATATGCCACCCTCTGTCTTGTCTTGTAATATGGTAAATGAATGGTGCATTTATTTCCAAGGCGCTTTAAGGGCCTTGCAAACATGAAGCGAGGAACGCAGGCGTTGTTGCCTGGATCAACACAGGTCTCCTCCAGGTCTGTTGAAGAGGGGCGCTACAACGCAAGCGTAAAAAAAAAGCTAAACAGAATCCAGGTCTGGTGAGTCACGGGCACGCACACAACAAATTCACGGGACCGCGCTTGCGCCGTCGCACCGCAACTTCTCCTCTTATCGCTCCCCGTTTGCAAGGCCCTTTACAATGATTGTGAATTACATTCACCCATTCACACCAATGGTGGAGGAAACTATGCAAGGCACCAACCTGCTCATCGGGAGCAATTAGGGGTTCAGCATCTTGCTCAAGGACACTCCCGACAGTAACTGGGCATTGAAGCGGCCACTCTACCCCTGAGCCACTGCCGCCCGTATGTCTCTTCTGTCTTTTCCCATGGCTTCCGCTAGTCTCCTAGCTTTGAAATAACGCATAAAAATGCTGAAATGAGTGCTGCCCACAGAGGAAAACTGAAGGAAGTTCCCCCGTGGGATAGGATATATAATAAAATAAATCTATTTTATATACATTTAGTGGAAGAATAATAACACAATGGTGCCATCAGCAGAAATATGAAATTGTGTGTGTGTTTCACACAAATAATAAGAACAATTTGAAATTGACCTATTCAGTTTTCTCCCCACGTTTCGGCAAATGTTCACACTGTCCCTGTGGGGGTCGGGATCACAATTCTTTCTCAGTTCTCAGTGACATTCCCTAAGCACTTCAAGGCTTGTAGGTGCTGAATCAAGTCTTGAGGCAGTCCCAGTTCCACAACTAAATCCATACAGCGCTGAAGGAGTTGCTCCCACATTATTTCCCCTGAGTGGGAACAGTCTGAATACGCCTTCTGTGGCTTTTCTGGAAACTCCAGGTCCATGTTATCATTGTCCCCCTTGCAGCAGTCGGCCGCCCCGCACCCGCCCTCTCCCTTGCAACTCGCACTTCCTCCTGCGACCTCTAGAGTCTGCATGTTCTCCCCGACGTCGCTCACGCTGGGTGGCGGGCTCTCGTAAGTCTTTCTCATTTCCTCTGCGATGACAGCCTCGTGTTGCTCGACCCGCTGAATCAGTTCGGTCACGGCGGCCGGGGCGGGCTTTTCTGGATGCTGAAACTGGTGCCAGCACTGTATAGCGCTGCAATAATGTCACATACACACAAAGGGCACAGCGGTTTCAGTTACAATGGGAGAGAGAGAGAGAGAAGCAACTGGGGCAGTGTTGCCATGCATGTTTATTTTAAGTAACTCTGGGCATGTTATTTTGTAGTCGCTTGTAAATATTGGTAGTTTTGGGATGCGTTTGTTTTTTACTTGTTTCTAAAGTAAACCAGTGTTTCTCAAACATGACAAGGGACCACCCATCTAAAAAAGAATTGTCAGGGAGCCCCCCCCCGTGTTGTGAGCTGCTATTTTCAAATAGCTGATGCAATGCAAATAGGTTTAAAGTGCTCATTTGGCCTACTGGCCTAGTATAGTTGCTTCTTTTGGGATTGTTTTCATAGCTTGTTTCTCTTGCCAAATCTGGCAACACTGAACAGAACACAGGGAGAGAGCCAGCACAAAGAAGGCCCATGACCATTCAGTACAAAGGAGGGCAACAACACGAGTCTGAAAGCTAAAATAGCATGAATTATTGCATGTTTGTTATTCAACTACAGCAGCAAAATGTAGATGACAAAGCACATCAGAAATAAAACACACAGATGATCCAATTAAGTTACCTTAAAATCCCTTTGAGACGCCCTGCAGCCACGGTTTTTCTCGCTCCCTCTCTGTAACCGATGTTGAAGCCGTCTTGAAGTGAAGACTCTTTTGCGCAATCTATGCCGTCTACATACCCATCCTAGAGACAAAACACAAAGTGTCACAGTTTGAAGCAAGCTGCAAACTGGAAAAAAATAAGTAAGATTCATATTCTGATCTCTCTCTGTTTAACGGTGTGTGTCACTTTTCTTCAAGTCCAGTAACATTAATCTCTACATTTTGAGGAGGGTGGTGTCCAGTCTGTCCACTTCTCTAGTAATCACTGGAATGTGTGGGCACCTCAGACCTCAATGTAAAATTTGATATTTTGTCCAAAATGTTTAAAAGAAATGTAAAGTACACTATGACCATGAACATGCACAGTACATCATTATCATACTAGTACTAACCCTTCAACTTCTTGTTTATGCACCAAAATGATTGGCTAAATATACTGATGTTGGTGTCGTTTTTAGTTTTTACATTTTGTACCAAATAGACAATTATATTTTTACACCCGAGGTGCTCTGTATGCTTTGTACGTCTTTTTGATTGATTGAAAATTGTATTAACAGTTTGCAGAATTACAGTACATTTCAAGCACAAACTCAATACAAAGGCTGTTAACTGTGAGTGGACGACCCAATTAAGCATTACACTTGTTTACAACAGGGTCCACCATGTTCAATTCATCAAAACATTTAGAGACGTACAAATAGACACTTCTATATAGACAAAGAACAGTACAGGAAAAATGTTCTCTAAATGTTCTGATGAAATGAAAATGGTGGACCCCATTGTAAACAAGTAGGCTAATGCTTTTTTATGGTGTCGTCCACATTCAATCAATCAAACTCTTCCTCATATGGATTCCCCAACATTCACCAGGTTATCAGTGTTATTTACTTTACCTTTACGCGCTTCCTCATGTTAGACCTCCATTCTTTGCCTGCTAAACCCAAATCATTGGCATCTTCGTCGAACACGTCAGCGTCTTCTCCGTTAAACGAAAGAGACTTGACCCAGGACATCGTGGAGCTTAAAAGATGAACTTGACACGATTCTGCTTATTTGAAAACGCGTTTTAAAGTTTAGACTGAGCTCGTTGCAATCATAATGTCTCGTGTGGGCCTCTAAAGCAGGTGACGTCATCATCATGCGCAAGCTTTTCTTTTGTGGTTAAAAAAAAGCCATTGGGGGGATTGCCATCATAGACTAAATACTGCCACCTACCGATATAACACTTTAGATATTAAATACACTCTTTGACCTGCAGGGAGTGCTATATCCTTATAGAAAACTCACATTGCTGTGCAAATTAAATCCATCACTGTATCAGCAGATTCAGCACAGCATGGCTGATGCATGGTGCCAATGAAAACCCACCCAGTCCTGACCATATTTAAACTAAACATTAAGATACACATTCATTATGAACTCCCAGCCCCATGGATGGGTAGAATTCATCATAACTGACACCAGAAAATAACGACTTTCTGTACATAAATGTATTGCTAGCGTTGATGATTATCTTGTATGATATTGTTTGTATTTAAATGTCATGATGAATTGAACACACAGGACCACAATGGAAACAAGCCCTCAGGGCTTTTTGTGTTATCCTTTTAGTATCATTGTAAAATCCTGCCACTGTACTATTTGCAAACTGTTAATAAAGTAATTCAATCAATCAATCAGTCGATCATCATCATTATCATAATTTTATTTATTTGTGAACGTTTTTGAGGAAAGCCTGGTATACAAGTGCCACCAGTGCACGTGACAATAAACACCTTGAACCTTGAACTCACTGCATCATGCAGTGAGTTCACTGCATCTGTGCCATATCTTTGAATCAGTGTTTTCATTGCTTGTTTGAACAACCAATTTAGAAAATGATAGTAAATTATATACTTTTATCAGTTTAAGTTACATTTGCACCATCTTGTTTTTTCTCTCAAATCTGTAGCCCTAGAGTATGTAAATAGGATACAATATAACTTATACAATTGGGATGGTTGTAATTTGTCTCCCTGCTCTGCAATCTTACATTTTGATTGTGTCAAAAGGTCAAATCTCATAGACACAGGATCTGACACGAAAACCAAGTTTCCTTTGATAATATGGCTCTTCTGGGCGGGTCCCCAATAAAGCATCTCTGTGATTGTGCAACAAAATGCAAAATACGTATATTGTATCATGGTTGTATGATTGTATCAAAGAGAAAACAGCAATAAGTGTTTCGCGGAGCAAGCCATTTGGCAGAGTGCAACTCCTCTGCGGGTTACAGGGCCTTTCCTTTTCTTTTGAAAGGAAAATACATGTGGTCTCCGAGAAAATAGCCAGCCCTGTGATTCGCTGAGATGTTGTTGTTTTTTGTTTTCTGATAAGATGTCTGTGTTAGTCAAAGCTAGACCTACTTATGACTGAGAGGTGGGAAGAGAGAGAGAGAGAGAGAGAGAGAGAGAGAGAGAGAGAGAGAGAGCTGAGCTTTCAGAGTGGATGGATGGAGGATGATTGTTGCCCTATTTGAACACTTGTCCCTTTCTTTTCTTCTTCTTTTTTTATCCCATAATTTTGTAACTCATTTTTCACCCAGTGCCAAATGCCAAAAACTGTAATCCTGGGCGCCACTCTCCCTCTGCCAGCATGGGGAGAGCCCCAAACTGAGCTAATGCTTCCTTCAATGCATGAGGAGTGAGCAGGCTGCTTCTTTTCACCTGACATCGGGGAGTTTCCCCCGCACATGGAAGGAACGTGTTATTCCAACCAGTTCCTTTCCCCTCCATCAGGCGCCCCAGCTGACCAGGGGGAGGCAGTATAGATAAATCCGTGCAGGCTGCGCTGGGCGCAAGCATAGCTGCGGTGTCACATTAAACGCAGCTTGACACCTTCATTGCATACAGATGGCATACAGGCCACGGCTCTGTGAATTCGAATCCCCAGAACGGTGCCTTGTAGCAATCATTGCTGCGGTGTTACATTTAGCTCAGATTGACACCGCAGCATTGACTATACTGGAGTATTTCCAATTTTCTGTACTATTACTGCACTACATCTCAGAGGCAAATATTATACTTTTACTCCAGTACATTTGAAAACGTTAGATACTAGTTAGGCTACTTTGCAGATTTGTATTATTATTACATCTATAATTGTGAGCTTGTAGTTTTGCTATTTTCAAAAGATGTTTATACACATATACATTTTGAAAACTTGTGAAACTGGACATGATTACTTTTACCTTTGTACTTTTACTTAAGTACATTTTGAATTCCAGACTTTTACTTGTAACAGAGTATTTCTACATTGCAGTATTATTGCTACTTTTACTTGAGTAAAAAACAAACAAATCCACCACTGACTAAATAGGCCTACTTGAAAATATAATTAGAGGTAAAATAGAGAGGCGGAAGCTTTGTCTCAGTTTTTTGTAACCAACTCTCTTTGTTTCGTTGTGTCCAGGAGTCCTTTTTCTCCTCCTTATTTCTCTCTCCAACTTCACGGAGGAGGGTCAAGGGAGAGAGAGAGAGAGAGAGAGAGAGAGAGAGAGAGATGGTTCCCTTTGAGATACCAAGGTGCTCCCAGTGCATTGTGCTGCGGGCTGTCAGGTTAAATTAGGGAGTACAGGCTCCGTGAGTGTAAAAAAATCAATACTTGATGGAAGATTGCTCCCCGGAAAATCTGTTTTGATTCCAGGATTAATTCTTGACCAAAGGCTCCGGCAAAATGACATGCCATTAGGCCTGAAAATGAACACGTTCTCTGCAGTGGAAATTGGATGGAAATGTGTCGAGGCTTCTTGCCCTGGCTGGTTTGTTTTTTGCTCTCTGAGCGAGGGGAGGGGGGTGTGTGGCTGCAGTGAATGAGGCAGAGCAGAGGGCCCCCCGACTCCATTTCCTGGAGCCCAGACAACTCCACCGTGGCCGAGCGAGTATTCTCAAGGACATTGTTGTCCGGCTCCTGCAAATGCATTCTAGCTTCGGTGAAATGCATTTCCCCGTCATTTCTACAGCTGCAGGTCTCCTGTGTGTTTTCCATAAAACGTGTGGCATGCGGAATGAGCAACCTGAAGATAAAACAAGGAAGGTGCATGTTTCTTTTCTTAACAGTGAGAAAAGAGGTGGTGGAATGCATTGCTGATGCATGGGTCATGTTGGTTTGACATGAAGGATGACATTTTCCTGTTTGGAAAAACAGGAAATTGTAAAAAGAAGTGCAGTGGACAGTAATATTATCAACAGCTCATTCATTTTCAACAAAACATGTGTAGGAAACTAGGAATGCTCGATGCTGCAGACTTTCCAACATAACCTACAGCCTAAAAATCCTATCTTTTTACATTACTGTATGTCTCAGCAAGATTAGGAAAATACCTGTTCATGGATTCATTTTCAGACTGTGTTGTCTTTAAAGATCTCCCTAAACAAAATCCATCAGATGACTGCAGTTGATTTAGATCACTTATGCTCGAGTCCTTACTAATAGCAAGAAAGTGCATCATTACTCGTCACTCCAAGTCTTAGATGTTTACACCGGCTCCTTGTATGTCTAAGACAGTCTGAGTGTCTTGAACGTTTTTCAGGCCAAGGACCCTTAGCTGAGAGAGACAGATCAAGCAGGGACCCCCCCTATTGTATAGTACAATTGTGTTGCATGAAATGTTTTCATATAGATTTCACAGATGGCATCATAGCTTATATTATCAGTGTAAAACTAATGTTTTTTGTTCATTTCAGCTGCTTTGTGTTGACAATCTTGACCATCAGGTCAAAATTCATGTCAGAACCATTTCACACCAAAATAGGTGTGACATGATCTTTGACATGATCTAAAATTTTAAATGTTATGTCTCAATAGAAGACCAGGGAGACAACCACTGGGACTGTATGTTATATTGTACTCTACCATACAGGTTACATAATGCTTTAATTTTATATATAGGAGAAATTATGTACTGTATATAGGCCTAAGTCATTGCTATTGAGATCATGATTTGATAGGATTAGTTTGATTGGTGGATCAATGTATTAATTGAGTAACTAACATCACAACTAATATCTTATTAATATTTGAAAAATGTAAAATATGTAGATTGAAGAACTGTTTATGATTTTCAGTGAGCAATACTGAGGTAAAACTAAATAAGTATAGGCTTTACTCGCCATATATGGTTGAGCAGAGTCCCTCAGGGCTCTATACTAGTGTCTTTTCTGTTTTAGTGGGGAAAGCCTTCGCAGAAAATAGCAGATCGCCAATACGGATGTTGGGGTTTAAGTGGTTAAGAAAGGCACAATCCAACCCCCAACCCCCCTCCCCTCCCCGCTCTCTCTCTTCCCACCTCTCAGTCATAAGTAGCTATAATATGTTTTTATCAGAAAAAAAACATCTCAGCGGCCTGGCTATTTTCCTCTGGCTATTAAAGGCCCTGTTACCCAGCAGAGGAGTTGCACTCTGCCACAGGGCTTTCAAAGTATACAGCTCTGGTTCAAATCCACCATGGTGCATCCGGCTTTGTCGATCGTCAATCATCACAAACACAATTTGCACGGGAGGGTGATACTCGCCAATGTATGGGCTGGGCCGGGGAGGCACCTGTCAGCAAGGGAGTGTTGGGCGGCAGGAGTAGGACGAATATGTTCTCCCGGTGTGGGCTCCCCTTCACTGTGCCAGTTCCCTTCACTGTGCCAGTGAAGGGAACACACAGAAATGTATCAATTGGCATAACGACTAAATTGGGGAGAAAAAAGGAGAAAACATATTTTGCAACAACCATACAATCTATACGTATATTGCATTTTGTACTTCACAATGACAGAGATGCTATTGGGGACACATCCAAAACGGTACAATAGGGTTCTGGGATAATGACACAATTGTACCTCTGTGACAAGAACTTAAAAATGTCACTCCAGAACGTGTTTTCGCTTGGGAGAGAGGTGTCCCATAGAGAGTGCCTTCTGTGTGGAGTTAAATTTCAGGCACAATGGGGATACAAGAAGTATAGAACGATCAGTTTGGCACAGGAGTAATGTAGTCTTTGGAATACCTTAAACTGAACTAGTTGGTGCCTGCAGTTTATAGAGCAAATATGAATGACTTTATAAGTTTCCCAGCATCTGTCGCTAATTGTTGGAGCGAGATATTTTCCCCATGCAGGCAGGCATCTTTCGAACTTTGTCAAAAGTTTAGAAAAGGGGCTCACCTTTTGCCTAATATTTCCTAGCATACACACCGTGTGCATACTGAATAATCCATGGAGATTGTAGTCTTCATAATATTGACATGATCTTCATGACAGCACAAAAACGGTAATGAATAAGGACCCAATCATTGATTAACCACTTATAGGAGTATTTCACCCCCAAAAATACTTAATTATTATCAATTACACACCCCAATAATTTGATTACCGGCTCAAGTCTCCCATAGGTCCTCCTTGGCCTGAAAAAGGTTGAAGACGACCTGCTGTAGGAGATAGAGACATCACAAAGTCAGAACAGCCGCTTGCATTCATTCAGTAAGAATGAAAAAGTTAAATGGACTTAGAGGGATAGGGGGCAATGTAATCTGCTGCTGAAGTCAGACAGCCATCTCCATTAAGAACCGGACTATTAACTCTTCTGCCCACAAATACCTCACATTGACTGTTTGTGACATTGCTAATAATGGGGCAACCCACAAAAAGACGCAGAAGCAAAAGCAGGATCATATGCATGGACAACTTGACTTGCATGATGTGTGGATTGATAATTGCACCCCCAGAGGCATTTAGGTGTGCAAAGTGGGGATATACTATGGGCTTCACAGTCAGTCAGTGTGTATGGTACCGACCAACGTCTCAACCTTGAGCAGGAAGTGAAAACAACAAGGCGGAGGTGCAGTTGAGGGATCCACCGACAGTTCATTTACGCAGAACATCAGCCTTCACTGCGCATCGTCTGAAAGATAAGGACAGTGAATGCTTCATGGATGATGGGAAACAAAGGCAGCAATTTAAAACCATCTGCATCCAACACAGAGCACTCTCTCTCTCTCTCTCTCTCTCTCTCTCTCTCTCTCTCTCACTCTCTCTCTCTCTCTCTCTCTCTCTCTCTCTCTTCCCCTGCCGCTTTCCTCTCTCGCTGACTGTGTCCTGACTGATATTGAAACATAATCCATTTTGGAGCTCCCGACATGTCATAATATATCTATACGGCCCCCCTTTCCCTTTCAGGACAATTTCAGGTGCGGTTGCAGGTGGAACAGGAATGTTTTTATTTCTTCAAGTCAGACAGCTGGCTGTTATGGGCGCTAGTGTACTTCTTTCAACGGGAAAAAGGAAAGACAGACAGAACTGTGGGTTCATAATAGAGTGACACACACACACACACACACACACACACACACACACACACACACACACACACACAGTAAATGGTGCATTTACATAGCACCTTAGATTGTGCATTACATTCACCCATTCACACACACATGGCAGCAGAAACCATGCAAGGCACCAACAAGCACATCAGGAGCAATTAGGGGTTCAGTGTTTTGCTCAAGGACACTTCGACACTAACTCTGAGGCTTCGTACACACATAAAGAACAACTGTGCTGTGCTCTGCCTGTGTTTCATGGCCGCCCCAATGCTTTTCCAATGGAAGTCACGTGGTTTGACCAAACACTTGTGTTTGATTGCCCCCCTTCCCCCCATCACACACAACTGTTTGGTCAAACCACGTGACTTCCATTGGAAAAGCATTGAGGCGGCCATGAAACACGGACAGCATAGAGCATGTTCGTCTGATATGTGTGTACGAAGCCTGGGGGAGCCCGGGTTCGAACTGGCAACCTTGCAGTTCCCATCCAGCCACTCTACCCCTGAGCCACCGCCACCCTGTACATGCATACATACATACAGTACCTACATACACCACGTTTATGTGTGTGTGTGTGTGTGTGTGTGTGTGTGTGTGTGTGTGTGTGTGTGTGTCTGTGTCCTCCCATGTACTATACCCTGAGTATCGGCTAATGCCATCAGGTAGGAGGTACGAGGTCCATGCGTGCAAATATAATAGGTACAAGCATTCCTTTGTCCCTCTGTCAATCACACTCCTTAACAGAGTCCTTGCAGAGGGCAGACAGGGTAGGGGTCGAAGGTTATGAGGTGATGTTCTTCCTCTTTTGCACTAGGTATGTTGGTGTGTGGTTTTGTACGGGTCACTGTGTGCCTTTGTTGTCTTGTATTGTACTGTATTGTATTGTATCTGTATGCTGCAGGGCGGGTCCTTGGGGTCCAAGACAAATTTCTCCCTTGGGAGACAAAATAAAGAAACCCTGACCTTGGAAGCATGGTGCGTGTTCAAAATGTGTAGAAATGTGTCAAACTGTTGTAAGGTGTGCGGCCAGAGCCCTATGATGTCATCTAAAAATCTGAAATACATTATGGGTTGTAGTGGACACTTTGCCAAGGCCTCTCTCTCCCACTCACTCATGTATATGTTTGCATTAATTGCATAAGTCCCCGGGGGGTCCCCGGAACATCCAGACCAACAGCAACGTGCCCAGGGGGCTAGCTGGCCCGGTTCCGGCGAGCCGCCCTGCGTCCGAAACGGTCGAGAAATTACAGAGTTACCGTGTGGGGGTCCCCAGGTACAGTACTACTGTACTGTACTGTACTGTACTGTACTGTACTGTCACTGTACTGTACTGTAACACCCCAAATCATCATATATACATTTAATGTGTGTGTGTGTGTGTGTGTGTGTGTGTGTGTGTGTGTGTGTGTGTGTGTGTGTGTGTGTGTGTGTGTGTGTGTGTGTGTGTGTGTGTGTGTGTGTGTGTTAGGCTGCGCAGCAGTGACATTTGGTTGTGAAAACTAACCAAACGCTATTTCGTGCTCAGACAGACCCAGCCAGCCATGCAGCCAGCCAGCCAGCCAGCCAGCCAGGGACAGACCCAGCCAGCCAGGGACACACATAGCTGTCTATAGGACTCAAAAACCCACAAAAACGCACTTAAGCTGCAAGTGCAGACATTTTTACCATTGAGCCTGCTTGCTCAGGGGATACATTGAATCTTGACCTTCAGGCCAATATTGTGCCTAGGTGAGACATGACCTTTGACCTATGATCTAAATGTCTCGATGGAAGAGCAGGGAGACACAATACAACCACCCCACATATGGTATTAACATACTCTACCTGCATATAGATTGGACAACATTACATTTCATTCATTATCCCATAAAACATCTGTTTCATTTTAGATGTTTGCATTGGCTATTCGAATAGCACTATTTCTCTTTTAGGAAAAACAAATAAATAGAAAAAAATAGAAGAATCTTGAAAGTGTGAGAACTACTGGTTTAAGGCGGCCTCAGGTATTAAAAAAAGTGAAGCTTTAAGTGCAAGTACTTTGTTACACTCCACCATATGGCTACGGTGTTGTTAACAAAGTTGTAGTCCATAGAAGAAGAATATATATAAAAATTTTAGCATCGACCAACAGTTTCAGATGCTGACAAACAGACTTGGGTCAGGCAGCACTGCATCTGACAATTACATTGTTAATAGAACCATGGGGGATATAAAACAAAAGAATAACAAATAATGCACACCGCGTATCAGCACTCAAAAACACATTCAGTATTTTGAAATCAAGAAGGGGGGGGGGGGGGACTGAAAGGAAGAAGAAAAGACATTTTCAACATCAGTTTTCAGTCTAATGTTAATAATTTATGTTGTCTGTGCTTTTTATGATTATTATTTATTTATTTACCGCCGTCTTTTTCCAGCAGGCAGTCGGTTATTTCAAAGGCATCGTGGATGAGGCGTCTGTTTCAAAACTTTGGAGTTTAGTTTTCCAAAGGCTTTCACCCAAGAATGATCCTTTCTCCCCCCCCCCCCCCCCCCGTCCTCTCTTCTCCTTGTCTTGTTATTGTTATTTGTGCAAGGCAAATACTGTACATGAAACATTGATGTGAAAAATAACCCTGATATTTATACATTGTTGTCTACTGACCGTATTGAAATCTAAACGAATTGCTAGTGACCCAGGAGAGCATGCTGTATGTATGCTTGTTAGCTTTGTTTAGGTACAAAGGCTCCAAAACGTGTATACATACCAAGGTGTGAAGGTCATTGTGCCCACAGTTTCATAAATTCATAACAGAGATTAATCCAACAGAGAGAAAGGGAGAATATACGTAATCTTTTCTCTGTCACCTCTGCCTAATCGGCCCTGTTGTCGGGCATAACCAACTATCTGTTCTCTTCTCTATTATATCTTTTTTATACTGTTACGTATGTACAGTATGTGCATGGATTTGACTTAATCTTGGACCAATGAAAAGTATTTTAAAAGCGCTTCTGAGTAAACCTCCTAACTCCATTGGAACCTTAAACGTTAGGTGGTATGTCGTTCAAACCACCTAACTCCAATTTAGGTTGTTTATTTTCCGTCTGACTTGAACAAAACAGATATGTCCACATTACTTGAGCTGTATTTGGGTAAAGTGATGATAATAGCCTATAAGGAGGACACATTGGCCTTTCTGACGATGTATGAAATCACCACACAGACTTTGATGAGGCAGTATTGTTTTTTAGTTTTTTCATTTCCTAAAAAGTTAATATTTTGGACATAGTTGGTTTCTGCCCGACACTAGATATATACTGGTACACTGTAGTGTGTATAAAGTTTATTATAAAGTATTTGGTAGATTATTTCTCTGTCGTAAACAATGCTTCTTGGAAATACCTTTTATACTATTGGAAAAAGCCTGTTAATTTCCCTTAAACGGTGCCCCATTTGTAAAGGACATGCATGTGTGAGCTGCCCACTACAGTTCAGTATGTGGGTTGAGTTCATGATAAATGTGACAAAACCTTCTCTGCTCCAAACAGCTTATGGACTCTTGTTTGGTGGACTGGATGATTGAAGTCGACTCATAGTTGAGCCGTTGCTATACTTTAGAGGAAAAGGAGCCCGTTGAGGTAGTTCTGGCATATACTGTATGTATGTGTATATGGTCATTGTCGGGTATAAACCTCTTAAAAAACATGGCTATGCTCAATTCAAGGCTTCATGGGCTGTGTAATGATAGAAAGTAAGTCATTTTTGGGTGAACTACTCCATGTGGCCTATAGTCGCTTCTTTTGGGCTTGTTTTCATAGACCTGCATGGTTCCTTATTTCGTTCCTTATTTGGCAAATTCTGGCAACACTGGCTACAGTATGTTATGTATGTTTCTGTGTCTATCGACTCCCTGGCTCAGGCCATTTGTTTTCTGTAAATAAGAATGTGGTTTCATTCAGCTTAATTGCCTTTGCTCTAAAATAAAGATCTATTGGAAACAAGACAAG
Source organism: Electrona antarctica (assembly GCF_951216825.1). NCBI lineage: Eukaryota > Metazoa > Chordata > Actinopteri > Myctophiformes > Myctophidae > Electrona > Electrona antarctica. Next base: position 12,500,181 of record NC_136801.1, on the reverse strand, counting down.
ACATTTCATGTCAAACAATTGTTTATTACTAATTATGGTACAAATCAATATGACAGACATGAAGCTTTTTAGAAATACACAAAGTGCTGCTTAAAGTCTAATTACTCCTTCAGCGAAAAAGTGTGCGTGACACGTCTTGTTTTTGTCTTGCTCGACTAAAATTACATCTCCAACTCGTCAGACCGTCGACACATGACATGACGCATGACACTTCCTTTTGCATCAAGCATAAATTAAACTTAACTGACCAAACAGATATTGCTCTATAGATTAAGTAGTTTTCACTCTATAAAAATTAAAACCAACCTCTGCAGGCTCTTTAAACTTTGGTTTAGAGTTCTTCATTATTATTGATAAAATGTTAAAACCAGTTTGTGTGTGTGCGTGTGACTGTGTTGATAAAATGTCAAAACCTTTAATGGTTCAATGTTGATTATCTTCTTTCTTTTTCTTTTATTTTTAATTGGGTAGCTAATATCAAATGGCCATGATTTGTCTCCTATCTGATGACACTGTTTACTTAGCCTGGCTAATAAGACAGACCGAAATGGCCTGCCCCACGACAGTGTTGTGTGATATTAGTCTGGCTTATTAGCCAGGCTACTGTTTACTAGGCATGTAACGATATATTATCGTAAATCGATTAAAATTGTGATAAAATTGCAATTTGAATCGTGATGCAAACAGCAGAGGTGCAGAAAAAGAGAAGAAAATACAGGATCTTTGTAAGAGAATTGATTAAAAAACTGTATGTATGTTTGTAACTGTATTGAAAAGATGATGAGAAGAAAAAATCATGAACATTTGTATTGTGAACCATGACTCGAACCGTATTGTGAGTTGAATGAATCGTTACATGCCTACGGTTTACCTCACAATACAAGAGATTCATAACAGACAAATCAAATAATATATCGCATCTAGAACGTCATAAAACATGTGGTGGCCCAGGAAAAAAATGCTTGCTAGAAATAATGAATGAATGTCTCACATTATCATTGTTAAACACGCACGCACGCACGCACACACGCACGCACGCACGCACACACGCACGCACGCACGCACGCACGCACGCACGCACGCACGCACGCACGCACGCACGCACGCACGCACACACACACACACACACACACACCAGGGGTGAACAACACAGCCAACAACAGTTAATTCAAAACAACAGTACAGTGAAAGAGTAGTGTTTTTGTTTTCTTTCATGTGTTTGCATGGCATTTGAATTGAAAAGGACAAGTATACTGACTGAGGTACAAACAAAGAAAACAAAAAAAAGTTCCAACTCTTCAATTCTTCTTTCTTTCAACTTTTTTTTAAAAGATTGTCAACATCGTGAAACTATTTAATCTGTACAATGTGCATAACTATAGGGCTTTGGTCCAGCATTGAAAAGATGAGTGAAGGCATAATAATTCTGTGTTTCTTTTTTTGTTTGTGGTTCTCTGAAAACCTCAGAACAGAGTGTGTTACACCGGGAGCCGGCATGGTTTCTCATAGTACATTTAGTCTGGTGGTATAGCTGGTCAAACAGTGAAGAAACACACACAGATAGGAATTAAGTTCTTGGCCAAAGATTCGTTTTAAAAACAAAACAGTAAAGTAATTTTCCTGGAAGTAATTTGAAAATGTTCAAATCTTTAAAAAATTTAAATAAAATTAAAAAAAGAAGAAAAACATTGTATAATAAAGACAAGTGGATGTTCGGTGGTGTTGCAGACGAGTGAATGTGACGGATTATGATAGATGACGATGCAGCACAAACCGACGCGTACTATATTTGGTACATGTACGTTGGTCCTTGGCATGTACAGTATGGATGCTGCCTGCTATTCACCATGTTGTCATCATGCTTTAAAATACATTTTTGGTGGGAACCCATTTTGGTGTTTGAAGCATTGTGTTATACTTTAGCTAATGAAAAATAGCAGATCTAAAAGCTCATAGCGCGGCACCGAGTGTAGGTCTGCTATTTTTGAAAAATGGTGAAAATGTGGTCCAGATCTTTGAATATAATTTCAGAGTGAACATTTTAACTCAAATCTTTGCTTCTGGGGCCTAAATGGGTCAGGCCTAAATGGGTTAAAAGCCATCAAGACCATGAGGCCGATTCTACGAATGCCTTATGAAACAGTAGTTCTCACACTTCCAGAGATTTTTCAAAACTGTTGAAAAATGCCAGACGTACAAGCTCGCAGTGCGGCACCAAGTGTGACGTGCTGTGAGCTTGTAGATCTGCTATTTTTGAATAGTCAACGCAAAAATCTCACACAGAAAAAGTAAAATAAAAATGTATTATAATCAATTCTACTTTATGGGGGGACACAATGTTTCATGCTTTACTTTCCTTCTTTTTTTTTTTTTTTTTGCATGAAATGTATGTCGGAATTATTTGTTATCCCCCAGCAAGAATTATATTCAAAACAAACCGACTTTAGCAACACACGAGGAGTGGAGAGGGGAGGGGGGGTGGGGGGAGTAGAGAATGGTTTATCCCACCAATGTGACATGGAAGGAAAGATATTGAACAGACATATGACTTGGAATACATTGCATCACATTTCAGCTCAGTTCAAATTATGTTCACTCGCTGTGACATGATGTGACACTTTTATCCTCTTTGTCTTCATGGATTTATGTGAATTAAATAAAGTATTGGTGATGGTGGTGGTGGTGGGTCTGGTCTGCATTGTCCCCAGGTAAAACAAAAACGAAATACAGTACTTAATCTGTTAATATATAGTAATTACTCAAAAGATTTGTTTTACAGTACATGAGGTGAAATCCTTGAAGCTCTCAACGAGAGTCTGATCAGCTGAATAACAGGACTTTCTAATCTTTGTGACCATGTCTAAAATCACCCTTCCTAAAGGGTCTGCATATCCAATTGTGTCCGTGTGTGTACTGTATATCCACCACACATGATACTATTTTAACAAACATATTGTCGCTGTGCTGTCATGGGAAGAAACCTTGCATGTCCAAAATGTCATAATTATTCAGATCGTGAATAATAACTGTAATAACGATCAAAGCAGGAAAACAAACTAGAGTTTTCAATTTCATCGATGGCATCACTCAAAATTATATAACTGCATTTTTATCCTAAAGAGATTTATTTGGGTAAATTCAAAATCAGGAGGGGTTGATTTGAAACCATGCAGAGGCAAATCCGTTATTAAAACAATAAATAAACAAACGAATAAATAAATAAATAAATAAATAGAACAAAATAAAACATTGAATTGCAATAAAAAGGGGTTACAACAGACACTTTGATCAAAAACGAACAAAAAAACAACAACCAAAAGACATTACAGTACATTAGTCTAGTTTTTTGTAGCATGAAAACCCCACTGACTGAATAACACATGAAATGATAGAAAAGGGATACACAACCATGTCCAAAACAACTAAAAAGATAAAATCTTCCCGAGTCCTTGAGCAGAAGTGATGTGTTCTTTGGCTATCAGGCTTTGGCAACAGAAGGACATGGTAGTATACAGTTAGTAGATCCAAACGAAGCTGCAGAATATAGACTTGAGAGACGCCCTTAACCCATTAAGGCCAATGCTACAAATGTCTTCTAAATCCGAACCACTGATACAGAAAAACTATATCAGTGGTACTCAAACCTTTTCATGTCAAGGACCCCCAAAATGCTATGCATTTGGCTGTGGACCCACGTGTGAAAAGGTTTTGTCCCAGGGACCCCAGAAGCAAAGATTTGAGCTAAAAATGTGACTTTAAAAATATATATATATTCAAAGATTAGCACAAATTCTCACGATTTTTCAAAAATAGCAGATCTAGTGAAGCTCTATGAGCTTGTACATCTGGTATTTTTGAATAGCCAAAAACATCTAAAATGACACAGATGCTTTCCTAGTTTTAATGGGTTAATGACAGTCCCCCAGTTCACTATTCTTTTCCGATGTCCCAAAAATAATTATTAAATGATCAATAAATACCTGTAAAAATTGTATAAAGTTTACACCATGACAGAACATATTTTGCAGATGTAACACAACTTGGAGGCAAACGTTATGCAATTGCTTAACAGCAAATTTTACATTTTTTTTTCCTTTTTCCAAAAGAGAACTTCAGTGCGTTTTTAAATATGAAGATGGTATTTTCCCCCTAGATATTTACATACAAACAATGAAGGAAAAAGTATAAGCGAGACAAAGATAAAACGTGTACCCAACCTCACACATACATATAGCTTAGATTTGCTAGTACAAATGTAAAAATTTAGAACACATTTACATTACAAAATTATTCTTCGTACTCAGATGCAACAGACTTTGGTAAATAGTGTTTTTGATTTGGTATGTTCTCTTTACTAAATCCCCCTCATCACCGGAACCAAAACTTTTGGGAACAATATTCTGGTCTGTTTGGCCAGAATCTAATACTCTTTGAAACAGCACACTGTATGTTTGTACACAATTTTCAAGATATTAATCTCTTTTTTCACGTTTTTGGTTTTTTGTCAAGGTCATTTTACATACTGTAACTTGTGGTGATAACACTGACAACACATAGTTTTTGTTCGCAAACTCATGACTCGCCATAGCTCCGTTCGGAACCTCTTCCTCCGCTATATAGCTGCGAGATGAGGTTCCACTCCGCAGGGTGCCGGCAGAGTGTGATACTGGCGAATGGTGGCCAACAGTACAGCTTTGTACGTTATTGCCAGTTCCATATTTTTTGGCTGAAACTTCCGGGTGGTAAAACACTACGAAGAAGAGTGAGAAAATATGGAACTGGCTGAAAAAGGCGACTTAAACACTGTCGCTTAAATGTCCTTGACCGGGAAAATTTCAAATAGCTGAGAACAAGGAGGACTACCTTTACTTTTTGGATACAATGTGCGGAAAAAGGTAAAAATAGGAACGTTTTGCCACCGTTCACCGGTTTCACACTCTGCCAGCACCCTACGAAGTGGGTCCTCAACTCAGAGATATGGAGGAGGGTGATGTTCCAAATGGGGCTAGACTCTCCATCCAGTTGACTTCATAAAAGTTTTTTTCTCTTTTTATTATTCTTTTTTATTCTTTTTCAGTTTCGTTCCATTGTGGTTTCGTCCACTTTGTCGTTTCAAGACTTTTCGCTCCAACCTTTTCTTTTATTTGGTAAAAAGCTCTGTCAATTCGGGAGCTCCTCGAGGGAATCGACGAGAGGGTCCATCGTCACCGAGGCCGGGCCGAGGTCGAGCTCGCCGGGCTTCAAACGCTTTATCGTGTTTTTCAACGCCTGCCTCTTGTTGCAGAACCAGACGCGCACCACCTCCCGGTCGTAGTTCAGTTTCTCCGCGATCTCCGTCATTTCCTGTCCGGACGGGTGCGTGTTCTTCTCAAAGTGACTGTTGAGGATCTCCAGCGCCTGCGGCGTGAACGAGGTCCGCCGCTTGCGCTTTTTCGAGGGCTCGCTGCCGATAAACTCAGTCAGGTTCTGCATGCCGGACCGGTGGCGGGCTTCTGCCTCTGCCATCCAGCGCTCGAGAACAGGCTTTATCTTCTGGGCGCTTTTAGGGGTGATGTCCAACTTCTCAAACCTGGCAGGATATAAAAGGCCAGGGTTCAGTTTGCCTGTCAGACTGCTACCTATAGTGTTCTCTTGGGCTTCCTGTGGTAGGAAAAAGTGGCTTCTCAGGATGGTGTGTCTGGGGAGAATTGAAGAGAGAAGAATCTTACTTTAGGTGCCCTGTGCCAGAACATAAGGATAAGCTGCCTGTCTTTATAGTGAATCGGTCTCCTCGAACCAGCATGCCATTGGGAGTGGGACCAGAGACTCCTCGAACCAGCATGCCATTGGGACTCAGTGGGACCAGAGACTCCCGGCATACAGGCATAAATCCATCATGCCAAACGCCCTCTATGTCAGTGGCTCTCAAACATGAAGGTCAAGGACCACCACATTGGTACCGGTATTTGGTCCCCGCGCGGGCCCCCATCTGGAAATACTTTGTGCCCAGGGATCCCCAGAAAAGAAGATTTGTGATAAAAGTATAAAACATTTCAAAATGATAGTCCCAAATCATCCGATTTTTGTCACGATTATAATGTTTATTTCTATTGCAAACGTATACAATTGGGTTAATGTGATTAAACTGATTGAGACACTATATAAAATATTTCTTTCTGGGGACCCCTTGACCCCCCCCCCCCTTAACCCCGGACCCCAGTTTGAGCACCACTGCCCTGTGAGTTCCACGACTGGGAGTACAGCGGCAACGGGAGGTCATGGTTGCCATGGGGATCAAGTGGTGTTTGGATTCTCTGCCCCAGATTGGCAGTGATGGAGCAAGGAGACCCTGCTATTGGCTAGAAGTTAAAAAGTTAGCAAAAATGTAAAAAATAAATAAATAAATCAAATAAATTTAAAATGAGAGCAAGAATCACACCAATATCCCATCCTTCTGTCAAGTGATAAAAACAGAAGAAAAAAAACACAATTGGAAGCACTTAAATATAGAACTATCATTTATTAATACAAAATAAGCTTGAATTATTCATCTAAATGTACATTTAATACATTTTTCTAACTTTTCTTCCCCATCTTATATCCTACTATACAACCTCTCTTTGTATTGTATATTTAATATGAAAAACATTTGCACTCTAATCTTGAATATTTTCACACGTTTTGTGGTCTCTGGGCACATAATTCTAATATTGTGCACTTTGGCAAGCCTCTTATGAGACTATTGTAGCTGTTCCCATTATAGTTACTGAAGACAGCTAGCCGGTGACTTAAAGCAGCAGTATGCAACTTTTTTTTAGGAATAAAATGTAATTTTGTCTATAGTGTTCTCAGGGGATGAATTTTATTTTGACCATCAGGTCAAAATTAGTGCCAGATTCTGTTTCTACGTTAGACATGACCTTTGACAACATCTAAATGTCTCAATAGAAGAGCAGGGAGACAAAGTACTACTGTACCACCACAATTGTATAAGTTATATTGTATTAACATACTCTGCCATATAGATTGGACAACATTACATTTTATTCATAAGAAAATACAAGTTGCCACATACATAGTGCCACTTCAATGCACTGGTCTAATGTAGTGCTATTTGAGCATAAACATTTGGACATAATATTATGACACATTTATTTGTGGATTTTGTATTTTATTAATGTATAAATCACACTGTAGAATGGCTATTAAGAATATCAGTATTATTATATTCATTATTATTATGCTATTGTGGAATTGTGGTACATACAGTATACGCTTTTTGTTTTGTTTATTACAACTAAAATAAATTATGACGTGCTTTGTAAAAAATACATTTGTTATGACTGTGTGTCACTGGAGGTTTAATACACTATTAATATAACGTATTGTATCATGTACTATACAAGTACAGTGTCACTGGTTTAGTGGAAGGACGGAGCTGTACCTTAACAAAACCCCCAAAAAACAACAACAACATCTATCTGGGGTTATGTGGTGCTTGTCGTCCCAAAAGAAAAGCCCAAGGTACTCTCTACTAGTAGTTTCACAGAAAGAGGTTTGGGACAAAAACGCGAAGTGCAAAGATGCTTTTAGGTGGACTCAAAATGGACAGGCAGTTGGCAGAAATTCACAGGCAAGTGGTGATGAGACAGAACAGCACTACCAGGAAGTGCTCCCTCTCTGAGGAACAAACAACGCAACAAGAGACCTTTTTAGGAATGAGGTGTGTTACTACTGTACGTATACAGAACAAAGAGGTAACCTGCATGAATGCTCGCCCCAAAACACACTCGCCCTCATCTTTAAACCTCAGTTTAGGTTTAGATATCGTACTGATACTAATATTACTGCATACTGGATACTACGGTAATACTGAGGTTACGTTTAGGAATAAGGTTAGGTTTGTATATAGTTTTACTGAGGTTATGTTTAGGAAAAGGTTAGGTTTGTATAGTTTTACTGAGGTTATGTTTAGGAATAAGGTTAGGTTTGTATAGTTTTACTGAGGTTATGTTTAGGAATAAGGTTAGGTTTGTATAGTTTTACTGAGGTTATGTTTAGGAATAAGGTTAGGTTTGTATAGTTTTACTGAGGTTATGTTTAGGAATAAGATTAGGTTTAGGCATAGTTTTACTGAGGTTACATTTAGGAATACGGTTAGTATAGTTTTACTGAGGTTACATTTAGGAATACGGTTAGTATAGTTTTACTGAGGTTACGTTTAGGACTAAGGTTAGTATAGTTTTACTGAGGTTACGTTTAGGAATAGCAGTATAGCAGTCTATGAAACAATGAAAATTGTGTCAAACCACGCTCATCAGGTTATTATACATTTCATTAGACACTACCACATCTGTGAGATAGAGCATCATTGGTGTGATGATGTCCTCATGGCTGTCCCTTTCTGATCAAATGTGGACGTGGATAAAACTAATAATAAAGTCCAAATACAAAGCTGAGAAATAGAAGGAGACAAGATGGAAGTAGGCCTACATCTGTCACTGTCACTTCCCCTGATCCTGTGTTCAGACCCCCCCCCCCACACACACCCTCAGGTACCACCAACTCCCTCTCCTCCTCAAATGTCCATGTCTCTGTTGATGTTAACTAAACCAAAGCATGTGGGGTTTGGCCCTCTACTTAAAGCATGAGGAGATGCCTGTCATGTCCAATGTCATACAAAAATAAAATTGTCACAAAGGCATGTATAAGAGTCCACAGAGTGTTTATTTTTTTGAAGCTAATGGTCTTTAATGTATGTTATAAATATTTCAATTATGCACGGTTTTGAATATTTCATGCGTGATTTTTTTTAAGACTTTAAACATTACTTGGTGAAGGGCCGTTGCCTGATAAGAGAGCTGCCCTCTCTGTGGAGTTTCACATTTTATCGGCCGTTTGATGTTGATGTAATGAAATTTTCAAAGGTGCGTGGCAGCGCTGTGTCACATATTTAAACAGGGCAGGTTATCAGTAAAGCAACATGCATTTCAGGGGTACATTTAAAATTAATGTGACGTTTTGCTGCAAACGCAAGGGAAAATTGTAGTGCAGAAACCCTGAACATTAACAAGTAGTGTAAATTCTTTCGAAAGCTTACTTACAGTATTTAACACAATGTTTCTCAAAGTGGGGTCCAGGCACTCCCAGGGGTCCATTGTTTTAGTGGACCGTTCGCCTTTTATTCGTTTTACTGAGGTTAAGTTTCTGGTTTAAGGACTTCCGTGTTTTGTACCATATTGTATATATAAGTACAGAACAAAGAATGTTCGCTTTCGCCATCTTTGTTGAAGAAGAGTCTGGGCAATAGTTACTGAGGTTACGTTTAGGAATAAGGTTTAGGTATAGTTTTACTATGGTTAAGCTTACAAATAAGTTTAGGGTAGGCATAGTTTTACTGAGGTTACGTTTAGGAATAAGGTTACGTTTAGGCATAGTTTCACTGAGGTTAAGTTTAGGAATACAGTTAGGTTTAGACATACTGTAGTTTTACTGAGGTTACGTTTAGGATTATCTGGTGGCGACTATTCTGAGATTGCCGGATTTGAGTGTGTTTTGTGGCGAGCGTTATTGTATCCATGAGGGGGTTCCAGGGGGTCCCCAGCAAAACAGTAAATCAGTTTAACCCTATATACAGTTCATCGGCTATTTGAAATTCCTTGACAAGAACATGTTTGAGAATCACTGATTTAATAACTATTCTGATAATCAATGTTATTCCATTGTATACTATAGTATGCGACTGGGCACCCCCCACAATTACGCCCCCTTCTGTGACGCACATGGAAATGCTTCGCCCCAATGCTTCGCCCCATTCATTATGATGAATTCCTGTTCTGTTCTTTGACTATATATAGAAGTGTCTATTTGTACGTCTCTAAATGTTTTGATGAATTGAACAAGGTGGACCCTCTTGTAAACAAGTGTAATGCTTAATTGGGTTGTCCACTCACAGTTAACAGTCTTTGTATTGAGTTTGTGCTTGAAATGTACTGTAATTCTGCAAACTGTTAAAAATATTACAATCAATCAATCAATCAATCAATCCCTTGTCATGCGTCACATTGCAAGAGGACAGCACTGCCCGACTTTCCTCGTTGGTGGGAAATATTGCTCAACGCTGACAGTTTTTTTTTTACCTAACTCCTGTAGTCTTTTCTCACCAAGTGGGCCGAGTGACATAAAAAGGCATAAAACTATTATGCCTAAACCTAACCTTAATCCTATTAAAATAATTTGCGGCGCGTATTAGAAGATAAATAAACACTGTGAAGCATTCGATCCTGAGGCACTCGGATTGAAAGGCTAATGCTTGACAGGCAGCGACGCCACAGTGTCATCTGGTTTGGCAGAAGTTTTTGGGATTATTTAACACGGTCCGCTCATAGTGCCACGTGCGTCACAGAAGGGGGCGTCACCAATGGAGCGTGTCTTGAGTGTACAGGGTTTGATAAGGTCTGGCCATATATGGAGCGTGTCTTGAGTGTACAGGGTTTGATGAGGTTAGATCAACATATGGAATGTCAGAACAGGTCAGCTCCATATATGGAGATCTAAGGGTGGCCGCGGGGGCAGTGTCTTGAGTGTACAGGGTTTGAAGAGGTGACGTGTCACAAGGCGTAACGGGCTGATGGCCATATATGGTGGCGTGACCTGACAGACAGACAGGTTTTGCAGGTTTTTCATATACTAACTAACTATACTATGCTATACTACCTCTTTAAATAATGTGATGATTTGATATACGCCTCTTCGTCTGACATGAAACAGAATTGTCGGCCTGGGCCATGGCTCAGTGGTCCAGGCACCTTGGCTGGTAAAATTGGGAGTCGAGCCACCTTGTCTCTCTCCCCATTTCCTGTCAGCCTACTGTCTGTCCCTCCATACAAAAATATAAAATAAAGGCGAAAGCCAAAAAAACAACAGAGTTGTCTTTGATAGATGTGGCTCACATACTTCATATGTCATTATAAGTGTCATCATTCAAGTGTAAAGAGTACAGAGAGGGATGAGATGTATTGTGTTGCTGTCAGGGAGAGACCTCACATCTCCATATCGTTTTTCATAAATGAATGTTGTCCCCATCTACAAGCTCACAACACGTTGTGATGCGTATATTCTCTATAGTGAAGGTGGTTAAGTGTGCCTGTGGGTTTTATGAACATTGAAACAATTACAAGTATTAACAAGAGCTTGTGACTAGATAATAAGTTAACTAACTAATAACATTGGATTTTAACCCGTTCAAACACGTATGAATGGCCCAATGGCACAATAACTATAACAATAAAAGTATAACTAACAATAAAACTGTATAATAAAGGTATAGTTGCACCGCTCAGTTCACACAGGTGTGATTTTTTTACCTTTAAAAAAAATCCTGTTATCAAATTATTATACATAAATTCAAGGCTGGGGTGTGCAATTGATATAAAATAAGTATTTTTTTGGGGGGGAGGGGGGGTTAAACTGTTTTGTATATAAGGTTTCCACCCGACGACAGTGGAGATTGTCTGATTACCTTATGAATATGTAATGTACTGTAGCATTTATGATGAGCGAGCCTCTCGGCACCCAGTAAAACATGGTAATCTTATTAACAGATCATCTCCTGTCAAGTTCTCTCATGCCAAAGCAGAGTGAACGGGCCATCGTATGCCTTAGTAATTATTTAATGCTTTAAAGTGCTTTCGTGTCTAATACTCCGCAGCGCGTTTTGCATAAACGACATGGGGCTGTCAGGGCACAGGGTGGGGGGGGGGGGGGGGGGGACTCGGAGAAGACGTGACGTACTTACAGTAAGTGCATGAGAACTTAATTCGTCAGGTTGTTTAATTATGTATTTAATATCTTAATCTTGTCTGTTAAAGTTTAAACGGAATGGCAGTTCCAGGCGGCAAACAATTAGGCGCACTAACACGGCTGAGTGGCTTCATCATCTGCTGCTATATGCAGTCTTACTGAAGTGACAGCTAACCTGTGGTAATATGGAAATAATATGCATTATATATTTTCTTTTGTAAAATGAATGCCCTACTCTTGCGTCACACAAAAGCATCAAAAGTAGCAGATCTGAAAAGTAGGGATGCATCGTTTTGCATAAACGAGTCAAACGACATGGGGCTGTCAGGTCACAGGGTGGGGGGAGGGGTGGGGGGACTCGGAGAAGACGTGACGTACTTACAGTACTCACAATACCCTTCTTATACCATGTTTGTATATACTTTTGCTCTCACTTGTTGCTTTGTTGTTGTTTTTTTGTTTGTTTTTTTCTTTACATGCTCTTGTTGTTGCTCTGTTCTTGTTTACATGCTCTTGTTGTTGCTCTGTTCTTGTTTACATGCTCTTGTTGTTGCTCTGTTCTTGTTTACATGCTCTTGTTGTTGCTCTGTTCTTGTTTTACAATACATGCTCTTGTTGTTGCTCTGTTCTTGTTTACATGCTCTTGTTGTTGCTCTGTTCTTGTTTACATGCTCTTGTTGTTGCTCTGTTCTTGTTTACATGCTCTTGTTCAGCACTTTGGTTTGTCTTCGGTCAATGTAAATGTGCTATACAAATAAACTTTGATTTGATTTGATTTGATTTACAGTAAGTGCATGAGAACTTAATTCGTCACGTTGTTTAATTATGTATTTAATATCTTAATCTTGTCTGTTAAAGTTAAACGAAATGGCAGTTCCAGGCGGCAAACAATTAGGCGCACTAACACGGCTGAGTGGCTTCATCATCTGCTGCTATATGCAGTCTTACTGAAGTGACAGCTAACCTGTGGTAATATGGAAATAATATGCATTATATATTTTATTTTGTAAAATGAATGCCCTACTCTTGCGTCACACGAAATCATCAAAAGTAGCAGATCTGAAAAGTAGGGATGCATCGTGCACCGATATATCGGTCGCATATTTGCCATTATCGCTATTGGCAAAAAAAAGGTTACAGGAGTTTTTACACTATGGTGTTTGTGATATGAAATGTAAGCTTACCATAATCACAGTAAACATTATCACGTCATATTCGAGGGCTTTGTTTTAAACTCTAGTCACTTTCAGTTCAGCACAGCTGAGGGGTGTGTCACTGTGCAGCTGACGCTCGTTGACACTTGTTAAAGTTACTTGCATCAAGACAGAATTATTTTTGGGGGCACAGTGGCACAGTCGGTAGTGCTGTCGCCTCACAGCTAGAAGGTCCTGGGTTCAATTCCCGCTGGGGACGCTGTGGGCGCTGGGGGTGTGTGCCCATACCCGAGGCAGGGTTGGCGAAACGGTCTTTCTGTGTGGAGTTTGCATGTTCTCCCTGTGTCCCCTAAGGTAGGTACCCTTACAAAAAAACATGCAGTAATCCTGGTCTCTAAACTACCTCCCCCTGGCCAGCCGGGGCGCCTGATGGAGGGGAAAGGAACTGGTCGGAAACAACGTGTTCCTTCCACTACGTCCAGCCGGGGATACTCTCCCCTGTCAGGTGAAAAGAAGCAGCTTGGACTCCTCATGCATAGAAGGAAGCATGAGGTCAGATTTATTTTCTTCCTTGGCACAAAAGGGGGAAATAATAACACCACAAACTAAACTAGAACTAAAACTCGAGTGCCTACTTGTGCGTTGCAGAGCGCGCAATTACTGTCGACCGCTACGAACTTTCAAATCTCAGCCTCTCTGTAAAACAATGAAATTAAATGCTAAAGTCGGGTTATAACTGGCCGTCAATGGTGAAGTAATTACGATATGTTTCAATATTGGTTAGCTAACAGGTAACGTATGTATGTGTATGTAAGTTGTAAGTTGAAAAGTACTATATAATACTGTGGTCGGCTGGGTTTTTTATGCATATGCCGTGGTATATATACTGATTTTGAGTGTGACGTAATGAAGATATGTATCAATGCCAGGATATAACTGGCTTTCGATGGTGACGTAATAAAGATAGGTTTCAGATTACATACATGTATACATAGAGACATTACCTTTAATCCACCCGACACTGAAACATATCTTTATTATGTCACCATCGAAAGCCAGTTATACCCCGGCATTGATATACAGTATAACTTCATTACGTCACTCTCAAAATCAGTATATATACCACGGCATACGCATAAAAAAGCCAGCACGACCACCTTACTTTTGCGCTCTGCTTGTGCAAGTAATAAACAAATATCGCTATCAATATCGGCTCTCGGCTAAATTGTTATTTTAATCATCAGTCTTGGCCAACAATTTCCATATTGGTGCATCCCTAGTGAAAAGTAACAGCTTTGGACATGAGATTTGGAGAAGCTTTCTGAAAACAGAGTTTACAAATTGCTTTGCACACCGGTATTATCAAACTAATGCAAATAAACAAATCAAAGTGATACAAGTGATGAGATGAGATATAAAACAATATTGAAACGATAAAGGACTATGAAGATGCATAGAAAATAACAGCTAAACTGCTAAACTGAGACAAAACATAAATGGTTGCACCTCGTGCAGAGTCAACTGGCAGCAGCAGCCGTCAAGAACATCTTTCATTCTTTCTTTCAAGGCTGAGAAGAGCAGTTCCTATAAATTAGGCAGAGTCACAATGAAGAGACTAGTCTGTTTGGCTCTTTTGGCCTGTTTCGGATCTAGTCCGCCTTCTAAATCCTAACCTAAGTTTTCTTTTTTTGCTATATACAGTACAACATCTAAAATGACGCAGATGCTTTCCCGGTTTTAATTGTTACACATAGGCTTGCCCGGTCTTAATGGGATAGGCGAAGTACAAGCTTGTTTTTCAGTAAAGTCGCTTGTAAATTATTGGTAGTTTTTGGGGGCTTGTTTCTAAAACGTAGTTTCTTATTTGGACTTGCTTCCTAATGCTTCCTAATTGCTTCCTAATGAACCCGTGGTTCTCAAATATTTTCATGTCAAGGTCCCACAAATGAATATATGTATTCTCCAGGTAGCTCCCTAGTCCTACCAAACAGACTACAGATTACTACAGACTGGCAGTCGAATGAACTCGGGAGATCAGTCGTTTGAAAGGTGTGAAAAACATGTGCGGAATGCACCTGAGAGTGGACACCGACAGACGGCTACTATGGTGCTACAAATATAGACTATGGCTTGATGTCTTTTTTCAACAACAAGCCCGGCATCGAAAGCTTCTCTACAATTTACGACGTAAAGCAACAGTCTACTCACCGCCCATTCAACAGCAGATTTTTGGGAACAGATGCTTCCCAACATTTACCACCGTCGCCGTCCGTGTGGTGGAGAGCTACAGTACGTTTAAATGTAGCCAGGCAGCCCTGAGCTGTACTGTAAGACTGTTGCTCTAATTCATAAGGGGTTCAAAGGTTAACAATGTAGCAAGGGGCTACATTTGACTTCAATAGAATTCAATAGAATCTTATCGATCCTCAATCTCAGCTGGCAACCAGTGTAAGAATGCTAAGATGGGAGTCTCTTCTTTTTGTGCAAGTTAGAATGCTACAGTAGTTGTGCCATTTTCCAACAGTTGGAGACAAGACAGAGATTTTTCACTAAGATCTGTAAAGAGAGTTGCGATTTGACTTGAGTTCTGATTCCTAAAATTGTTCCCCAAAGATCAGGTCACTGTAGCAGATAATTCAGGACCAAATGAATCCATCTCAGATTTGTTCTGATTCAACTAGAGAAGTTTGTACAAGTGGTAACATGGATTAAAGCTAAATAAAATCTCATGAGTACTTTCTACTTTTGGTACTAAAAAAGTTTGTATTGTCAAGTCACGATATGTAAAACAGTGTGAAAGGAGGCCGCTGCACTAGTGCCGTTTCCCAACAATTAACAATTAACACAATATGCAAATGTATTATGATGTTTTAGTAATTTTGTTTCTGCTGTTCTGCATACTGCCAACGAGTTGAAGGATTGTTGTTTATTGCTTACCCTTTGCTTTTATATGAAAATCCAAGACTATTGAGATTTTTTTGGATATTGGATATTGGATATTGCTAGTTTGACCACTTTAATGCTCTAAACTTTAAATTTATTTATCACTTGACAGAAAGGATCAGATTGCTGCAGATTAAAAAACAAGACAATCAAAACAGGACTGGTGAGAAACGCAGAGACTAACCGAATATTATTTTTAAATAGAAAAACACCAACTAAACATTTTTGAAGAAATACTCCAAATATGTCATTATGTCAGGCAAAGTACTTTTTTAGTTATCTGAATTTTTAGTTATGAATCATAGATTATTATTATCGTAGGTACATATTTTGTAATTGCACAATTTCAATAATTTCATAATTGCATATCGGTCGATAGTGCTGAGTACCGATCCGATACCAGTGTGTAAAAAGTCTAGGTCACAGTGGTTTTCAAAGTGGTTATTTTATAGCCTGGGTTCCAGCCTGATTCGCTGCGTTCCGCAGATCTGAAAATGTCACTGCGCTACTCAGTCTGGAAAGTCTCCTATTCTCCACAGGTAAGTGGGACATATGAAGGTTGAAATGGAATCTTGGCTTCTGATTGGTCTGTGGTGCGGTTTGAGGAAAAACACCAGTTTGACGTATCAATGCGCACTGTGCAGCTACTACTATTGTCCTGCAACGTCCAGTTATCGTTCACTAAACTCACCCCACACAGCTACTGCTGTTGTCCTGCAACGTCCCCTTATCGTTCACTAAACTCACCCCACACAGCTACGGCTGTTGTCCTGCATCGTCCCCTTAACGTTCACTAAACTCACCCCACACAGCTACTGCTGTTGTCCTGCATCGTCCCCTTATCGTTCACTAAACTCACCCCACACAGCTACTGCTGTTGTCCTGCAACGTCCCCTTATCGTTCACTAAACTCACCCCACATAGCTACTGCTGTTGTCCTGCAACGTCCCCTTATCGTTCACTAAACTCACCCCACATAGCTACTGCTGTTGTCCTGCAACGTCCCCTTATCGTTCACTAAACTCACCCCACACAGCTACTGCTGTTGTCCTGCAACGTCCCCTTATCGTTCACTAAACTCACCCCACACAGCTACTGCTGTTGTCCTGCATCGTCCCCTTATCGTTCACTAAACTCACCCCACACAGCTACTGCTGTTGTCCTGCAACGTCCCCTTATCGTTCACTAAACTCACCCCACACAGCTACTGCTGTTGTCCTGCAACGTCCCCTTATCGTTCACTAAACTCACCCCACATAGCTACTGCTGTTGTCCTGCAACGTCCCCTTATCGTTCACTAAACTCACCCCACACAGCTACAGCTGTTGTCCTGCAACGTCCCCTTATCGTTCACTAAACTCACCCCACACAGCTACTGCTGTTGTCCTGCAACGTCCCCTTATTGTTCACTAAACTCACCCCACACAGCTACTGCTGTTGTCCTGCAACGTCCCCTTATCGTCCACTAAACTCACCCCACACAGCCGTCTTTCTTTGTACTACTGAATCTGACAGTGGACTACTGAATCGTTTACTTTTTACCGTAGGTTTTTACTCTCAAGCATGGACAGAGTGGCGCTGACTGATGACGTATCAGCAACAACGTGGCTACGTAACAGTTGACGTTATGAAATGCGAGTCAAGCAGCCTCTGTCAAGACTGAGAGTGACAATTCAGAATCACGGAACGCAGCGATACAGTCTGGAACCCAGGCTAGTTTCTTTAGGGGGTTCCAAATGGACCTTTACAGTAACTGACATAGCATCACGTGATGATAAATGATATGGTATCGGATCGCCATACAGTAGACTGGCATACTCGCCGATACCAATACCAGCATTTTAGGCAGTATGGGCAGCTTCTCCAATACTGGTATCGGTATCGGAACAAGTCTGGTAATTTTGGACCAGAACTCTACAATTTTGTTCGTAATTCTGCGTCAGTGGTTGTCAGTGGTGTAAAGTAACTATTTACTCAAGTAGCACGACCTGGACCAGACGTGGACCACTTTGTGTTGAAAACTTTAGTTACTAGTTACTTTGTAGATTATGATTATTATTACAAAACATACACTAACCACTTCAGCCCATATATATTTCGGCAATTTGAAAATAGCCGAAAAGCTCAGCTATTTTGAAAATATTTCTATACATTTTATTTATTTGAAAACTTGTGAAATGGTACATTATGCCTAATGAGTACTTTCTACTTTTGGTACTAAGTACATTATGAGTATGACGGAAATACTTTTGCACTTTATGCCTAATGAGTTCTTTCTACTTTTGGTACTAAGCACATCATGAGTATGACGGAAATACTTTTGCACTTTTACTCAAGCAAATTTTGAATTCCGGACTTTTACTTGTAACAGAGAAGTTCTACATTGCTAGTATTGATACTTTTACTTAGAAAAAAACATGTGAGTACTTTTTTTTCCTCCTTTTTTTTGGGTTGTCCTTGTTCTTACCTGCAGATGGCAGACTGGCTGTAGGCAGGTCCCTCGGCGGCACTGAGCGCCTGGCCCACCTGGGTCTGGGTGAGGCCCAGGGACAGCCGGCGGATCTTGAACGCTTTGGCAAACTCCCGGATCTCCTCCAGGTTGACCCCGTCCACTTCACTGGGCGCAGTCTGGGGGTCTATGAAGCAACACGTACGGACATATGTTTTCAAACTTTTTCATTTCAAAGGCCCATTATTTATTCTGCATTTGAGCCACGAACCACCATTTCATTTAGATGAGATTGAGTCTCTCATATCCAAAACTAAGTCATATTTTGTTGTTGTTGGATAAGATTTTGTCTACAATTCCTTGCTTTTGGCAAAAGTTGATCAAAATAACAATTCTTCTACATTCTCTAATTGTGTAGACTTCTTGTAAATTAAGTAATGCAGATGTTTAACAATAATTTAACTCTTGAGAGCGTAAAATGAAATCAGATGGACTGGATTTGTTTTTATGTTAAAGCACTATATTGATAGTAATCATTGCTATATAGAGTGTTTGTTCAGTCACAGGATTCTCCCTGTCTCTCCAGCTCTTTAAATGAATGAACAGAAAATACATTTCAGGTCCATCAGCTTCATCAGCTTCACAGTGTTCCAGTTACGAGTTTGTCTGCTCATACTTTGTTTTTTCACTTCCAATTTCACTAGTTTAAATCAGTATCGTGTCGTGAGTTCTCTATCCCGATTGGATAAAATTGATATCCCAACATGAACATGCATTTTCTGTTTGATAAAGACCTGTTACTGAACAAACACTTTATAGCAATGAGTACTATCAGAATATAGAGCTATATAACACTTATTTTAACCAAATAAAATAACTTATCCCACCTTTAAGTTCATTATTTTTCTACAAGCAATGTTCAAATCTATTAGGTAATTAGAAATTATTTATTTTACGGCTTTATGCTGTCTCCTAGATTCATTCATTCATTCATTACTATATTGTATGCTATACTATACACTCCTCTGGAGTGCGGATAAAAATGTGCCATAGTAAACATAAATCTACTATAAAAGCACATTGACACAAATGGATGGACACAGATGGACTGAAAAGGTAGATAGATGTGGGGCAGAAGGCAGCATTCTCCGGATTCCTTTTCATTCCTCTTTCTGTGTTGAAGAAAACAGACATTCTCCCATTTACAATAAAAGCAAGCATCCCGGAATGCATTAAAGTATCATTCCTGCTCCTTCCATTCAAAGAGGATGACAACTGACAACCTCCACGCCATAAAGGCGTGTGTTGTTGGTAAAAATGATATCCATCTTCATTCAAAGAAATACACATTTTTTTTCCTCTCTACGGGAGAAATGCTGTTTGTACACCACCAGCTTTTTCCATCCACATTTAAGCCTCTTTGAAAACGTAACTTCCCTGGAGCATTTGTTTTTGAAGAATTTCCCGGCTAATAAAAAGCGATTTCACATTGTACATCAATGTCAGGTGCCCTGGCATCCTGCTTACCAAAGCAAAGTTTATGCCCCTGAATTATTCATCTTGGTCATTATCAATGAATTATTAAAAGGAATCCTCCATGCGTATTTAAGCAAAAATCTATGGCGCTGCCATCTCGCAGTGCCTCATAAGTGATGCGTGGCATTCGGGAATGGCAGTGCGCGCCTCCATACGTGTGAACATTAACCTATTTTGGGCGGGAACCCCTTTTTGGTGTTAGCATTATGTTATGCTTTAGCTATTGAAAAATAGCAGATCTACAAGCTCATAGCGCGCCACCGAGTGGCGCGCTACGAGCTTGTAGGTCTGCTATTTTTGAAAAATCGAAGAACGACTGACATAGAAACATAGCTTTTTCAGAAAACTGTCAGGATGTAGAAGACATTTTTAGAATCTGATCTCAGGTCAGAATGGGTTAAGGAGAGGCGGCAAGGGACCGAAGACTCCTAAGTTGACTGAAGGCGGCGGGATGAGCATTAGCACCTTCGTCATCTTCATCTCTCAGGGGAGATCCAAGCAGGAGTTGTCTTTACTTTGCGCTCATAGTTGAAAACTGTCCACTGAGGCGGTCTTCATATTAAATAGCACAAGTTTTTGTTTTGATGTGGCATTTTTGCTTCGCTGATAATTCCGGGGGAAATAAATAGAGTTGTTCCGATACCAACGCTGCCAATGTGGCCTAGAATATCACCTGATGATATGTCATTCACAGTCATTTACTATTTTGAATGCTTCAGTTGGCGTTGCACTACTGTTTTATACTCTTACTGTATTATTTTCCTGACTGCACATACATTTTTATTTATTCTTAGATCAGTGGTTCTCAAACTTTTTTAATTTCAAGGAACCCCATAACTCTGAGTGTACAAATGAAACCCAATAGACCCGTAACCTATAAGGGTCCATTTGGACCCCACTTTGAGAGCCACTGTCCCAGATTATCTTCGGTATCGGATCGTTACTCGGTATCGACCAATACGCAAGTTATGCGTATCAGAATCGGTATTGGGAAGTAACAAATGGTATCGGTACATCTCTAGAAATAAATCGGACTGTCGGTGCACAATAGCAGTATATACGTTGTCACGTACGGATGACACTCTCGTCGTGGGATTTGCGCTGTGCACTATATAAGCATATTGAGGATAGATGGCTTTTACTTTCAGGAGAAAACATTAACTTCATTAAACAATCGGACTGATAGGACTGCTCCATTGTGCAGCCTCGGAATTGGCTTATAGGATATTTGCCAAGGAAGGGGCAAGCAACAAACTAAACTAAAATGTCTACAAACAGTTGATCAATGGCAACTTCGTTTCTATTACATTGCCCGGCATTGTAGTTGCCTCTGAAATTAGTTTACCTGGAGCTTAAGAGAATCGACTCTGACAAATGAAATTTATCTGAATAAAATAGTTTTTTAAGACGAGGGCATGCTGACAGGCTGTAGCCTAGTGATTTATAAGGCTCTGGCCAAGTGCCCGGGCAATGAGAGAGTGAAGCTTATGTTCATTATATAAACACACACAACTTCGGAATTGACATAGCCAGGGAGAAATAACCCACGTAGACTAGGACAGGGTTGGATCAATCAAGCTTCCTATACTGAGAGCCATGTAAGCACGGCATGTCCGTCATGTTCAGTGCCCGAGCGGTGATGTTAATTTAACAAATTTGCCATAAATCTCACACTAATGCTACAGTAAGCAATATGCTGTGTTCAGGAAGCTTCACTCGATATTACATGCAGTTTACAAGCCATGTGGTATATGTTCTCAACGTCAGGTCCGGGGGACCACCAACGGTCCAAATGGACCCTTAAAGCATATTTATAAGTTTGTTTACTGACTGTAACAACACTGTTGTTTTAAATGTGCTCTATAGCCCTCAGGGCGTCTTACTGCATGGTATTACAGGTCTGTAACTCTGAGTGTACACATGGAACCAAATAGACCTGTTAAATACTGTGTGGATTCCCAGGGATAATGCATAATTGTACTTCTCTCATAGTAACAGACTTGTAATCTACAGTAGGTGCATGTGTACTTATGTTGGATGTAATTAAGGAATATTCGTTCATTACGATTACTGCAACTGCTCTCTGTTCAATAGAATAACATGTATACACTATACAGCACAGGCACAGATAAGCTTTGAACTTCAGCCTGACATTGACAGGGTTCCCGCAGGTCCTTAAAAAGTCTTAAATCGTCTTAAATGTGATCAAATGTATTTCCATCAACCAGAAAATTATGCATTTACAGTATGCAAGGTTTTATAATATATATGTGTGTGTGTGTGTGTGTGTGCGTGCGTGCGTGCGTGCGTGCGTGCGTGCGTGCGTGCGTGCGTGCGTGCGTGCGTGCGTGCGTGCGTGCCTGCCTGCCTGCCTGCGTGTGTGCATGCGCGCGTGCGTGCGTGCGTGCTCTTGTGCCTGGCTGTGTGTGTTGCGTTGGACACTACTTACTGCTGACTAACTGTCCCACACTGAGGGCAGAGGAAGAGGAGGAGGTGGACGATGAGGAAGAGGCCTGGTGGAGAGGGCTCTGTCTGTGGGCCATGTGGAGGCTGGCCTGCTGCGACGGAGACGGACCGCTCTGACCCTGCTGAGCCTTGCAGGGCAGCTGGATGGATACACGCACGCACGCACACGCATGCATGCACACGTGCACACACACACGTGCGCGCGCACGCACGCACGCGTCACACACACACACGCGCACACACACACACACACACACACACACACACACACACACACACACACACACACACACACACACACACACACACACACACACACACACAGACACACACACACACACCTTTATTTGCCGTTCACATTTTTTAATAAGACATTCTTGAACACAACACTATCTTTATATGCCGTTCACTTATTTTTTAACAAGACATTCTTGAACACAAACAGTGGTAGATGCAGAAACTTGGGAAACTCAACAATAATGTTTCAGCATACAGATCACGGATAGAATCAGAATCTGCTTTATTGTCCCATCACAGTTTTACTGCAGGGAAGAAGAGAGGGGGGAGATCAAGGCAGGAAAAGAAAGAAAGTTTGAGCGCTTTTGACACAAAAAGTACAAGGGTTTTAATTCTTCTGTGTGTGTCTTAGATATATACAAGCTTTTGCTGCAAACGGTACAACCGAAGGGTCTCTTATAGCTTATTTACAGGCTTTTGCTACAAACGGTACAGCTGAAGGATCTCTTAGCTAGAAAGCATCATCTCCTCCATAATGTATGTGGCGACTGCTAATTACCACAGACACTGAACAGAATTTAGCCTTATTATAGCTCTTGGCCTGCATGGGCATACTTGAGCACCTTGGTAAGGAATGCGTCTTCCATGGGCCCGGCTGTGGCCATCACTGGCCGAATGTACAACCCATTTACAAAATGGTCGCACGCACGCACACACGCACGCACGCACGGGCGCACACACGCACGCACGCACGCACACATGCACGCACACATGCACGCACGCATGTATACAATACGTACGCATGCAGGTCGCAGGTTGATGAAGCAAAACGTTGCTGTCTGGCTGAAACCTCTCATCTCCATATTCCAACTGTTTGTGTTTTTCCGTAAATCAACGCTCTGCTTGATCGTACATCAGCGTCACACAAAAGCATCAAATGTATAGCAGGTCCGCAAGCTCGAATAGTTTCAAGCTTGCAGAGCTGCTACTTTTGCTGTTTTTGAATTTACATCGTGAAAAGTCAAGTAAAGGTTTCGGACATATGAGGTTTCCACCCGACAGAGAGGAAAAGCATGCCCACTTATATCAGCACAATATCATGTCAACAGCCATCTTAGATAGATAGACCTTGATTGATCCTGCAAAGGGAAACAAATGTGCAATTACACATTAATCATTGAATTATCGCAAGCTGCAGGGGGACGCAGCAATAAGTCAATAATGCCAATTACTGAATTAGCCACTTCCAACTGCACATACACATCAAATGACCAGACATGATGATGACGACTATAATAATGGCAGCCACACTTTTTAGAGTGACAGTGTGTGGAGGACAGTGTCAATACTACAAAAGACGACCCACCAGACCCTATATCCCACTGGTTCCCAAACGATGGGAACAAACGGGCACAAATGGGCACAAACGACCCATTTGTGCGTCGTGGACATTTCTTTTGCCAACCCCAGCCAGGGCATGGGCACTGATGACGCGGAGGAGAGAGCACGCTCCCAGCACCCCCAGCGGGAGTCAAACCCAGGACCTTCTAGCTGTGAGGCGACAGCGCTACCGACTGCGCCACCGTGCCCCCAAATTATATGTATTTGTCCGGACTCTCCCCCTTCCATCTAAAATATGTTGTGACCCCCCCACCCCCCAACCAGATTTGTGTTGCTAAATGTTCCAAAACAATATTCAAGATCATTTTTGAAAATAGCAAAGGTTGTGAAATAGCCAATGCAACTAGCTTGTAAAGTGCTTATGTGAGCCTATAATTTGTATAGTCGCTTCTCGTGGGCTCGCTTTCATAGACCTGGCTGCTTATTTGCCTTGCACAATGAATCTGGCAACGCTGTCTGGAAGGAGCTGGCATAGGTGCTGGCTCAGCCACAGCGGTTGTATATTCGGCTGCCACCACCCCCACCCCCTCCACACACACACACACACACACACACACACACACACACACACACACACACACACACACACACACACACACACACACACACACACACACACACACACGCACACACACACACAGCACTTTGGAGTGAGAGCGGTTCATGACAATTAGGGTGCGTTTCCTCCCGTCATCAGACGTGCGGTGTGGAAGCTAATAGCAGCCCGTGGCAGAAACATGTGGAGATTGTGGACACAGCGGTCCTCCCTCCTCCTCCGTATCAAACATAATTCATGATCTGCCGCGCGATGCACTACAGACGGCGGCGGGGGAAAAAACGATGTATTTTCATGTTTAACCCATTCTGGGCGGGAACCCCTTTTGGTGTTTTAAAGGAGCATTCAGTGATTTGGGTGATTTGGAAAACCACCCAGTCCGCCCCGGTAACAAAATGTGCACATGCACACGCTCTACAGTGGGGGGAAGTGCAACAGCATGTGCACCAAGTCCCGCCCCCACACATGATTGGAGGAAGGCCCCTCTCATCCTGATTGGATGAAGGCTTTGCCACCCGCCACCAAAACTGAAACTAGGGTTTTTTGACCCCAGGGGCTCACTGGGGACTCCTTATATGGTCAGCACACTCTATAGTAGGAAGGATTATCCAAATAAAAAGAAAAAATAAGTGTTCATATTTGAATGAAGCGAAATCACTGAATATACCTTTAACTAAGCATTATGTTATACTTTAGCTATTGAAAAATAGCAGATCTACAAGCTCATAGCGCGCCACCGAGTGGCGCGCTATGAGCTTGTAGGTCTGCTATTTTTGAAAAATCGTAAAAATGCGGCACAAATCTTTGAATATATATTATTTCAGAGCGAACGTTTTTTTTTTTTCGATGTCAGGCCTAAATGGGTTAATGCACATTGGAATTGCTCTTACAACATCAAGACGGGGTGTGTAACCGTATACACGCGTCTCTCTTCGCTGCGCTGGAAGTGAAGGTCGTCGTCTCTGCCACACTAAAAGCTATAGAGGCTGGCTCCGTTTTCCACTATCCCTCTTTTGCTATTAATTATTTTCTCTCGCGGCGGCATGTGTTTGTTTGGATGGTTTTTTTGGGGGGTGGTGGGGGGGGGTGGGGGGGGGGATGTCAACAGCGATGCACACACTGTCAGTGGCTGTTGACAGGCCCCGGGTAGAATTATCTGGCTTCACTGGGAATATTTCTAGACTGCATGAAGCTCCTTCTGACAACCGTAAATTATGCCCTCCCGTTGGAACAATGTGTACACGAGGACGGCTTTGAGGTGGCGACAAAAGCATAAAGATTATTACATATGCATTAATTCATTCAGGAGTGTGATTGAGTGTGCCGTGTGGCCATGGTGACAATTAGGGCGTCCGCGGCGGGTTCATCCATCCATCCTAGCAAACTGAGGAGGCCCTTTGCCATAAACCGCTATACCCTGTAATTCAGCACTGACGATGTCATTACCATGAAGGCAATAGCATTTTGAACGGGGTGTGTCCCTGTGTGTGTGCGCGTGTGTGTGTGTGTGGCTCCCTTCCTGCACCCTTACAGTAGCACAGTATAGATACTAGAAAAAGGAGGAAGGGGGGGGGGGGGGGGGGAGGGCGAGGGGGAAGAGTTACCGTGCATGTAGGCCTATAAGCCAAACTCTATACTGTGCAAAGAAAGACGACACGAAACAAAACAAAACAGACAATTAATTAACATGGTGATACTGATGTGTATTTTTTTCTTTTTTTTTAATGCTGGACACAGAGGTTCTCTCTCCCTTTAAACATCTGATCAAAGAGAAACTCAAACGGCTGCAGTCAGAGAGGACAAATCAGAGGGTTTGAGAGAGTGTGATTGAGGATGAGAGAGGAGAGAGAGAGAGAGGGAGGGGGGGCAGGGCCAGAGGAAGGAGTGTGTGTGTGTGTGTGTGTGTGTGTGTGTGTGTGTGTGTGTGTGTGTGTGTGTGTGTGTGTGTGTGTGTGTGTGTGTGTGTGTGTGTGTGTGTGTGTGTGTGTGTGTGTGTGTGTGTGTGTGTGTGTGTGTGTGTGTGTGTGTGTGTGTGTGTGTGTGTGTGTTGCCACACCGGGTGGCAATGCAGGAGTGGACTGGGAAATGGTTTCCTCTGGTGGTCCAGCCTGGGACATACCCGCTGACTGGTTGTTAGAGGGGGTTTCGAACTTAGGATGCAGGTTACACTACTCCTTGTGCCCATGGAATGCTGGGTGACATGACATGCTTGCTGTATCGTGAATGAGGACATATGCCTTGATTTTGTTGATGTAACTTTGCTGCACCTGAACTATTTATGTCCTTGTATGCAATTTCCTCTATGTGGACATAAATAAATCGTTAAAACGTGTGACTGTGTGTGTGTGTGTGTGTGTGTGTGTGTGTGTGTGCGTGCGTGCGTGTGTGCGTGCGTGCGTGCGTGCGTGCGTGCGTGATAGTTTTATAAATGGGGTGATGAAAAGTGATGGGTTTTTTGTTCAGCTCTTCAGGGGTCTGCAAGAGCGAAAGGTTTCCTGACAAGCGCTCACATTATTACGCGCGCCCACAGAGAAGCATGCACATACAGACACGTGTGCAATCACGTGTGCAAAAAAAAAGAAAAGAGAGAAAAATAATAATAATAATCTGTTACATTGAGGAAAGGAACAAACAAAAGGAAAACATGAAACGTTCGACAGACTTTGATTTGTGCCCGAAGAAGTCACCACCGTATCAGTAATCTGAACTGTGCCGAGACACTAAATTTGAGCGATTTTCACTGAAGATAATGGCTGCCAAACAGTGAGATGATGCAACTGAGAGTTATATGACTGTGGATGAAAGAGCTGTCACACTCTCAAGGCGTCTGTTAAAGTTTTCGTCAAAATAAGAAGCCACAACGCAAGACTCACAGCGACAAAACTGGCCAGGCTAGTTCTGTTTGATTGTTTGCATTGGGTGCATATAGAGTATAGTAGTAGTAGTGTTCTAGTCCAGGACCACTAGGTTTTAACAGAGATTAATGATAACTGATACAGTGGGAATAGAAGTGGAAAGTGGGAGACTTAACACCTCTGAGGGCCCCTGGGCACTGAAGCTGGAAGGGCACCCCTACATGCACGTGCGAATCTTTGTGCACATGCATAACGCGCGCAAATATTACGGTATATAATTCATGAAATCAGGCCGAGAATTATCGGGCCGTTCGTGCTTCCCTAAATAAAACACAATGCATAAGATCTGTGTTTTCTCTCTCTATCTCTGTATGTGCGTGCGTGTGTACGTGCGAGTGCGTACGTGCGTTTATGAGTTACAGTACCTGCTGTCCAGGCTTGATTGGTGACAGAGTGATCCCCTGGGTGTTGATGACAGGCAGGATCTGGTTCCCGATCACCGTGGCGATGATCTGGCCTTGAGCATTGGTCAGCAGCTGCGGTGTAATTGGCTGCACCTGCATCGCCGAGTTGCAGCCGGCCCCTGATTGGCTGGCTGCAGAGTTGGGCATCAGTGGGATTGTTCCAATTATCTACAAAGGGGAGGGAGAGAGACGAGTTACAATCAGCTGGGTTGCTTTTACATCAGTGGTTTTCAACCCTATTCATATCAAGGCCCATTATTTATTCTGCATTTGAGCCACGGACGACCATTTGATGCCATTTAGCCTTTTCAGACCCAAAACTAAAGAATATGTACACATCTCCATGCTGTATTGATGTTGGTACCGTGGGAGAGATAACAATTCTTCTACATTCTACACTCTAATTGTGTAGACTTCTTGTAAATGAACTTAAGGAAAGCAGATGTTTAACAATAATGTAACTCTTGAGAGTGTAAAATGAGCATCAGTGGGATTGTTCCAATTATCTACAAAGGGGAGGGAGAGAGAAGAGACACAATCAGCTGGGTTGCTTTTATAGCAGTGGTTTTCAACCCTATTCATATCAAGGCCCATTATTTATTCTGCATTAAGAGCCACGGTTTCATTTCACACTCTCAAGAGTTAAAGATCTAAGGGCTTGGTTTGGTTACCAACTCTCTATCATTTAGCTGAGGACCACCTGGGACCCCCTCAAGGACCACGGACCACTGGTTGAGAACCACTGTTTTGTATGATGCTAACTACATCCTCCTCTGACTGGTGTGTTTGTGTCGCTTCGTCTGCCAACAGGTAGGAGGCGAGGGGATCGTCATCAGCACTTATATCCCATGAGTGCACCTGAGCCTGGCTCAAACGATTAGCTTATTGTTAGTATCTCCAGGTTGTAACAATGACCTGTTACTATATCTGGTTGCTGTTACAACCAGGCTTCCTGAGAGCCTGGTTGTATCAACGAGAATAGAGAGAGAGAGAGAGAGAGAGAGAGAGAGAGTGAGAGAGAGAGAGAGAGAGAGAGAGAGAGAGAGACGTACGTATATGTAGAAGTGTCCACTGATCATCAGTCACTAGGGTGGTTTTACAGCCTGCTGGGAGCACACTGCAAAGGTTAACGCTGAATACCTGTGTGTGTGTGTGTGTGTGCGTGTGTGTGTGTGTGTGTGTGCGTGCAAACATATAGAAACATAGTCAGCAGGGAATCACAGAGAGGAGAACTATAGACAAGAGAAGATGGTCCTGCAGTTCCAACACAGCTTTTACACTGGGTCCATGTGTTCCCACCCCCTCATACAGTACCTCTTCCTCAAGACCTCCCTCTCCTCTCCTCTCCTCTCCTCTCCTCTCCTCTCCTCTCCTCTCCTCTCCTCTCCTCTCCTCTCCCTCCCCACTCTTCTCTCCTCTCCTCTCATCTCATCTCATCTCCTTTCCCCTCCCCTCCTTCTCAATCCTCCCTCCTCTCCTCTCCTCTCCTCTCCTCTCCTCTCCTCTCCTCTCCTCTCCTCTGCTCTCCTCTCCTCTCCTCTCCTCTCCTCTCCTCTCCTCTGTGGCTGTACTCAGGAAGGGCCAGATCAAAGGGAATGGCAGAGTGTGTCACTGCAGTGTTTTAAGCTCTCAGCGACTGTGACTGTCAAGAGAGAGTGCTGCTGCTTTGGGTTCTTAGCACCTCTTCATCATGATGAAGGTTAATGTTATCTGTAGGGGTCATGGGTGCTTCCGTGCTTCCCAGAGGCAGGCCAACCACCACCACCACACAGCTCTGTTCTCCACCCCAGCCTCATTATGGCACTGGGTGGATGAGAAGCCCATCGTCGTTCTCTAAAGCTGTGTGTCATGTGGTCTGGGTCAAGGCATATGGTTATAAAGGGGGGCCTTACTTGACCTAAAATCAAGTCACTCTGTGCTTTTGAACATGACTCCTCTTTGATAAAAAGGGGATTCCATTTACAATTGTGTTTCTGTGTTGTTTTACACTACTAAGATTAGAACAAACATACAAAGTATATTGTTTCTGTCGGGGCGGGAAACCTCTTCTCCACATCGTGTTTTTTTTGTAATTGAATGCCCTGCTTGATCACAGCGTCACACAAAAGTATCACTATACAAGTCTCATCCACAAGCTATAGAAACGCGGCGTGAAGCGACGTGTTTTTAGCTTGTGGATCTGCTACTTTGTGATACCTTTTAATTTGAAGCCTGAAAAGTAACAGTTTTGGACATATGAGGTTTCCACTCGATAGAGACGCTATATATTTTGACCGTGCAGGCGTGCACATACACCAGCTGGGTCTTTTATCTCTCCCCCTGGCCTTATAGCTGCTGCTCCGCCACGGCTATAGCTAATCTGATTCCCCCTCCCTCCTCTGTCTCATGTCTCCACCCCCCTGCTCCTCTCTTTGACATAATGGGGAAGGATCAGCCGGAGAAAAGGTGGGCCGGCGATCTGTAATTCATCCCGCCACGGCTCATTTGCTTACGTTGCTTCACATTAGAAGGGAGATAATTTATCTCTCTCTCTGCGCGCCCCGCGTCGCCTCTACAAATTCCCCCTGTAATGTAGTCTCCTGCCACTTAGCATATTTTATTGCCACCGCCTGACGCTTGTGTAGCCCCCGTCCCTTCCCCTGCCTCGTGCTGTGCAGCGGGGGACACTTGTTCCACTCAATTATTCATCGTCATTGGACTAAGTGGTTGTTCTATAAGCATAATAAAAGAGCGATGTACTGACAGCTCGGCTCTCATCTCAGCCGTTGCCACCGTGCGTTGCTACTCGCCCCTTTACAAACTCGGCGTACAGCCGGCGGAACTGCGCGGCCTGGTATTCCTAAAGTAACCTAAGTAAATTATGCCTAAAACTATGCCTAAACCTGACCCTATACCTAAACTTAACCCCAGTAAAACTATGCCTAACCCTAAACTTATTTATAACCTTATTCTCAGTAAAACAAAATAAAGAATACCACAACCGCGGCACTGAGCGATCGGCGTGAGGTCGGCGGACGAAAAAAACGAGGGGCGAGATGGTTTAGGGGCGACCGTCCGTACCTGATATCTATCTTTTAGGCAACATGCAGGGCCACACCTTGGGCCAAGTCTGGTGGGTAACTTAATGGGATTGCAGCATTGAAAAACATCCTCTCATGCAACAGGATTCCTATGTCGTCTGTGACAGTGACTGGCATTCTCTCTCTCTCTCTCTCTCTCTCTCTCTCTCTCTTAAGCAGAATTAAGCAGATGGGGACCCCCAGAAATAATGGGGCCGTCCGTGTCCTGCCCTTGCGGCCCATGTAGAACTCATTAAGATTATGCTGGCGCTTGTTTCCACAGAAATGTCATCTCGTCTCACCGGCCAGGGCAATCTGTGACTTTAAGCCATCATGGTCGCTAGGCAATAATATGTCCATTCTTTTCTCTCCTCCATCCTCCGTGCTGTACTGTGAATTGAGAACCCACGTGTGGGGAAATGTTTTAAGAAGTTTTGGACTTCCATCATTCTGTCCCCTTTTGCCCTTGTAGGGGTTCACAATGATCTAATGCACATTTCCATACAGTGGATACTCTCTCTGGACATTTCTCCCTCTATTGAACTATTGGCTTTAAACTAGTTGTACACTTTGGGAGGCCAGTATCAGGTTATACAATAGTGTATTTATTATTTTTCTGAGGGTCCATTGACCTATAGGAAATGAATTGTCTCTGTACACACGGTACACATGTATCTATAGTCTATAGTCATGTGATCAAGATGGATGTGTCCGGTATTTCATATTCCATCCGAATTGGCTAACATTGGCTTCCAACGTTTGCAGCATTGGCCCGTTTTGAACAAAATGCCTCAAATCATGAATGCAGAGTGCAATTTGAGGGAAATATTGCACGCACATTCCTACTAGGCTGAGGAAATAATCACCACCACCTATGCACTTATTGGTTAGCACTCCTATGCCACTTTTCCTGAGGTGTTCGCCCAGGCTTTTTTTTTTTGTCGGAAGCGAGCCCAAATAATGACTCTTTAAAAACAAGCCCCCCAAAAAATGCAATGCAAGATCAAAGCGAACACATTTCCAAACACATTCAAGCAACTACCAATATTTACACGCCCAAAGTCGCTTATAATAAGCAGACATGGCAACCCTGGCCCTGGGGGCCCTACATGCCTTTTCCACCAAAGGCAGAGGAGACACAGTGAAGGGAAGTGCAGCCGTTGAGGGAGGTTAGATTAACACACCAAACACAACCACAAGGCACCGGGGTTAACAGAAGTGGGATTTCCCCACACACAGAGTAGACCATGCACCGTTCAAGGCATGCAGGCGATACCCTTTTCAGGTCATCCTTGAAAGAAATCTTTTTCTATTTTCTCCAGGATAGAAGCCGAAGGTGAAGTAAATAATTCACAGGGAACAGATTTGTTTTATAAATATATATATAAGAGTGCCAGGTATTAAAACTGTAGGCTACAATGAGGAACCTATTTTTTACCTATTTTTGGGGGTGTTTTTTGCCTTTATTTGGATAGTATATAGTGGAGAAGGACAGCGACAAGGAGAGAGAGAGACAGGGAGTGACACGCATCAAAGGTTGTCAGGCTCAGGAATCGAACCAGCGACTTGCTGTCAGGCTAGGCCTTTAGTGCTCTTCAATGAGAAATTACTGAGGAGGAGGAGGATATTCTTAAAACTGACAATGTAACCGTATTAACAGTATTTTCTTTGCTTAATTAACATTTTAGTTACCAAGAAAATAAAAGAAGCTTATCGATTTTCTCTCTTCAGAGGCTAAAAAGCCTGGGGACTAATGTACTGTAGTAGTTACATTAAAAAAATAAATTAAAAAAACAAGATCAAAGCGAACACATTTCCAAGGTCTTCCAGACACATTCATGAACGCATCTCTTTTATAAGACGTTGAGAACAAAAGAGGTAAAAAAGGACACACTGTCCATGAATTCCGCCCAAAAAATGATAACTAGTTTGTTTTTAAAATTCCTGGCATTCAAATTGATTGATTGAATACTTTATTAGACAGGAATGCAAAGCCAAACACTTTGTCTAAAAGGATAGCACAAAAAAAGTACTTGCGGTTTTGTTTCCATTCACGACCCCCATCTGAAAATATTTTGTGCTAGGGATCGGCCCTTGCCATCTGTGTAGTTAAAATGTTTATTAACAATATTAAAAAATGTGCAACTTTTTTCAAGATATGTTTTGAAAATAGACTATTTTCAAATATCCAATGCATATCGGATTGAAGAATTCATGTGCCCTATAGTCGCTTCATTTGGGCTTGTTTTCATCATAGACCGGGTTGCTTGTTTCTCCCGTGAAATCCACTGCAAAAATATCAGAATCTCGCAAAACACTGGTAAACATTAGCCCCAAATATATGGGGGCGGAAGGAAGCTTATAGGGAGAACAGGGGGGGGGGGACCGACCCTCTGATATAGGGGTGGTGGTACAAGTCACAGCCAGCCCCCGCCCTCCCCCCTCTCTGAATAATGCCAGGGAATAATAATGAGGAGGGGCAGCAAAGGCTATAGCTCAGGGCTTTGACCGTCTTAGTGACCTGATTATGTCAGGCAGTGTCAGCCGCCAAGATACTACAAAAGCACAGAGCGTCCCATCAAATCCATATCCATGGCGATCTGTCCCCCAGTAGCTCCAGGCTGCCTCGGAGCCGCACCGAGGCTCCATACTGTATCATTACCAGCGTTTAACATCAAGGGCTTTAACCCGTTTAGGCCTGACGTCGATATTAAAAAAACGTTCGCTCTGAAAGAATATATATTCAAAGATTTGTGCCGCATTTTCACGATTTTTCAAAAATAGCAGACCTACAAGCTCGTAGCGCGCCACTCGGTGGCGCGCTATGAGCTTGTAGATCTGCTATTTTTCAATAGCTAAAGTATAACATAATGCTTAGTTAAAACACCAAAACGGGTTCCCGGCTTCCCGCCCAGAATGGGTTAACCCGTTAAAGCAGCACCATGTAACTCTCCTCTTCTACCCCTGGATTTGAACCTAGGTTTATTCTGCTTAAGTGCTGACATTTTCTTTCCAGTGAGCTAATAGAGCCTGCCTACTTCTGAATTGAATCTTGACCATCAGGTCAAACTTCGTGTCAGATCCTGTGTCTAGTTGAGACACTCAACCTTTGACACGATCTAAATGTCTCAATAGAAGAGTAGGCAGACAACAAACTACCACACCAATTGTATAAGTTATAGTATTTATTAACATACTCTACCATACAGATTGTATGAGTTATATTGTATGTATTAACACTCTACCTTACAGATTGTATGAGTTATATTGTATTTATTAACATACTCTACTTCTACTACCATCATTAACAGTTTAAGGGCCCCAGACGGAGATCACCGTCAAGTTCAAGTTCACGGTCAGTTGCCCGAGACAGAGATTGATAAATAGGACGGAGATTAATGATATCAAAACAGGTCGCATCGCTCCACAGCCTAGGAGCGCTTGTTGCCCAATCCTCGGTGTTGCACAACAGTGACACGTCATCGAAAATGTTCCCTGCCTGTTTAGCGGACGAAAACGAAAATCTTAAAACGTTCATAACTCGCGATCTAAATCATCCCGTCTAATTATGAAAAAATATCCTGTGTTAGACGGCACTCCGCGGTCCAGTCGCTAGTCGCGATAGATGTATTCTTACCTCCCGTTGTTGTCGATCGACTCTAGAGTGGTGTGGCTATTGTTAGCTGCTACACAGACATTCACAACAACTTCCGGTCCGCCGGTAAAAGTGGTCCGGGCGCTATAAATGATGGGCACATTTTATTAATGGATTAAATAGGCCCGGGCCCTCAAGGTGCTAAAGAAAGGTTACATAGTGGTGTTTTAAGACCTGATTCTACAAAGGCCTTCTTCTAAATCAGTAGTTCTCAAATGTTTTCATGCCGCGGGCCAGTAGCTACCCTCGATCAGTCCCACCAGGGAAAAACCATCCGTTCCTCCGGAACTACTCTGCCGGGACTGGGTATGCGGGAGGATCGCATAAATCTGGTGCGTGGAAGGACTAGGCTCTGTGGGTTGACTCCTGTCCGGGCCCCTCCTACGTCTCACCAGGTCCACTCCTGCTCTCACTAGATCAGGCACCTGTGCGTTGCACCAGACTCCCAGCACCAGGCACTTCATTCAGGAGTGGTCGGCGCGGACCCCAAAATGATATGTATCAAAAATATTAAAATCATACCCGTGTGAAGTGAGTGGTGCAACTCTGTGTGGGGGTCCCCGGGGGGTCCCCGGAAGTTCCAGACCCACAGGACCACATCCGAAATGGTAGAGAAATGAGAGTTACCATGTGGGGGTCTCCGGGGAGTCCCCGGGGGGTCCCCGGAACATCAAGACCCCCAGGAACGCGCCCATGGGGGGCGAGCCGATTCCGGCGAGCCGCCCCACGTCCGAAACGGTTCAGAAATGACAGAATTACCGTGTGGGTGTCCCTCTACTGTACCCTCTGCTGTACTGTACTGTACTGGCACACCCGAAATCATCATATATACAGTTAATATGTGCGTGTGTGTTTGTGTGTGTGTTAGGTTGCGCACAGATGGTGAAAAACAACAACACAATAACGGTTAAGTTAAGCCTGAATTATACTTGGTTGTGTCATGCTACAAGCATGTGCTTCGAGTCGACGCATTGTGAGCTTGTAGATTGGGCTAGTTTTGGTGTGCGGCACACCCGTGGACTGCGCAACTATGTATACAAAAATCACCCTTTTGGCACGCATTGGCGCTGCACTTTAGCCTGGCTAATAAGCCAGACTCAAATCACACTGTCGTGTGGTATTTGAGTCTGGAGATGCCAAAGGTCTCAAGCATTGAACGTCACTATACCAAAGCCCGCCCATATTGCATACCGTGTCCCGATTGGCCACACCAGTTCTCTGGTGTAGGAAATGGGCGTACAATTGAGCCTCTCCAGACCGTAATCCGCCGGCAGGCAATTTTTTTTTGCCAACGGCTGATTCGGTCTGGCTTATTAGCCAGGCTAGCTGCACTTGACTGCAGGCTGTATGCGTGGCGTGCACACCGCCCCAAAATGAGGTGTTGGTAAGCGCCACGTTAACATGATCAGTAAAAGAGTTGTTTAAAGGTATGTTTAAAGGTAGGTTTAATGCTATGGTAAACAACATGGTCTGGCGTGGAAGGGCACGTCGCCCATACCATTATCCTTTATAATATGCCGTGTGCACCTGGCGATAAGATGATTCATTAGATAGGGTCCCGCCGTGACAAGCATCATCGTTCAAGCCTCTAGGCTACTGATGGAACAATTCTGCAGCCACCCTGTAAATATGACAAGGTCAGCGTTTTACTGCGACAGCCAGCCAGGCGAATGTGTGGATAAGAGAGAGAAGGGCTTTGTTTATTTCACCCCAAAAAATACTTAACAATAAGACATGCTGTTGACGAACTACTGCGAACTGAATGGCAGAAATTCATGTCATGGCACCCTAGGGTAGCCTGGTTAGCCCTATAGATTGCCTTGATGCAACTGAATGGCTGAAAATGGAAATTTAGAGTTTACATAGTACATGCATAAACTTTCCTTAATGATTATATATGGTTTCAGTATTTATTTATGATGTATTTCTCTATTATTAACGTTATTGTAGCGGTCAATGTGTATTGGTATTGGTAGGGAGGGGGGCGGGTGTGGATCGCGAGACATGGCCAAAGCATTTTCGTGAGTCCTCAGCCAAAAACGTTGAGAACATAGAATACCAGACATAGAATACCAGAGGGCCACGGCCGGCAGACTGAGAACCACTGGCCTAGATGATGTACATGTACATTATTGCTTGACTGGGCGTTCATCGAGTCCCTTTGGTGTGTGTGTGTGTGTGTGTGTGTGTGTGTGTGTGTGTGTGTGTATGTGTGTGTGTGTGTGTGTGTGTGTGTGTGTGTGTGTGAGCGTGCGCCACAGTGTGGGTTTGGGTCCAATGCATTGCAACATCTTTGGCCAGCAAGCAATGTTAGTAACGTCTTGTGGTTTTTAACCACTTAAATAAAATCCACACTTCCGTTTTATTGCACTGGCCAGGTACATACACGGGAAATCTTAAAATTGGGAAGTTCAGCTACAATGTGCCCTAAAAAACCTCTTGTAGATCTATCAAGCTATTTTATCAAGCTGTTTTCCCCCCTGAATAGGGTGAGGCTACTGTAGGGTTCGGTTAGATCGTGTGCATGCCATGAGGCATTAGTGTGTCATCCTGCCACGATGTTGGTCACTCACCTGTCCTTGTGCATTGGTGACCAGCTGTCCCGTGGCTCCTTGCAGATTGGACAGGGCGTTGCCGAACACCTGTGAACCGGCCATGGAGCCCAAAGCCGCCGCTGCTGCTGCCACTGCTGCCTGGCTGGCCAGCGGATTCAGCTGGTGAGGAAGAAAGAAACAATCACCACCACAACTATTATAGCCCCAAATGTTCTCATCATGGACCCATGATACTCATTCTTGTTGTTATAGATACAACATTTTCCCGACATTCTTCCCGATACCGATTCTAATTCCCAGAGTTTTCGATACTGGTATCGGTATCGGAACAACTGTAAAATTCCTGTGCTGCATGCTGTGGAAGAGGACAACACAGTGATGAAGGCTTCATAAAGCAAGCAGCAGCTCCGGTGCTTTGTTAGCGGGGCCACAATAGGCCCAAACTGCACTGGAGGTCTGTGGAGTCCAGTAGTGTAGCGAAGGACTGTGCAGTCCATCATACATGCTCCCAGAGGTCTGTGCTCCACAGCCCACAACCCAGCAGGAGGCTCCCGTGGAGGGAGGAGCAGTGAAAAAAAGGGGGAGGGAGATTGTGAATAAGTGGCCATTTTACCACTTTAAGTGTTTCCCCCGGCCCCCCCGGGGCTCCCCATGGGCCGAGCACATGCTTCTCCACCGGCACCAGGAGAACCCACGGCCCGACAACCATCTACTTCTTACAATGGAGCCGGGCGATGAGGCCATGCATCAACATATATGCCTGCCCGGTCAAGCCGCCTCGATATACGGTATACGCTTCGACTACAAAATTACTCTGCCCGTCATAACGCACTGCTTCTGTTACTTTTGAAGGAGAGAATGGTTTTAAAATGATCACCCTCCTCACTCCCATGTTGTAAATGGACCCATCTGGTGTAGCCCTGTGGTCATGAAAAGAGGCTCCCAGTGATGGTTATAGAGGCTGTAGCGCGTCCCGGCCACATCGTTGAGATTACCCATATAAATCAAGGCGATAACCACTTATTAGGGACTGAAAATGCACTGCTGATTTGGTTGCAGCACAGCAGAGCAAAGTCTTATTAGGTTGAGTAAGTAGATCAAAGAGCAGGCGGGCAGAGGAGACCACCCAATTACTCAACAGAATAGAGAAATAATAGAAACACTAGTGCTTACTCCTGGCTGGTCATATTAGTGTTCTGATGATGCACACTCAACCAGGGCAAGTGGTTTGTAAATGATAAATAAGCTAAATACTTTGTGCCTCAACAAAAGAAGAGAGAAAAAGAACAACAACCTTTTTAAATGATTTTAACTTAATGTGAGTTGAACATGTTTTTGAATGTATTATTATTTAAATTGTCATTATTATCATCATCATCATCATCATTATACAAAATATTACTATTATTATTAGTATTACTATTAATAATAATAATGTTATTAGTATTATGATTATTACATATATTATTATGAATAATAATATTATACTTTAGTATTATTTTTATAAACATTATATATTACAGTGTGGTGTGACAGTCAAGATATCCTAAATCATTTTCTTTTCTTTTTTTTCTTTTTACAAAGGGCATAAACTTCTCTCGTTTCTCTTTCCACACTTTCCCAGGTCTTCGGGGGAATTAGGTTCTGTTCAGTCGGGATCATTGAGTTGCCATTCATCTATTTTCTTACTCCCACCACCATATATTATTACACTTTCTGAAATCAAATGATGAAAAAATGCCACGGAGCGATCGATACTTTTTCATTGACAGTAAAGGTTAAGCACATTAAGAATGACACCGCATTTGTCTTATGAAATCATATTTCATGTTGGTGGCCTCAAATTGGCCGTGATTGATATTGCGTCCCCTCCGTCTGAAAGTCATCCAGTTCTTTCTCGATAATCGCAAGATTGTTCTTTTTATGTGCTCCGGTGTTTGTCCTTCCTGCGTCTCAAATGTTAACTCATTTTGGGCGGGAACCCCTTTTGGTGTTAGCATTATGTTATGTTTTAGCTATTGAAAAATAGCAGATCTACAAGCTCATAGCGCGCCACCGAGTGGCGCGCTACGAGCTTGTAGGTCTGCTATTTTTGAAAAATCGAAGAACGACTGACTGTCAGGATGTAGAAGACATTTTTAGAATCTGATCTCAGGTCAAAATGCGTTAAGGGAGTATAAAGGTGCCTTTTGACTTGACATTTTTCTTTCCTCAAAGGGCACGGGGGTTGTTGGGGAATCACAATAAATCTCTAATTCACAGTCTGACATTGGTCACGGTTTGTCAAAAAGTTAACCGATGAACACTTCAAAAGATTCAATACAGGAATGTTACATTTTACAAATAACTAGTGATAGCTGGGCTCCGACAAAAGAGTTCAACAACAGTGACATAAGCATATATATTTACCACAGTTTGTACAGTAATCATTTTGGAAACATGTCACTCCACTGTGTGATCATATATGTGCCCCGAAGTAATCTTGTCATTTTGGACATCCATCGTCGGTGATATCCACTGACTCTTAACCTTAAAACACATTTTATTTCATTTAAGATTACATTTGAGACAACGTTGACAGAGATAACAAAATAGTTTGTCTGCACACCAAATTGCCCTTTTCCAGAATATCTTGCCAAAAGAAAAAGACATATTTATTCATGCTCGTTCATAATCTGATTGCATGACTGAAATGTCCATCACATAATACTACGTAGTACAAAACGTCACTGCTGAGGTTTTTCATTTTGTTATTTTAAAGCACTATTATCATAATAGACGCTTTAATACATTTCTTGAACAAAAAAAATGAAATGAGCTCAGTAAAGCAATGTACTTTGTCTGTTTCTTTTTTTTGGGGGGGGGGGGGACTGCAGATGTAAATTTGCATCTTTGCTAAATCCGGTGGATTTACATGACATAGTTAAATCGATGTATTCATTACTATATTAAAGGAGCATTCAGTGATTTGAGTGATTTGGAGAACCACCCAGTCCGCCCCGGTAACAAAATGTGCACATGCACGCTCTACAGTGGGGGGAAGTGCAACAGGCCAACAGCATGTGCACCCCACTCGATCATGATTGGAGGAAGGCCCCTCTCATCCTGATTGGATGAAGGCTTTGCCACCCGCCACCAAAACTGAAACTAGGGTTTTTTGACCCCAGGGGCTCACTGGGGACAGGGAGGAACTCCTTATATGGTCAGCACACTCTATAGTAGGGAGGATTATCCAGAAAAAAAGAAAAAATAAGTGATATTTAGATTAAGTCAAATCACTGAATATACCTTTAATATGTTCTTCATTAATATGCGGTGTCCCGTCTAAATAAACAACTAAAGTAAAACATTAGAAAGATACATCACTGGCTGCAACCATATAAAGAGACAGAGTGTGCTTTGTCACTGCAATAAAGGGGGAAGATTGAAGGGTAAGGAAAGC
Organism: Electrona antarctica; assembly: GCF_951216825.1. Lineage (NCBI taxonomy): Eukaryota > Metazoa > Chordata > Actinopteri > Myctophiformes > Myctophidae > Electrona > Electrona antarctica. The sequence goes on along the minus strand of NC_136801.1, from coordinate 12,459,628 downwards.
TTTATCTGGGCTGAAATCTCCAAGTAAATACATGTATCAGTGAGAGGGCACCTGGGGCCGGATGGTGGATGGTGATATCAGCCAGGGATTGCATTAGCAGATAATCTGAACCACGGATCCCCTTCCGTCACCGCTGAGAAGAAGTAAATCAAACACGTTAGGGACACATACTAATAAGGTCCAGTTTTGGAGAGGAAAGATCGAGCGATAGGAACTGGCTATGATTTTAGCTGAGATGACCTGTATACAGGATTGTATGTATGTATGTATGTATGTATGTATGTATGTATGTATGTATGTATGTATTTGGTTAAAATGGGTAAGGTTTTAAAAAAGGCAAAAGCATGCTCTGTTGCACTGGCCTAAAAGTGGGTCCTCTAAAACTGCTTCAACTTCTGAGAATGTGTGTTTGGTTCATTAGCCACCAGATGGCATACCTTATAAGTATGTATGTATGTCTGTATGTCTGTATGTATTTAAAAGGGGGGCTTTTTTGTAAAATCCCAGCCTACAATACCTTAATATATTTAAAATCCAAAGTAAGGTTACCAGTGAAGGGCAACCTGCCTATTCACTGGGGACTATGCAAGGCAGAGGCGTCCACCCCCCTGAGTCCAAGTTAGACTAGACCGCATACCTAAAAGTCTTTACCACCCGTTGCAGGGCCTTCCGGTCAGACACTGTGCAGCTGTTATACCACACTGAGATACAGTTAGTTAAGATGCTCTCAATGGTGCAGTGGTAAAAGTTCACCAGAATCTGAGGAGACAGGTGAGCCTTCCTCAGTCTCCTCAGGAAGTAGAGGCGCTGCTGCGCCTTCTTAATCAGGATGGAAGAGTTGAGGGCCCAAGAGAAGTTCTCAGAGAGGTGGACAGGACACCCAGGAACTTCAAACCGGACACACGCTCCACCACAGTCCCGTTGATATAGATCGGGGTGTGGTCACAGCGATTGGCTCTCCTGTAGTCCACAATGAGCTCCTTGGTCAGTGTGGTGTTGAGAGCCAGATTGTTGCCGGCGTACCACGCCACCAGGTACATCAATTTCTTCGTAGCAGTGTTTCGCCAATTAGAGAATATCTCTCACTATACAAGCAAAACCCATTTAGCTGTGCTTAATCATCTGCTTTCCAGATATTTCATTAAGACATAGTTTTCTCAATCTGTAATTACATAAAGTTTAATGAAATATAAATACAGCAAATTCGCCTAAATTGCAAAGAGTAAACACAATAAAGTAGCCTACACCTATCAGTTATTGCAATAGTTGCTATGGCAGCATAATGGATGTGCTCTCGTGGTGAACAGAAACATACAAAAAGGAATATAACAAGGCCACATGCAGAGCTGAACGATGGTCATGTGGAGCTTGGAGAAGGTCTGCTCTGCACTTCAGTGTTACTGTAACACGCTGACAGGCATAGCGAGACGCTTTCTAGTGGAAATGTAGAAGAATGTATCTTTGATATCATCATTATGATTTATTCAATGATAGCCTTTTGGGATCATGCTATGTTATATTCTAGTAAATCTAAGGTGAAAAGAAAGCGGGGACTTATAATAACGTCCGGGATTTCTTTATTTTTCTTTATTTTTCTCTGGCGGTGCTGGGTGATGACATGGATAGGTTGGGAGAAAGAGAGCCAGAATATAAGGAGAGGGGGGAGTGAGGGTGTGTTCAACATGGATAGGCTGGGAGAAAGAGAGCCAGAATATAAGGAGGGGGGGGAGTGAGGGTGTGTTCAACACCTAAACAGGTGATTTTCCACAGCGGTGGTGCCTCTCAACAGCTCGGCAGGAGGCAGAAAATGAGAGACCGGGCCCTAGCATCTGTTCTGATTGCATGTGTTGGAGGAGATAAACAGTTCCAGTTTGCAGAGGACTGCATTGTGTGCGTCGTTCTTTTATGTCCCATATGACTCGTGGGGTCTGTATTGTGCGTCATTCTTTTATGTCCCCTATTAATGACTCCCGGGCCTTGACAAGGTTCCATGTTTGACAAATTATACACGGTGCCACACAAGAGGGTCAAAGAATACAAAATAAATGTAAAAAAGTACCTGGCAAATTGTTAAAAATGCATCCTTTGCAGTCTGTAATCTCTGTATGGGCTAAGTGGGCAGGGGTATAACTCCGGCAAGGCTCTCCGCTCAGTCCGCTGGCCGTTTGACCATGAGGGTCAGGTGTGCAGCAACCCGTGTAATCTCAGGGATAGAAGGAGAAATAGCTTTGCCGAAAACCGTGGAGAGACAACCGTATGGAAGCTCAAATTGTCTGACACAAACTATAGTGGAGTTGATTCCTGGTTTACTCTTTTCATGTAGCCACTTGAAACGTAGTCTACTTGCTTTATTGGCGTATACGTAAAAACAAAGCAATGAAGATACATCATGGATGAACTGTTGCAGACACCATAGCATGCACATACTGTACGTACATACTGTACTGTAGTCCTCTGTGCTCTATGTCAGGGGTTCTCAACCCGTGGGTCGCGACCCCTCGGGGGTCGCCAAATTATTTTAGGGGGTCCCCAAATTATAAAAAAAAAAAAAAGGAGAAAAAAGGCAAAATTGGAATGAAATATGTATTTATATTAGTTCTTCTGACCAGCTGAAATGAGCATGACAGCACACCTAGCCATTAATAGAAGATTTGAGGATTAATTAGCTCTGGTCCATAGCCTTCTACTGCTTCTACGATTCTGCCCTGCAGTATAAGGCTATGGGACTTTCAGTTTTAAATCTCAAATCGAAATCAGACCAGCCTCTCTTAGCGTATTTTAAAAGAACGTTTTTGCTACTCACCAAAACAAAGGCGGGTTGTGTCATTAGAAAGCCTACTTTCCTTAGTGGACCCCCACCACACGTATAAACGGTACTTTTTGGCCAGAAAGGGATTTTTTATACGTGTGGTGGGGGGCTCAGAGTGCGTCCACTAAGGAAAGTAGGCTACTGGTCAAATACGCTAAAGAGGAGAGGCTGGTCTGATTTCGATTTGAGATTTAAAACTGAAAGTCCCATAGCCTTATACTGCAGGGCAGAATCGTAGAAGCAGTAGAAGGATATGGACCAGAGCTAAGGATTAATCACATTAGAAATATTATCAGTTGGTATTACAGTTGCCCATAGATCCATCCCTTATTATTTCCTTATTTGGTGTTCTTCCTGAAACCATCTCCCTGCCTAAATATCAATCAGACCTTGTCGCTTTTGTGACTCTTCTGGCAAGACGACTTATTCTGATCCACTGGAAAAGAAACATACCCTTAACCCTCCCTCACATTCACGTTGGATCTCTGATATCTCTGCATGTATACTGATTGTATTGGAGTTTTTTTTTCTTCTTCTTCTTCTTGCGTGTGTGTGTGTTGTTGGTTTTTTGTATTTGTTGTTTCTGCATTTGTTAAAAAAAACCCAATAACTTTAAAATCGAATAAACAGAACGTCAGAGCAGCAGTAAAATTGGCTTAGGAATGGAACAAAAACAAAATAATTCAAAGAATAAATTGCATTTTCTTCTGAAATGAGCATGACAGCACAACTAGACATTAATAGAAGATTTGATAACTGATTAATCCCATTACAACTATTATCAGTTGTGGGTCAGAGCAGCAGCAAAATTGGCTTAGGAATGGAACAAAAACATAACAATTCAAAGAATAAATTACATTTTCCTCCTGTGTTAATAATAGATAGATTGCGTAGATGGGGCAGGTCTACGCTCCTGTATTTTAACATCAGTTATTATGGTGGTACTTGGAGAGACAGATATTTTCTGTGGTGGTACTTAGTATAAAAAGGTTGAAAACCTACTGGTCTAGAGCACATCTATAAGCTTTTTTCAAATCAAGAATCAAGACTTTACTTTGATCTCGATTCTCGACTAAATCTACAGGTGATTTAGTCGACTAAAATGCATTTTGAGGGCCTTGATGCCATCGTAATGACTGTTTTTACACTTGCTGAAAATAGCAGATCTACTGCGACGCGTTGTGGGCTTGTAGATCTGCTATTTTCAGCATGCAACCAAGTGTAAAATGGCTTATACTGGATCTCTTGTCCACTAGTCCCTTCCTAACATTTTAGTCTAGTTTTTATTTCTTGACGAAATTGTCAATATATTTAGTCTTAGTTTTAGTCATCATAGCTTAGTTTTTGTCAGTGAAAAAAGGTAGTCGACGAACATTTTTCGTCTTAGTTTTAGTCGACGAAAACAACACTGATAGTGACAGCCCACGGCAGAAGGATCCAAATGATATGTCTTCAAGAGACAATAAGGTGGCTGCACACACTGGTGGTAGCCAATATTTTATTCTTGCAGAGTAGGAAAAATAAAGTTGTAGCAAAGGCTTGTCAGTATCTGATGTGAGAAAGCACACGAGGACCCATACAGGGAAAAAAACCCTTTACTTGTACTTGAAAAAGCTAAGAGACCTTTGCTACAAACCTACAGTTTGCAGCAAAAGCTTGTAAATATCTAAGAAAGAAAACCCTTTACCTGTCATTTTTGTGGTAAAAGCTCTCAAACAAATGGCCACAGGACTTATACAGATCAGATCTTTGCAAAAATGAAAATAAAAGTATGAAAAAGCGATGTCAACTGAACGCCACCAGAGGTGATGTTGGGAGTCATCCACCAAAGTGCTCCATCTATCTCTGGCCTTTTTCCGGGCCTATACAGTCGCTTGTCGTCGCTCAAGCAAAAATGTTGCAAAGTGGACCAAAGAGCGGGGGAGGGGTTTGGGAACGAACAATCAATAGCACTATCGCTTCTGGAAGAGAAGAAGAAGTCCCTGTATCTCGGAGGGGAAACATGGACGTTATTTTTTATTGTACTCTGAACCCCACATCTCGGTCTCCGCCCTGCTCTTTTCCCACCCCAGAGTGAATGTAATCAGCTGTGACATGAGAAAACACGTTCGCCGTCTGTCAGGACTCGGCCGGTCCTCTGCTGACAGTCCTCTGTCGTTCCTTCCTTTCCTCCCACTCCCCTCCCCACCCACCCAATATCCACTGTGCTTATGAACATCAAAATGCCATTAGGCCCTCAAAAACACCTCTGGTCCCAGGGTCTACAGCCCAGGCCTCACACCGTATGGCCCTGCCCCTCTGAGGCCATCTCTGAGTGCTGGCTGTAGCTCCACCACTGGGCCTCTGCTTCAGCCATTGTGGAACAAAAACAACAACAACTGAAGCCCTTAAGAGGCACAATCGTGAGGCAAAAACCCAAAAAAACAACACAAATCGACACGGCAGAAAGTGACAGACAGACAGACAGATCAACTGGGTTGAAGATGGCATCTGACAAATATAATAGTGCCGTGTTGGGTGAAGGTTGGACGTTATAATTGGCTGAGGGGATCAAGGAGGGACGGCGGTGACGAGCGGCGCTAATGGAGTGATGTCATAAGGAGCGGGAGCAAAACGACGAGCTAGTTAAAACACGGAGGTTCGAGACGATCAAATAAGAGACACTAAACTTCAGGAAATGGACATCCCGGGCGGTGTCAGAAATGGCCCGGGCCTAATGAGGCAAAATGCAAATGGCGGCAGGAGAGAGTCGTGAAAACGTTCAAACTCACTATAAAGGAATGACGGAGTGCCAGACAGTGGTCGTCAATCTTCCCTCTCATTACCCTCATGTGAAATTAACAGCGGCTTTAATCATTACATAAAATCTGCTCCGGACCATTTGTTGGTAATTGTGAAGCACAGAGGTGCAGAGTGGATTCTCTGTCATCCATCACCGCAGCAGTATATTTCCACTGGTCGAGGGGAGGGGGGGGGGGGGGGGACACGACACACACTATGAGTAGAAAAAAAAAACAAGTTATACTACATTCCTTTTACACTATTCCTCTTCGTGAGGAATGATCTATAATATTTAGCTTTTCTCCAGTATGTATTAAACGTATAAGACTACACTGTGATTAAGTATATCCGCGGGAAAGTGCTGACCATTTCAGCCCCATGATGTGACATATTTGGTGCAGTTATTTCTGTACGGCACGCTGGTATAGTGTTGGGTTGAGAATCATGGCACCTTTAAGCCAAGGAGATGGACTATACTGCTCCGCCTGTGATTTCAAAGTAGATTCCTATACAGCTTTTTTTATTCATTGCCATAAAAAAGAAAACAAACACAATCCGTGAAGCAAAGACAGATATTATATTATATTATATGGGTACAGTATCAGAGGTATTTACCCATTCATCTTGCTTAACCCATCACAATTACCTAGCAAATAAATGTACACCGTAATTGATTTGGGGAATACGACGTCAACCACATGGAACCCACTCCATTCGTTTTCATTCAGAGGGAGAGGAAATGCCATGTCTTTTCACTTTGCTGTGTTGTCTGACATATGAATATAGCATTTGAATGACTTTAATATCGTCGTAATCAATGTCCAGTGATCTTTTGATGTCCACAATTCAATATAGAAAAGGGTCATCCTTTGCTCGCAGCTTTATAAACACAATAAAGGTAAATGATTACTCGCCACTGCGGTGTCCAAAAATACGGGCCGGTAATGAAGAGAAATGGAGGACTTTGAAGGGGGGAGGGCCTGTCAAGTGTCATTGGCCAACTCTGAGCCCCAAGATTAATCACGAGAGAGGGGCTCTGTGGCTAAGATGTGGTGGTCACCCTTGATCGATAAATGCGCCTCTCTGCCTCTCCCCCTCTCTCTCTCTCTTTCTGCCTCGCTGTTCCCTATGCTCCCTCTCTCATCTCTCTCTCTCTCTTCCCCCCCCCCCCCCCCCCTCTCTCTCTCTCTCTCTCTCTCTCTCTCTCTCTCTCTCTCTCTCTCTCAAACATGCACACTCTCATAGGCGCGAGCTAAATCAGCATTAAGTGGAGAGATGAATTGATGACAACTACAGACTTCTGTGTATTGATTGGACTTTTGTTCTGACTCTTATTTTGAGGAGTTAAGTTGAGAAAATGCACCGCTTGTGCTTGTTCTCATCCAGTTCATTTACAAAACGCATCAATTTTGCATCTCCCCTTTGTTTTTTTTACTAAATCAAATAATAAGCCATAAAATCATCAACCTGGGAGAAAAGCAACAGAAAGCTCAAGGCCCATCACTCACAATTAATACATAATCGCCTAATCGCAATTATTTGAGATAATCGCAATAATTATTTTGCATAATCTTCATATTTCCACTATTAATATATATTTTTATAGTATTAAAACAAAGTATAAAGTCTAACTAAGCCTGACTAATTTCTATTTATAATGTTCAAATGACAGAAACCCATAAAATCGTTAACCGCAACTATTTGAGCGAAAATGTATTGTCAAGAAAATGTTCATAATCGTGACAACTCTACTCCTTAGGCCAAGGTCCATTATTTATTCGGCATTTGAGCAATGCACCACCATTTGTTGATATTTAGCCGCCTCAGACCAAAACATTTTAATATTTTGTCTCAAGGACCGCTGGTGGTCTCCGGACCACTGGTTGAGGACCAGTGCCTTAGGGTGCTTGCCTTGAACTTGTTTGTTAACATTTCCAAAGTGGAGTTCACCTCAGAGGAGTCTAATGTGTATCCAAAAATAAGCCTTAGCCATCGCAAAATAAGCCTCCATCCGGGGGAAAAAACACTGAAGAGAAAGAATTCTCTGCTAATATTCCTTCAGGGACCGTAAATAGGACTCTTGACTTGAGTCTACAAGGGGGTCATAATACAATAATGTTGCATTAAAAGGTTTTTTTTTTTTTTTTTTTTTTTACAAACAGTGCTGCGCTGGCTGTATTCCCTGTGTGTGTGTGTGTGTGTGTGTGTGTGTGTGTGTGTGTGTGTGTGTGTGTGTGTGTGTGTGTGTGTGTGTGTGTGTGTGCGCCTGGTGCTCTGTTTGCGGTCACTAATGGGCATCAGAAATTACAGGCAGTAGGAATCGCGCCCCGCGGGGGTACTGGCCTCCTCAGTGGAGCGGAGCACTTAGACAGCGTCTGGGAGGAGGAGGGCTGGTGGGAGAGGAGAGGAGAGCAGGAGTGGAGGAGAAGAGGAAGGGGAGGAGGAGGTATAGAGGAGGACGAGGAGGAGGTGGGGGCTCAGAACTCAATGTCACAGGCCTGCCTCATAATTAAAGAAACCCTATTCTTTATCCACTGTTAGGTGAGCCTTAGCCCGGCCGCTCTGTCTGAGGGCTCCCCTGTGGGCGTCTAATGTGCTGGTGATGCCCCCTGATGCAAGTGCAAGGGCTGATGGGAGAGATCAGCCCATACCGCACCACCTCTCTCTCTCTCTCTCTCTCTCACTGTGGGTGTCAGAGCTGGAAACACTCTGCCCACCCAGGGAGGTTTTTCTTTTCACGGCAGGTAATAGAAGAAGGTGGGGGGATGAAATTATAAAACAGCAGAGAGAATGTTATAGCTCAGCGCTCGGTGAGTTCTTGGAAAACCCCAAAGTGCGGAAAAACACTACAAGCACTGCAGAACGTGCTGGGTGCATTTTTAATTAAAAAAAAAGTGCACATCAACAATAGAAATAATACGCCCGTACACTGCCAAATTGCACGGTATACAGAAGCAACGATTTATTCAAAGAGGCAACGTTTTGGTCACTGATGACCAGTAGTGGAAAAAGTACTCACATTTTCTACGTATAAGAAAAAGTATCAGTAGCCTACTGCAATGTAGAAATGCAATTCAAATGCACTTGAGTAAAGGTACTGTACAAAAGTATTGGCATCACAATGTACTTAAAGTACCAAAAGTAAAAGTACTCATGCAGAATGTCCCATTTAAAGTTTTCAAATAATTTGAAAATAGCAGATCTACAAGCTCACAATGCATCACATCGCAACGCATTGTGAGCTTGTAGATTGGCTATTTCCAAATGGCCAAATGTGTATAGGGCTGAAGTGATTAATGTATATATTTTGTCATAATAATCCAAATCTAACTAAGGTTTTCAAATAATAGTAGTGTAGTAAAATTACAATATTGCAATCTGAGATATAGTGGAGTAGAAGTAAGCAAGCAAGCATTGGAAATAGTAAATGTACTTGTTACGTTCCTTTCCATCACTGCTGATGACCGAAAAGTGACATGTAGCATGGAAAAAACAAACAAACAAACAAACAAACAAACAAACAAACAAACAAAACAAAGCAGCCATTCCATTCCATTCCAGAATATGGCTATAAGTTCATTTAACTCCTTGGTATTGGGGAGATGGAGCGGCAGCACCTTGCCTGGCTCTTAAGTCTGTAGATTCCCTCAGCGGCTAATCCCCTCATTTGAAGTAAATAAAAGTAGTAGAGCTTGTCATGGTCAGGCCGTTTCCTCTCATCTTACCCCCCTCCCTTGTGCTTCATAATTATTCATATGAAATGCGGCGCTGTTGATGGGCAACAGTCTTATTTTCTGCTTCAGTCAACAGTGCACATTTGTATTTCTAAATTGTGGCGCGCGCATGTTATGTAAGCTGCCTTCTTAAGAGCTGGATTTCCTGTGCATTAATAAGCAGCTAAGCCGAGCTGCTTTGCGTTTCTAAAGCATGTGACCGACGGAAAGCACACAGCCAATGGCATTGAGCTTTTTTATTTTAATTTTTATTTCCAAGTCCATTATAGTAAGATATTTAGAATTTTTGCATTTCATTATGAAAATTGTAATTACAAAACGAGCAATGTCCTAAATCTAAAATACATGAACATCCTCATCCACATTTTTGTCAAAGTTTTCTTTTACAAAAAGCGATACTGTGAGTGTGCTGTGTGTACATTATACGCACGCACGCATGCATGCACACACACACACACGCACGCAAGCACGCACGCACACACACACACACACGTACACACGCACACTGAACTGTTGTTAAGTATTCTCACTGCAACTATATCCACAATTGATTTAGAACTATAACGAATGACGCTGGAAAAGTTTAAATTAGATTGGCATATCTTGTGTCCAATGCATCTACTGACATGATGTCAGAGATAAATAATTTCACTTTCACTGACAGCAGGACACAGTATGAGCCATTGCAATTGCAAGCATGCAAAGACCATATAATTTCGAATTTTGATATAATAAATACGCAGTGGAATGATTGAGACCATTTTCTTCTTTTTTGAGAAATTAAATATGACGTCTGATGTGGAAAATCAACCGATCCATCACGATGTGCAGACGGCAGGGTGGGCCCCTATTTAATACTCATGTTAACCCATTAAGACCCGAGGCCTGTATTTTCCCCGATATCCGACCCACATCTCAAAATATGACCCCCAGAAACCACGATTTCAGTAAAAAAATCACACCCGTGTGAACTGAGTGGTGCACCTCCCCTCTCCCCCTCTCCCTCTCTGTCATTAGCAGGCAACAGTGCAGCACTATCTCTCTCTCTCTGTTTCTGGCACAACAGCACCCCTACTGGTACTCATAGTCAATAGTCACACACAAACATAGTCAGGTTAACACGGACATTGCTGTTCCTTGGAGTGGTTGCACCACAAAAAAAAAGTTCACAAAAAATGATGCGAAGCTTGCGTAGCTAGTTCAGGCAGACAACTCGTGAGCGCGCCTACCTGATCAGGTGACTAGTCTCATGCACTCTTTACCTGATCAGAGCGGCTATTTAAACGTATCTGCCTACCTGCTCATTCCTGGCTTCTCTCCTGCTGTGCGGTCGTGCGCCGTTGCTGCTGCTGTCTCCCTGCCTTGCTTGCTGCTAACCTGCTGCTCATTAAGTTTTTGCCCACCGCCTCCCCAGCATCCACCTGTAGGCTCTGTTTCTAGATCCCCCTGCATGGGGGTCCTATTCATTCCCTGTAATCCTATTCGGCTTATAACTTAACTAACATGTTAATGTTGCAGGGAATGAATAGGGACAGAGCCCTGATGCCAATCTATGCTTCTTATATCTATGCTCAATTATGCTCAATAAATATAAACTCTAAATTCACTCTAATTAGGGCTGTATTTTGCGTGTCTTAAGTACCAGGTCTTATTACTTAACTTAAGACCTGGAGGCGTGATCAATACCATTTGGCTATTCTGAGTGGCCAAAGAGCATTGACCACGCCTCCAGGTCTTAAGTTAAGTAATAAGACCTGGTACTTAAGACACGCAAAATACAGTAAGAGTTGTCTGACTGAAATATATTTAAAATTCAAAAATCGCAGATCTGCAAGCTCATTGTAGTATAAAATATGGCTAAAGTGGTTTAAATCTAAAATGACACGATGATGCTTTCCCGGTTTTAATGGGTTCACACACGTGTTAATATAACGTGAGAAACACCTGGAAAAAGTGCGTGCGTGTGGTGGGGAAACTTACAACAGTAACAACAAAATCAGAGTTGGACAGTGGTGATTCTAACAGTGGCTGACATGAGTAAAAAAGTGCACCGCAGTGGAAAGACAGTGACATGCATGGACGTCTGGGGGAGGGAGGGAGGGAGGGAGACCTCAGCGGGGAGACAAAAGCAATTGAGATGGGGCTAGAGAGAGACTGAAGAGGATGATGAGGAGGGGGGAGGAGGGGAGGGAGTGAAGGGTGGTTCTTGGGGAAGAAGAAGAGGAGGAGAAAGGAGAAATGGAGGAGAGAGGGAGACAGAGAGATAGAGAGAGAGAGCGGAGATATAGCAGACAGCCAGAGAGAGCCCCTGAAAGGCTGTTGTGGTTGGCAGCTGGCTGACCTTGGTGACGATGGGTTTTTCACTAGAGGCCTCTAATGAAGGCTGATTGCCAGGGAATAGTATGAGTGGAGCCAAGGGGAGAGCGAGGTTGAGAGGAATGGGGTTGGGGTTGGAGGGGGAGGGGGGTTGGGGGGGCAGAGGAGTTGAAAAAGAAGGAGAAGGAGAAAGAGAGCTCAGGTAATTGCAGCACTTGTATGGGTCTGAGGCCCCGCGGTCCTCCTGTGATGTCGGGGGTGCAGACTAGAGGCAGCGGTGGAGAGAGAGAAAGTAAGGAGAGAGATGTCTGCGCACGTATTTTCGGTGGTAAATTGTGGAGCGCGGCGACGGCCAGGGCAGGGCCCCCTAGGCTGTAATTACTCTGTGTGTGTGTGTGTGTGTGTGTGTGTGTGTGTGTGTGTGTGTGTGTGTGTGTGTGTGTGTGGGACGGGGAAAGAGTGGACAGGCCCAGCGTGGGGTTCTGACAGAGCGACCAAGGAGGAGACAAGGGCTTGCGAGGGACGGGAGGGAGGGAGGAGGACGGGGGGTAGACTGACAGACGATGGAGGAGGAGGAGGCCGGGGACAGGGGTGCGCCTCCCTCCATCTCCAGTCGTGTTCTTGGCCACTGAAACCAGCCAGCCGCCATGCAGTGGCTGGACCAAGGTCAGAGGCTATTAGTGAACACACAGGACGTCCTGGTGACGAGACAGGGGCGAGCCATGACAGGGACGGACGGGCAGCAACATGGGGAGACGCTATACTAGTAGTAGGTATAACGTCATGTTTTTCCACTTTACAACATCAACTCATATGGCTTTATTAAAGCTTATTTAAAAAGAAAGGCAATGTATTTTTAATAATAATCATACATTTAAATGTGCTCTATGAATTAATTGGATTTTTAGATTGTGTAATTTTCATGATTAGACCACAGCTACAGGTGTGGCCTGTTGGGATATTTAGCCACTTAAAAACTCAAACAATAGTTTGTTTGTATGTAAAATAGCAACAACAACAAAAAATAGACGATCTACAAGCTCAAATGTGACACGCTGCTGCTACCTGTAACCAGGCTAACCTTGCCCCCCCCCCCCCCCCCCCCCCCCCCCCCCCCGTGCCCATAGGGATGCTGTAGGTAGAGGTTCATGTGGTTAAAAGGATGCGATGACGAGTTATTACCAAGTGAGGCCGATGAAATTACTGCAAATGCTCAAACTGCAGACGCTGTATTTGTGAGTAAAACAGAGGGAGGGAGAGAGAGAGAGAGAGAGAGAGAGAGAGAGAGAGAGAGAGAGAGAGAGAGAGAGAGTGAGAGAGAGAGACTTGGTATAGGGTCAATGGGGGGGGTGTTCTGGGGAGCACACAGCATGGAATAAGAGAGTTGATAGGCTGGCCTAAGCCTCCCACTGCCATGGATCAGTATGTAGCGCCTCTCCTCTCTCTGCCCGGGCCGATGTAACTCACTGGAGTGGCAAATTACACCAGACCTACAGCTGTAGCCCCGACATTATGATTAATTTGATCAGTAATTTCTCCTGTTTTTCATTTTAATCGGCGCGACCATTCTGCTGTGGCAGGTCTTTCAGATCTAATTAAGATCAATTCCGGTGTAACAGACTTGGCGGTGAGCGCCGCCCCACACACCCCCCCCCCCCCCCCCCCCCCCCACCCCCCCCACCGCCACCACATCAAATCCCTGAGCTCTCTGGGCGTGGAGTAAACCCGCCGCAGCTCTAATCAATCAACTTCCAGTCTAAATCCAGCGGGCTCCCACAATCAGCCCATTAACACACTTAAGCAAATTTCATAATCTCCCCGCTGCCTATTTGTCATCGCCGCGTTGGATATTTCAGACGGGCCACGGGCCGCAGGCTTGCAGTACCGCGCATGGCGACTGTGTGTGTGTGTGTGTGTGTGTTGTGCATGATGTGTGTGTGCGTGTGTGTGGGATTCCTATTCTGTTTCAGCCAAATTAGCTGGAGTAATCGGAGTTGGGAATCCGCGACTCAAAGGCAAAAACAATTCACATTGTACTCTAATTCTACTCTAATAGCCATAATTAATGCATTATGTCTCCCATAATTAAAACTGGGGGAGATTAAACTACATTAAGGATGTAGTGACTTGACTGCCCGTATTGTTGGCTTTGTCTCCATCATCCCCTACGGGGAGGCAATTGTGTTTGGGAAGGTTAATTGCAACATAATAACACGTTCTCTCATGGCGGTTTTCCTCCATTTAGTCAACTATTAGTTGGTTGGCTGGTTGTGTGATCCAATGAGAGGCTGAAAGAGGAGTGTCACAGTATCTGTAATATTATGTGGGTTATTAGCAGCAGGGGCGGTATTGCAGCAGCTGTAACGTTGTGTGGTGACAAAAACAAGAGCTGAGTCAGAAGGCAAAGCTCTCTCATTCACGCTGAGGAAGGCCGAAGGGCCGAAACGTTCGTTGTTGCTGCTGCTGGGGGGAGAACTCTAAATAAACAAAGAATCCTAAATGGATAAAAAGTGAGTGCTGGTTTTCCTTTCTATAGATTATTGCTACCAGAACCATGCACCCGAAAGTCTCTTACTGTAAACTACTCAACTGAGTGCTTGCTTCTCCTCTCTTCAAAGCGCTTCAATAAGAGTAGCTGCCATGGCTCATGCGGGGCAGAGGGCCGGGTGAGGACCGTGAGGTTCCCAGTTCGATCCCGGGCTCCCCCAGAGTTACTGTCGAAGTGTCCTTGAGCAAGACACTGACACTGGGGGGGGGGGGGGGGTGTTCTCTCTGATTAGATAAGTGTCCCGCAGTCCCTCCTTGGACAGAAACAACTGAACCACATGATAACCGGTGAAATTCTGGTGACTGAAAATCCAATCAGTTGACGTGTGTGCAGTGAGACAGGAGGAGCCAAGGGCCATGCAGGCGATGGTTATAGGCCCAAATCCTATTGCCTGACCTTGGGAGAGCCACTGATTCGGTGACATATGGGCACATTCTCCCTCTGACCCACCCAGCAAAACTAAACCTTTTACTTCTGTCCCTGCTCACCGGTGCACAGCACAGCACAGCACATCGCGCACGCATGCACGTACGCACACACTTCACTTAATCCCATTTGATGAGCCAATATCTTAATGATGCCTGATTTGGCCCCTTCACCTCCCACCCCCCCCATCATCTCTGTCCTCGGTCATCATAATCAGCCTCTCAGCTGTGCTTTATAGGAAAGACAATCTATATAAAGCAAAGGGTCTCAGTTTGGTCAGTGTAGCATAGAGGCCAATAACATGAGATACCCCTCCCCCCGCCCCGCCCCCTTCTGTCTTTACTGTGCCCCTTGTGTTGCCCCGGAGGACTGTTATTCGTAGATTCTTGGAAATTTATCAAAGTAATGGTTTCCTGGAAATATTGCAAATTGAACAAGACGTAAGACGGTCGGTCATCTGACCACAGTGTGTATCTGATCAAAACCGTTATCCGTCATCTGGAAAATATCAGGGACTCTGTTGCTGTGGCCCCACCACGATGCGAGAGGCTCAATGTGTGAGTCTGTAAAGTGCAGTGTTGATTTTGATGGCAAATTTGTATTTAGTCTACTGTAAGTCGTTTTGGGTAGTTTTAGTCATATTTTTGTCATTGAAAATAGTTTTAGTCTAGTTTTAGTCGACTAAATATCATAAGATTTTAGTTGGCTAAATCTACACTTGATTTTGTCGACTAAAATGTATGTTGGCGGGCCACCTGAGCTTGCAGGTCTGCTATTTTCAAAGCACAACACCGGAGCGCAACCAAACATAAAATTACTTGTCTTTAGGTTCTACTGGATCTCTTCTCCACTAGTCCCTCCCTAACATTTTAGTCCTGTTTTTATTTGTTGATGAAATTGTCGCAATGTTTAGTTGTACTTTTAGTTTTAATTTAGTTTTCGTCAGTTAAAAAAGGTGGTCGACGAACATTTTTCATGTTAGTCGTCAAAATCAACACTGCATGTTGGTCAGTGCGGCTCTCATCCCCATGGCTGGAGGGAGCGTGGACAGTCGAGTCAGTGTGTGTCTGTTACAAGTTCCTACAAGTTCTGTATTCAACATGTACTTAAAAAGTGCAAAGGTATTAGCATCAAAATATAATTTGAGTATTGAGTATTGTCTCATTGTGCAGAATGTCTCATTTAGCAAGTTTTCAAATGTATAACACTCTTTAAAAATAGCCTATCTACAAGTTTAAAAACAAGTGGCTTGTAAATCGGCTTAGTAGATTGGCTATTTTCAAAAATCCAAAGCATACAGAGCTGAAGCGGTTAGTGTATGTTTTGTAACAAAAAATTACATTTCAATTAATTGTAGTGGAGCAAAAAGTACAATATCTGCCTCTGGGATGTAGTGGAGTAGAAGTAAAAGAAGGTATTGAAAATTGGAAGTACTCCATTAACCCATTTTGGGCTTTTAAAGCATTATGTTATACTTTAGCAGATCTACAAGCTCATAGCGCGGCACCGAGTGCTGCGCTATGAACTTGTAGGTCTGCTATTTTTGAAAAATGTGGCGCAAATCTTTGAATATATATTATTTCAGAGCGTTTTTAACTCAAATCTTTGCTTCTGGGCGAGGTCCCTGGAACTACATATTGTCAGATAGGTGTCAGCGGCCAATTACATATATGTTTTGGGGGTCCTTGACATGAAAATGTTTGAGAATGACTGACACAGAAACATGTCTGAGTTTTCTCAGAAAACTGTCAGGATTTAGAAGTCATTTGTAGAATCTTTTCTCAGGTCTAAATGGGTTAAGTAGAGTATACTTGAGTAAATGTACTCAGTTACCGTCCACCGCTGGGGTTGTGGGTGGAGGAAACAAATAGCCCAACTCATCCCGGCCATAAAGAAAGGTTGCACCACAACCCAATAAGGGTCTGACGCTGATGAATGTGACCGGGGACAGAGAGGCGACCCTGGCCAGTCTCCACCAGAAATGAAACCACAGGGACATAAAATAGGTTATTATCGTCACGCGGTGACAGCCCGAACGGACGGAACACTGGGGGGAGATAGATGGACAGACAAACTGACAAAAAAAGGAATTTGAAGGGAAAAAGAGCCCCCTCAAAAAACGGGCCCCGATTTCGCCGATGATAAGTGCGTGGAGAGATAACCTCACAGGATCAGCCAGCGAGGGACGGCAAGGTTTCATGTGCATAAGCACATCTTCTAACCCGGCAAAGCGAAATGCATATTCTAATAGCTCAGCGTGGACGAGAAGAGCTCCTGAAAATGATTTAAAACGCTCCCACTTGATCAAGATCAAGGGCTGACGGACGATCATATACCAGGCTTTGCTGCTGCTTGAAGTTTTATCTCAAGGTTGACCCTCAGCTCAGCGACATAATCACACTATTCAAATACACTCGCCGCTTCTTGACTTCTTAACTGATCATTGATTTCTTTCTCTTTTTTCATTGTCGCACTGATGCTGGCTTTTAATTCATTGTACAAGGGAGGGTTCAAGGGATTTTATATCACTCCAGTCGTGTAGCAGATTCATTGCGAGCGCAGTCAGCGCACGCGCGCACGCACGCACGCACGCACGCACGCACGCACGCACGCACGCACGCACGCACGCACGCACGCACGCACGCATGTACATGTAACGGCCCGGAATAGGCTCCTCACGGGCCTCTTCCGACTTCCTTCACAGGTGTTCCCACTAGCTATTAAGGGGAAATCCCACTACTGCTGCACATGCACGCCACGCACACAAACAACCATTGAACTAGCTCCCAACAACAACAGTGCAGGCATGCAGAGCGGAAGCTCTTATGAAACTCACCTGCAGCTGCATGGGCGGGGTGACGCTGACGGGCGAGGGCAGGCTGCGGGCCGGCGACTGGCTGTGCCTATGAGGCGGAGAGTGCGGCCCGTGGCCGGAGGTGGAGGAGCAGGTGGAGCCGCCGGGAGAGGGGACGGACGACTGCTGCTGTAGCCTGGGCGGAGTCATGTGATGCTGTGACAGCAGCGCGGTCTGCTGGGCATGGTTGGTCTGTTGTTGGTGGTGGTGGTGGTGGTGAAGGTGCTGCTGCTGTTGTTGTTGTTGTTGTTGTTGCTGGTGGTGGTGGTGCTGTAGCTGCTGCAGCTGTTGCAGGTGTTGGAGCTGGGAGTTCAGCGATGAGGTAGCTGTGGACGGACGAGCAGGAAGACAAGCTGTTAGGACTAGTCCCTCGCACAGATAACATTCTTTCTTTCTTGAGTATTAGTGCGGTACGAGGCCTTTAAAAAAAAAGCTCCCGTAGGATTTTTGTGCCAAAATTGATGGGGTTCAAATTTCAAAGCCAGTTAATGTCCAATTGTCATAATATTAGAATTGTTTTGTATGTTTTAAAACATTCTGAGTTGATTTCTTAAACTTTGAAAGTGTCCAGAAGAATCTTTATTGACTTTTGGTAGGGGTGTTTCCTCACCTGGGTGCCCCCGGACTGACCCCTATGCCTATAAGTTCTCATTACATTCCTCGCTCTGCTCCTGTTCCAGAATAACGTCAAATTAGATAAAAAGAATAAAAGTAGTTGTAGCTCGGCTGTGATAACACAAATGAGTAGTAGCTAATACCAGGGGTCTTCCACAGGCGGCCCATGACCCCTAGGGGGTCCTCAGAGTTACTACATGGGCCCACCAAATCTTTGAGGGTTAGGAACGTTTTTTACACATTAAACCTCTTGAACCATAGCATCCCTATTCTGAGGAGAACTTTAGAGATTGCATTGAGGTAAAGAGAAAATGCTCTCAAGCAACGTAAATTGATTGAGTTGCACTGTGGATGCAATCCGTTCCAAGAGAAGACATTATTGAAGATTCTGGTTTCATCAGCACTTGTGTCAGATGGGGCAAAAAATTACACTCTTCAGTTTGCAGATAAGGGCCAGAAGCGCTTTGAGGAGTTTGTTTGTAACGATTCATCTCTACATCAAGTCTCTCAGTGTGGGACAAAATGACGAAACTCAAGTTGAAGACATTTTCGAATTGGATGGAAAAAACGAAAGTACATATTGGAGACAAAGTCATCAAGTTGCGTGAGGAACGTGAATTGCTGGGACGATTTTTAAGCATCCAAGGCAGCCGACAAAGTTTAGTTCCCAAAGGAGACAATTGGTGAATATGAGATGTCAATAGTACCCCGTTCTCTGTGTGCTGTTGATGGCACCCTGTACATTCCCACAGCATGCAGTAGAAGGCAGAGCCACTTGAAGTTGTCCCACAGCCTGATCTGATGCAGGAAGATCTTTCAGGTATCCCACAGCCTGTCAACGTTCTGATAGGTGACTCCATGGGTGTTCTTCAGAGTATGAAGAAGACACCAACCATGCTGAAGCTTGCAGATCTTCAGGATGCATTCAACAAACTGACTATGATGTAGGACGCATTGTCTTTGATCGGTATATGGAACAGTCATTAAAGAATAAGACTCGATAGAAGAGAGCAACTTCATCTGTAGAATATAAAATCCATCCAGAGATGAAGCCCACCATGTCCATCAAGGACAGTAAAACCAAATAAATAAACTGGAGTTTAGGGTTAACCAGCTCACTAATCAATGACATGATGTATTTGTTTTTGCCCTGAAGTAGGGTAATTGAAAGGCAGAGAGTTGACAAAAGTTAGCTTTTTTTCCTTGAAAATAATGAAGACCAAATTATGATGTCTGTTTTGCATAGCTCAACTCAACTCACTCAAGGACCCCTAAATTAATATGTATTTAACTGTGGACCCCCATTTGAAAAATATTTTGTGCCATTAGTGTCACCGGAAAGACAAGAAAGACCCCAGTCAAAAGTCAGAAAAGATTATTCTGGCTACTTTAAAAGTGTAAGAAATCAACTTAGAATATTTTAAAACCTGCAAAACAACCCTAATATTATGAAAATCTGACATTAATTGTCTGGCGTACTATTATGGGAGGTCCCAAAATAGATGACCCCTCAGAAAAGGGGTGGGGGTCGGGAAAATTTGAACCCCATCATTTTGTGACAGTTTGGTTCCTATAAAAGCCAAAACAGCAACAAAAAAAAAATTGGCAAAAGAATCCTACGGAAGTACACTATATCAGTCGATACCGAGTACCGAACCGATACCAGTGTGTAATTTAAAAAATATAATATAAAGTGGTTCTCAAAGTGGTTTCCTTGAGGGGGGGGTTTATTGAGAAAAAAAGTTTGAATACCACTGATCTAAGAATAAATACAAATGCCATTAATAATTGTTAAGTGCAGCTACACGTTAGTGAAATACTAATGTCAAATAATATGATTAGCCTTCTGTAAATTATCATCAAGTGATATATACATTATGTGGCATCGGATCGGCATAGAGTAGATACCAGCATTTTAGGCAGTATCGGCAGCTTTCTCCGATGCTATCGGTATCGGAAAACCTCTACTCTCACACCTATAGTTCTCTCAATCTCAAACCAACTCTCACACACAACGGACGCGACAACATGGCCACAACAGTGAGGTGCACGATAATTGAACAACACCCTAGAATCGAGTCTCGACACATGGAAACATGTACAGTAGGAGTGCGAGTAGCACAGTGTGAGGAGTGGTGGGGACACTGATGTAAAATGCTCGGTGCCACAATAAGGTGCTGCATGATTCTAGCTTCAGTGGCAAAGAAGAGATGATAGCCAGCCTGGAGGACAAAGCTATCAAGTTTGAGTGATATAATTGCTCTCCGTGGAGCAAAAGCTCTCCATTGTGTCACTTTGGAGAAGAATGTCAGAATGTTTTGGCTTTAATGGCTTTAAATCTCGTAAGAACAGCAATCCATCTTCTCTGAGAGTCTCGAGAAATTAGCCCCCATTAACTAATTGGATTCAGTAATGGCATGCCATCAGAAGAACTCCATTTCTAGATTTAGATGCTTGTAAAAAAGAATTAACACACTTTTGAAACTGTTATCAGCCACTTAGAGATGGACTACGTACTAGTCTCTAGCACTATTAAACAGCATGGATCCACACATAGCATCTGAATTAAAAGAGCATATCAAACACTATGTTGGTGGTGTGCAGTTATGTAATTCAGCTTTACAGTAACATACTGTATGTGCAGTATAATCATTTAAAGCTGCAATAATATGTCAACATTTTAATTACCTTTTTTTTCTTTTCTTTTTTGGTGTTCAGACAGCCAGCAATGGGTAGAACTCTCCCAAAAAATGTAGTCTCTGTGACACATCTAGGGGCCGCAATCTGCATTCAAAGGTTTTCCTAGAAGCTTTGTCATTGGTCGATTTGCCTGTCTGCTTCCTGATTGGTTAGTCATTGCGACCGGGTTTTTTTCGACCAATGACAAAGCTACTAGGAACATCTTTGAATGCAGATTGCGGCCCCTAGATGTGTCACAGAGACTACTTTTTTTGGGAGCGTTCTACCCATTGCTGGCTGTCTGAACACCAAAAGAAAAGAAAAGAAAAGGTCATTAAAATTTTGACATATTATTGCTTATAGCAGCTTTAATGGTAGAATTCGGTGGTGCCATTTCTTTCTTCCTGAGAGACATTTTTGTAAGAATGTTCAGCACTTCAAATCGTTTAATCTTTTAGCAGGCGGGGGGAGTAACAACACAAAACATTTCTATGAGCATGCACAGTTGGTAGTAAGGCATAATTCATAATACTAAATGAAATATTTTCTTCAAACTGAGCTTAACAACTCCTTCAAAACAGGAGCAGTTCTAACCTTAATGTCTATAATTGACACAAAGACAAAAAGTATTGTAGATTGGCAAATTTCAAATGGCCAAAAGGGCTGAAGTGGCTAATGTTTTATAATAATAATAATAATAATAATAATAATAATAATAATAATAATAATAATAATAATAATAATAATAATAATAAATGTAATAATAATAATAATAATAATATGGGTAATAATAATATGGGTAATAATAATAATAAAACCCTACAAAGTAACTAGTAACCACATTTCAAATAATTGAAGTGTATACTTAAGTACAGTACTTGAGTTGAGTAACTGTACTTGGTTACTTTACACCACTGAATTAAATATTTTCTCCAAACTGAGCTTAACAACTCCTTCAATACAGGAGCAGATCTGAAAAATGTCTATGACTGAGTGACACAAAGGACAGAAACATTCGAGTTAGATGTTTCCTTGATCTTATGGTCCGTAAATTGACTGGATTATTTTTCAGATAAACACTGTAAGTGTGGAACCTCTGAGATGTGTATTCAGTGCTTATGAAAACAATTGACTGTGACTCTAAAACAGAGCTCCAGCTACAATACTGTACAGTATAAATTAGCATTAATGAGTACGTAATACATAAAATAGCTACAGTATAAGAAATATAAAAATCACACCCTTTTCAGGGGTTCAGAATAACATTCTTAAACCAACTCTGCTATAAATATCACAATTATAGTGGTATCGGTGATGAAAAATAAATAATTCCCAGGATACAGTATGTAAATATAGTACACTAGAATTCGGCCCGCAATGTTGCACCGCTGAACTGACTGATATGCCCATATACAGTATGAAGATCTCTGAATCTGTCAGTCCTTGTTATGCCCATATATGGTCATGCCCCCTTTTGTGCCCATATGGAGCTGACCGGTTTGTTTGCACCTGATGCAATCACAATAGATTGACGTTAGACAACGTTACACACCCCATATTTGAGGTGTAGCTGCATTGGGAACTCCTTATATGGTCATGGCTGAGTCATGGTGACATGAGCATGACATCATAGGTCCACCCGAGGTCGGTCCTACCTAAAGCCAATTATTGAGGGGCGCTTACATCACCATTACATCACCTAATCAACAGTTAGACTTTAATATATCAGCGCCCCTCACTTCACAGGGGTGTGATTTTTATATATAAGAGGATAAATAAATACAATTCAAATTCATAAACACAAAATGTATTATTTGAGGTGCTACAATTACAATTTAGGCATTTAGCAGATGCTCTTCATTCAGAGTAACTTATAATAAGTAAGGTAAACACAAGGAATTAGGCGTACTTTAAATGTAACTTCAAAATTCATCAAATACTTAGATTGCTGTCAAAGTGCAGGTAGTATGTGTAGAGTCAGTAATGAACAGAAGAGACATCTAAATTCCTTCATGCTGCTAAGAAAACATGACTAGCCTTGAGTCGAGGCTAAGATGTATCAGGTTTTTTCCAGTTGAAAAGCTGTTTTTTTTCAACAAGCAACATGGTTATTATGACAAAAGTGTTCCCTGTCACAAAACATTTTCAGATGGGGGTCCGCCACCACCACCGCCACCGCCACCGCCACCGCCACCAAATACATACAGTTGGAGGCCATCGATATTGTCCTTTTCTTTTTGCTGAGGTTTGCGTGATCTGCGCAAAACCCCTTTTGGTGTTTTAAACATTATGTTATAATTTAGCTATTGAAAAATAGCAGATCTACAAGCTCATAGCGCGCCACCGAGTGGCGCGCTACGAGCTTGTAGGTCTGCTATTTTTGAAAAATCGTGAAAATGTTTATTTCAGAAAACTGGAGGATTTAGAAGGATTTTGTTTTAATTTTGAGGTCAGGCCTAAATGGGTCAAATGATAAGGGACAATATCGGTGGCACCCAACTGTATGATTTTGGGGGTCCTTGGCATAAAAGAAGTTTGAGAACTAAGAGATTTAGAAGGCCTTTATAGAATTGGCCTTATGTCTTAATCAATGGGTTAAGCAGTGTTGGCAATAATAAATCACAGTATGTGAGAGAGAGGAAAGAAGAACAACAAGATAGTTGGTCAGGCAGTTCAAGAGATGTATGTCTCGGATGTCTATTGATAATGCTGTGTGAAACGAGGCACGGACAAGCCTGTACACAGTACACAGTACAGTACATACCGAATCAATGCACTTCAATAATTGAAGTGTGGTTGTCTCATGAAAAATGAATTAAACATCACGGGCAGATGTGCCTTTGATTAGCATGGTCATTCAGACTTCACGGAGGGGCTAAGATGAAGATTTGATCAAGATGACCCCCCCCCCCCCCACACACACACACACACACACACACACACTGTACTGTACTCTTACGTACAGTAAAGCATCAGAAAGAACAGTAGGAGAGAGAAAAAAAGACAGCCGAGTCTCGGCCAGTAAACAGTGCACTTTTTAACATCCCCCCCCCCCCCTCCCCCCCCTTCTCTACCTCCTCCTGACACATTGACACCTCCCTCACACCCCACCATGAATTATATATCATCTGCAACACGCAAAGAAGCCAAGAGTCCAATTCTCACTTGAAATGTTGGGGCAAGTTGTCTGGCAAAAGCCCCGAGTCCCTGACAGAACCCGGCCTCTCTCTTCCCTCTTTGGCACAGTATGCTGCCACGAGAAAACACTGAACCCTGTTTAAAGACAGGGGTTGGGATGAAAGGAAAGAAAGACAAAAAAAAAGAAGTAGGGGGAAAAACAGAGAATGAAAGAGATAGAAATGATATTTCTGTCAGGAAAATTATCGCAAAACCGGGGCGAGATCAAAGACGGTTCGAGAATTTCCTCCAGCGTTGGCCGGCCATTAAGGCAGGAGGAACAAGAGGCACAACAAAAGAATATGAAGCAGAGAGAGAGAGGAAAACAAATACAGAGGGAATATGGGAGAAGCCCCATGTGGCCTTATTATAAGGGCTCCACCGCAGGTAACCATATTCTTTTAACAGCGGTGCTTTATAAATTCTGTCATCTTGTTAGGACTGTCAGGACCACTGACCCTCCCTTCCCCTCTAACTGGGCAACTGGCATTTTCAAAGCTCATTCTTTTTAACTGCAGCTTGTCTGATTGCCTCGGCTGAGCACATAATCCAAAGCGGGCCTGTCTCGGCTAATTGTTTGTGCTCCTTTCCCTCCTGGCAGACACATGACCGAGGATGAGAAGTGGGGAGCTTCACTTATGATGGAGAGAGGGCAAAAGGGATGCCACCAGGATCCTATAGAGCTAATTATATCCTTCCACTCCTCTCCTTTTGTAGTGTACCCATGCTTGCTCACCGTGGTCTTCCCACTTAGACATCACGCCCGCAGGGGGCTCCGAGTTTGAGGGGCCCCCACTCTGAACAGCTGTTCACGATAATACTAATTGAACTGATGGTGTGTGTGTGTGTGTGTGTGTGTGTGTGTGCGTGCGTGCGTGCGTGCGTGCGTGCGTGCGTGCGTGCGTGCGTGTGTGGGGGGGGGTCCTTCTTTAAGTAAAAAATGAGACGTGAATTGCACTGTGGCATGTCAATTGACATGGCAGCCATCATCTTGGGACCATGAAATTTACCTGGGAGGAGCAGGTGGTTACGTGTGCATGTGTGCACAGAGGTGATGTCTTAAGGCTACGGACCGGCATGCTTTACAGAACCTGTCCACCACCTGTCTTTCTCCAGTCTGCTGGGGGTCTCTGGGGGGCTTTGGCTTCATCACAGTGCCACTACTGTAAAAATCAACTATTATGTTTTGACTGTGACGTCCCCCTGACTTGAGTGAAGTACCGAAGTACGAATGCGAGGCTTGATTGTCAGAGGTCGAAAGGGTGGGTCAAGCCAGCTCATTTGTCAGACAAACCGCTATTTTTGTTTCCTGTGTGGCTGAGGAGTGAGAGACAAGCACACAGCACTCTAATTACTATCTCAGTGGTCCCTGGCAGACATACCACCCTTTCCCCCCATCACAGCACTTGTCTCCCCTACTTTTGCAGCTGTTTACTTCATATGAGTTGTCTGTGTGTGGGTTGTACGAGCACACTGACTGATGACATAGAAAATTCATTTTTTGCGCTCAAGTCCCTGCCCATTAGCCTGGTTAATAAACCAGACCGAATCAGCCGTTGGCAAAAAAAAGTTGCCTACCAGCGGATTACGGTCTGGCGAGGCTCAGTAGCACGCCTCTTTCCTACAGCAGAGAACAGGTCGGACCAATCGGGACACGGTATGCAATATAGGCGGGCTTTGGTACAGTGACGTTCAATGCTTGAGACTTTTGACTGACAGTAGCTCTGACCAATTGCGTCAAAGAGAAAATGTTCCCCGGGAAATGAAATCCAAGTGGAGCCAGCCCAGACTGATATACCGCGACAGTGTTGTGTGATATTAGTCTGGCTTATTAGCCAGGCTACCTGCCCATCACCACGGAGGTTGTGGGTTCTAATCCACAGTGGTGCATCTGGCTTTGTCGTACATCTACTCTATGCCAACACAATTGGTGCATGTATTCCTATGGGCTGGGGTGAGGCGGCACCTATTAGCAGGGAGTGCTGGGCGGGAGGAGTAGGATGATGGCCTCCCGATTGGGGCTCCTCACTGGCAGGTGAGTCGGTAGAATTTAACAGGAGTGACAACTGACAACACAGTTAATTAATTGGAATTAATTGGCATAACGACTAAATTGGGGAGAAGGGGTATTGGGTAATTGGCTACTCTAAATAAAAAATGAAAGGCGTTTCATTTTGTAGCGTTTGTTGCACTGTTGCTCCAGCCCAACAGAAATTATTTTAGAAAAATGCACTGGACTAGTAACGCTGGATAGAGTAAGTAGATGAAGGGATATGGTTCCATCTGGAAGGGCCACTGTAGATGTACAGGCACTGGCACATGAAAGTGTATGTTGATGAGTTTATTGGCTACAGTGGTGTATACAGTAGCACAGGGTTTTAGTGTTTACTGTTCATCTTGGAACTAAACAAGCTCAAACAGATAGATGATAAAGCATGTCCATGCTCTGGGAGCACGGTGAGGTCGGTAGCACTGTCTGTCACCTCATAGCTAGAAGGTCCCGGGTTCGATTCCCGCCAGGGACGCTATGGGCGCTGGGGAGGGACATGTTCTCTCCTCCAGCTAAGAAGGTTACGCATTTCAAAAAAGATATTGATTCACTTGGGTTTTCGCTGAGTATAAGCCTATATAGAAAGCAGCTTGGCAATAGGTTGGATTGCTGGTAGGATCCTGTTATGTTCATCACATTATTTGTTATACAAAAGGGCCTGCAGTCAAGGGCAGGCCAACTTGAATGGTGACTAAGTATATATTGAAATGTTATTTAAAGAATAAGCCCCTTGAGATGCATCATCTCGTTTTAGAGGGGGTCCTCGGGCACAACACATATAGACAAAACATTACATCTTGCTGATGGAAATAAAATTCCTAGGTTGTCTATGGTGTGGTATACAAAAATGGCCATAACTTCTTTTCGCAGTGTTTCCGACAGAGCAGGCCTCTCATTCTGTGGACCTTAATGACAACATTAATAGAAAAAACACAAATAAAAAGTACGGCACGGCATGACATGATGACGGACCTGTCGCCCCCCGGCTAATAAGACTGCAAGTTTGTCAAGGCTAGGGCAAGTGCTCTGGAGACAGTATAGAAATATTCTTTTTAACTAGCCTACTGTTACAGCTTTATCTGTCTTTGGCAATGCTAGAGAGAGAGAGGGTAAGCTGAGGCTGTAATCACATACAGTAGTACTAGAAACTGAAGAGTTTCCCTGTCAGGAGTTAATGAAAATGTCCAATGTGACCCATCCTGTGTTTATAGCACCAAGCACCATCCTAGACGTCATTCCCTCCTAACAAGCAGAGGTACAAACATTCCCCTTACTGCCTGCCGGTCTGCATCACGTCCCACGATGGGAGTCCGGATAAACCACTAGGTCGCAATTGCTTCGCTCAATGAGTCACACTCATAATAATTACCCCACTGGAGGTATAAAGGAGCTTCAGCCGACGATGAGATCTGGTCATTATGTGAAGGTGGTCAAAGGAAGGTCATTTTTACTGGAGAAGCACTCGGGAGACTGATATCATCGTCGGATGATGAGTACCTCAGGTACTGACTGACCTTACCACACCTTATGTCTTACAGTAGCTCAGGTACTTACCGTACCAGATAGATAAAAGGTACTACCTGTAAATATGTAGATTATTTGTTTGGTTTTATTGATCTCTCTCCCTCTCTTTGCCTTGCCCCCTCCCTCTTCTTCCTTTTCTCGAATAAAAAACAAAATAAACAAAACAACCCCGATGCTTTCACTGCACTAAGTTGATTCTGATTGCGATCTATTCCCCGGTTAATTTTGTTCTTTAGCCTTAAGGCGCTGTACAGCAAAATAACTTCTTTGTTTAGGGTTACAGTATGGATATGTGTCAGCTTCATCATGATTTCAGGCATTTTGTTCAAAAAAATGTGTTTTGCAATAATCGACCTGCTGGTGGCGCTTCAACGGGCCAATGTGGAAAGGGTGGGATTTATTTTATTTTTTTATTTTTTTAAATGTTTTTTTTGTGGCTTTCGCCTTTATTTTATATTTTTTATGAAGGGACAGACAGTAGGCTGACAGGAAATGGGGAGAGAGATGGGGGGAAGACATGCAGTAAAGGCCGTCGGGATCGGGAGTCGAACCCGCGGCACACCGCCAGACTGGACTACCAGCCAAAGTGCCTGGACCATTGAGCCATGGCCCAGGCCAGGGTGCGATTTCTTCCTCTGCCTAGCCTCGGAAACCCAGACATTTCTATTTCCAGGGAGAAAAAAAATGTCTGTGGCCGAGTCCACTTCAATGCATACAGTAGCACAAACGTCGATCACTCTCTGCTGATTTCTGATCGTCTGCACCTTTGTTAAATTGACGCACACACGCACACATGTACACACACACACACTCCTCTCTCTCTCTCTGTCGCTCTAATTAATTAGTCTCATGTCGTGCAGCTGCGTCTAGATTCCCCCGGCGGATCCTGCCCATGCCATAGAAAGCATAGGTGGACCCCAGGCTATCCTCGGCCTAGATGGAATGTGCGTGCAAAACTTCATTCATGATTTGATTTGATTTTACATGAAAATGTGTTTCACATAAAAGTAATATAAAAATCAAAATAAATACCACTATATGGCGCTATAACAGGCCGATCTAAAAAATCCGGGGCAGAGTTTCTGCTCTGGCATCCAGGGAGTGTGTGTGACCGGGCCAACAGTGCCAAAGATTATCAGACAGACAGACAGAAAGACGGACGGACGGACGGACGGACGGACGGACGGACAGACGGACGTGGCCAAGACATAGTCTTGGCCACGTAGTCTTTGGCCTGGCGGAGAAATACAAATACTGCACACAGTATCAGTGTACAGTATACCAGTCTCGCTTTAGAGCGAGTTTACAGACTATATGTAGGCAATTGGTATTTGAAAAGAGTCAGCCACGGGTTCTAAGACCAAAACACAACGCTTGTAGGGATCCAGATATAATGCTTTCACTTTGTGATGCAAGGCAATATCAAACTGTGCTGTAGAATTCTCACTCCAGGGGAGGCATTTGAATCCTCTCCATGGACATGCTAGTCATACAGTACAAGTAAATCCCTTGTGTACTTTACAAAGTTGGCATTTGGTGACATGTACTGTACACACTCCACAGTGGTGTAAAGTAACAGTACATTTACTCAAGTAATGTACTTAAGTACACCTTTGAGCTAATTATACTTTACTGGAGTTCCAATTTTCAATACTTTAAGTTTTACTCCACTATAATTATTTGAAAACTTTAGTTACTAGTTACTTGGTAGATTTGAATGAGTACTTTTACTTTTGGTACTTAAAGTTTTGAATACTGGACTTTCTACAATAGGCTATTGACATGTGAGTAACTTCTTCCATCACTGATGAATAACGGTGAGTGTCATATTTCTGGTCGTAGTGTAATCGCTGGCAAATCCCGATACTGTACATCTAAAAGCCAAACAAGTTTGGTCTTCATACAGCTGTTAAGCTCATCAAATTCCATCCCCATGACATTACAGAAAGGTTTCTCCCAGTGATAGCAGAGTTTAATTGACATCGTCACTGGATGGTACATGTCAACAGACAGTGTAACACAGAGGTTTGGCTCAGGGCACCCCTGTACAATATGTTTTCACCCATGGTACCCCTGAATTATGACATATTACGCTACGCAAATATGTAAATATTTCCCCCTAAAATACAGCATGTCATGAGGACAAAGATTATCTTTCATCTTTCCATTATAAATTGTTAAACTGAAGTGATATTGATGAATTCCAAAAGTATCCTGCGGGGCAGCCGTGGACTTGCATCACGGCACCCACACCCTGCACTAACCTTCTGTCTTTGGGTTCTGTCCTTCATGGAGCCCACATGGCTCAGGAGTCAGTGTCCACCCTCTCCCCCCTCCCGTAAAAAAAAGAAAAGAAAAAAAAAACGAGCCAGTTTTGCTCGTCAGGACAGGCCCGGGGTTATTACAGCGTGTTCACGGGTCCCATCATGTGTCGTCAGACCGAGGCATGAGGCCGCGAGTAAAAGCCTCATGCAAAATTTATGTTCATGCGGCTGTTTCAGTGGGTGGAAGGAAAAAAAATCAATATTGCGGGGCCTGATGCGCGGGGATGACTGAGTGCTCTCTGACTGACAGTAAAAGCTAAGAGAGATTGAGGGGCTACATTTACGG
The DNA here is from genome assembly GCF_951216825.1 of Electrona antarctica. Lineage (NCBI taxonomy): Eukaryota > Metazoa > Chordata > Actinopteri > Myctophiformes > Myctophidae > Electrona > Electrona antarctica. The sequence continues at coordinate 12,429,505 of NC_136801.1, read as the reverse complement.
CTCCCAGAAATGGAGTGGAGTAGAGTTGCACTAATAGTGGCTGCTCACCTCAAATTAGAATCTCATCGTCGGGATTATTTTTGATCACGCGCGGCTTTGATTGTGAGGGTCTTAAAGTATTGATGCCCTTAAGGTGGGAGAAAAACAACCCCTCTAGAATTCATCTTTCACTGCGGCTTCTCTGAGTATAGCTATACACAGTGAAAGGGTTTATTATGCCTTGCCTTCCTCTCCCCAACTCGCGCAGATACGAAGCGATTGTAGAATAATGAAAAGACAATGTGGGTATGAGTGGGACATCATAGGGCCTTTGTTCTGCGCTGCTCAGCTTACATTATGCTTTTGATATAGCGCGCCACATACCCACAGTGCATTTGGGGAGGCATGCGCGAGGAGGATGGAGCGCGCATACAGAGAAACGCGGAGAGAGAGAGAGATAGAGAGAGAAAGAGAGGGAGGGGGAGAGGGAGAGAAAAAGAATTCGGTGGGATGAAATAACCCCAAACAATGGGATTTGCTTTCCATTCTTCTGCCTCCATCTTCTGTCTTTAATTATTCCCTTTGGTTGTCTGAGGGAGCGTGTAAGCACTTTCACACAGCACAACAACATGCCCGGCAGCACAACACTGTCTGCCTTAGTGATGTTGGGTTGAGAGTTCTGAGTGACACGGAGCCTCTTGTGATTATTAATGCTGTTTAATACAACACAGAGCGCAAGCCACTGTGATTGGGATGACGGAGGGGGGTCGGAGGGCGAACAACAGATTCCGAAATGCACGCACGCTCAGAAACACAAGGGCGAAATGTTGAGAATTATGAACGCTTGGGATATATTTATCACCGCGTGTGTGTGTGTATATATGTTGGCCCATGCACTGCAAAAAAAATTAAATAGGCTAATATTTTGTGGACGTAACATGTAATATGCGCTATGCGTTTGATAACAGATACCATTACCAAACAGTGTACTGTGTTTTTGTACACAGGCCGTTTTAATGGAACCTCGGTTATGCTCCTGGAGGGACTCTTTGTGCCGGTTTAGTAGTTTCTTCTTTTCCTCAAGACTCGCATATGAGATATTTGAGAGCCCAGAACGATGTATGATGAATGAAGAGGCATGCTGCTTATGCGCTTATCGTGCTCACTGACTAGCAACAGGTTCAGCAAAGGGCAGCAGCAGTAAATGAAATTCCCCACTGGGACAATATATCATCAAAAGCAATGTATGCACCTGAAAGTTACAAGCCTTCTTCAAATGCGGGACATGGTGAGGTTGACGGTCGGGGAAGGAAGGGGTGGGGTGGGGTGCGATGGTGATGGGGGGTGGGGGGTTTAGGTAAAATAGGGAGGAGGAAAGAGGGTTCTTGGATGGGTGAGGAGCAGGCCAGGCGCAGAAGCAGCAGATTTTGTTGAATCGGTTCTATTTTCATATTGGCTGATCTGCGTCTTTTTAACCATTTCACTGACTGCTGCACGGAGAATGAAAAGTACGCAGGGCTAATTTCACAGTGAGAGCTCACTGAACAAAACCCCCACGGTCTGTGGATGGAAAATGGAGCTAAAGTCTACTTTGTCATTGTGAATTATGGGCGGCGTAATTCGGGAAACAGCGCTTGAGAGGGGGAGGGGAGAGAGAGAGAGAGAGAGAGAGAGAGAGAGAGAGAGAGAGAGAGAGAGAGAGAGAGGATAGAGATAGAGTTAGAGATAGAGATAGAGAGAGAGGGTGGGGGGAGGGAAGGATAGATAGATAGATAGATAGATAGATAGATAGATAGATAGATAGATAGATAGATAGATAGATAGATAGATAGATAGATAGATAGATAGATAGATAGATAGATAGATAGATAGATAGATAGATAGATAGATAGATAGATAGTGATGGGATGGGATGGGATAGAGAGTCAAAGAAGTAGTATAGGAAATGTGCTTGAAGAGAGGCAGGACGAGCGTCTATACTCTCTGTACCCAGAGACATACTTATCAATGTTCCCTCATGATCTGTAAGTAACGGATAGCCCTCTATCTCTATGTCTCTCTCTCTCTCTCTCGCTCCTGCCTTTCTCTCACACTCTCTCCAAACATGCCATCCTGTCCCGATGCCACAGGATCCATCTGTGATGTGTCCGCAGTTAGTCCAGGAAGATGGCACCCCTGGGGGACGTACATGCTCCTCAGACGTCCCAGGGGACCTTTTGAGCGGCTACTGATGCTGATGAAAAGCCCCCTCGAACTAATCCGAGCCCCCCAGATACACCACCGGGCCCATTAATTAAGGTAATTAGGCCCTGGTCAGCAATTAGCAACCGCAGATAAGCTTTTAGCCGCGGCTCAGACGACATCCCCCCAGTGGTGGAGGGGGTTTGGTTCCACACCATCTGCTGACAAATGTCGCCATGGCTTCTTTGGTTACACAGGCGAGGGAACCGGAGAGCCATGTTTAATAATGACCTTGGTGTGATCTGGGTTAGCCCCTGAGACTGTGGGAGCCCACGCTTCTTTTAACGGAGTATGACTTTAGTTCTCTTGCTGGCTCTTTTGGTCCTGCCTCCCTTTCAACCGTGGGGGAACTACCAACGCTTTGAAAATCTATATCCAGCCAGACCTTGGTATGGGAGTATAGGAAACGTTCAGTGCACAGGATATCGATCAACATTAGAAAACGCAGAGTGGATTATAAGCAGTATTGAGCGGTAGATAAAACTGTATTGACTTTCTTGTATTGTTTAAGTTGATGATAGATTTGTATTGAAAATATGTTGGTTCGTATTGATAATGATGACGACGCCCCGGCGATATTGACAAAATGATATTTTTAAATGACAATTTAGCTACACTTACACTAATCTTTGATCATGACAAACAAAACAAAGAATATAAGAGTTACAAATACAGTAATTGCATTTTTGTCAGGATTGTCACAGGGTTGTTACTATAGGTTTGTTTGTGGTTACATAGTTTGAATGTACAGATTATAGATATTTTTGGTAATTATTTACCTACATACATGTACTGTACGTCAAATACATCTCCTGTTCTGATGAATAAACAACACGATGAACCAAGAAGAACTTCTGGATAAAAGTGGAACCACTGAGCCGCAAATTCAACTCCTTCATCACAACTTTCACATCTCTAAGCGATAGAGGTTTAATGCTCTAATGACCTATGTCAAATTTCTGGAGTCACTGTGAATTCCAATGCTTTGGCAAAAAAAAAAGGGGTGTGTGCATTGTAGGATGCTGTGAGTAAGAACGGCCTGATAAAAATAGGCTGAATACACACATTCAACCTTAGAGGACAGATCATGCAATAACTCACATTACTGAGGAAATGGGAGGGGAAATAACCCATTACGACCTGCAAAGGCTGATTCCACAAATAACTCCTAAAGCAGTTGTTCTCACACTTTCAAGATTTTGAGCTTGTGTACAGTTGGAGGCCATCGATATTGTCCTTTTCTTTTTGCTGAGGTTTGCGTGATCTGCGCAAAACCCCTTTTGGTGTTTTAAACATTATGTTATAATTTAGCTATTGAAAAATAGCAGATCTACAAGCTCATAGCGCGCCACCGAGTGGCGCGCTACGAGCTTGTAGGTCTGCTATTTTTGAAAAATCGTGAAAATATTTATTTCAGAAAACTGGAGGATTTAAAGGATTTTTTTTAAATTTTGAGGTCAGGCCTAAATGGGTCAAATAATAAGGGACAATATCGGTGGCACCCAACTGTATGTGCTGTTTTTGAATAGCCAACGCAAAGATATCTAAAATGACACTGTTGCATTCCCCGGTTTTAATGGGATAAAGGATGCGGCTTTACACAATTCTACATTTGAGGCAATCTGCGATAACACCATTTTCCATTCCAGTTCAGTCCCATAAAATTACCATTAACATTACAACTCATGCAGAACACAGATAAATGTAAAATGTCACCCAATTCTGCCAGGCGGGAATTCCAGTTCCACAAGATTACCATCTCTGTCTGCGCACCCTCCCACTGCACCTTGTCTAATATTTCATTTACAACATTTCATAAGTTCATTTTCCCCTCGCTGACCATGTAAATCACAAATCAATTTTCATTTAAAATGCTTGACTACAGATTGCTCCTGAAAGCTTCTGAATGAATCGCGCCTCAGCAATATGGCAGACCTTTAATGTGAGGGGAGCGAATCTCTTGGAAATCTGTCTGGCGAGGAAAAGTATAAGAAAGAGTGCAATCTAATCGTGTAAAACAACAACTATGGGCCAAGTGGTCAAGCCATATCACAGAAAACATTATATAGGTTGTTTTGAATCGCATGCAAACAACATAGTGGCATAAACAATTATATTATATTGTTCAAAGCTGGTAAAGCTGCAAAGCTATGGTATATTTATTGTGTAGCTGCTGGCACAGCATTGGCAATATGTACCCGGTCTGCAAGATTATAAAATGTTAATTATGCTGTATGGAATTTCAATATTCTGTAAATTCCACTCTCATAAGCTATTTAAATTCCAAAGAGCTTTCGATAGCAGGTTCTACCTAATAACCTTGAACTGCAAGAAAAGCAATTTAGGGAACATGAAACGGTACAAAGTAAATAAATAGTAAACTTCGTATTCAAGGACTAAACGGTAAGTGTCAGACACTGAGGTACAATACCCCCCTCTAAAAAGTACAACATCAATTTTAAGAATCATTTTAATACTGTCTGTGACCAGCCTTCGTGGGGGCCTGCTGACGTCTAGTTACGCAGCTGTACTGCATCAAAAGTAATCAACAAACTATACTATACAAGTCGCGTGCACGCATCCGCCAAAGTTGACGGCCGGCGGTTGGGCGAGCGCTGACGCTTTGGCATGGGACGTCAGATCAACATGGAATTAATTCTGTACTGGCCATATTAGGAGCATGTCTTGAGTGTACAGGGTTTGATGAGGTCAGATCAACATGGAATGTCAGAACAGGTCAGCTCCATATATAGAGATCTAAGGGTGGTATAGCGGGGACATTCTCTTGAGTGTACAGGGTTTGATGAGGGCCGGGCCTTAATTTTCGGGCCTGTTGAGAACTCTAGTTTCCGCCGGCTTCCAGGCGCGGCTGCACTAATAATTTGGGGCAGGCCAGTCTAGAGTTTGAATGGACAGGTATCCGTCAAAATGGAGACATCGAAGAAGAAGGATGGATGGGAAAGGATCAACATATGGAATGTCAGAACCTGTTCTGACATTCCATATGGGCTTCCATATGGGCATAATTGCGACAGCAAATCACATTTACTATGACATCAGATGTCATAGTGATAGTGATGTCACGAGACCTGGGCACCATACAGTGTATATGGGGGCTTTCCCATGTATGGGTATTTTGAGTGATACACTGACGGGAATTGCACGTTTTCATAGTAAATGCAACATTCGCAAAAAACTGGTCAAACATTGACTAAATTGTCAAATAAGAAACAGGCAGCATTTTTGAAAATCTTTTTTTCGCAATATTCATCTGGGGAACCGAGTCAAACTAAATTGGAATACCTACTATTTCAAGTGCTTATCAGGGTGGGGGGTCTCCAGTTCAATTGTGATTATTTCTGGGGGTCACAGCCTGAAAAGGTTGAGAACCAGTGTTTTACAGCATGGTGTTTAGCAGTGAGGGCAGATGCAGCCATGTCTGATCAGCGTTATTGTCCTCTACTGGTAAAAAATAAATAAAGAAGAAAAAGAAAAAGACTCACCCTCCCTTTTCCTGTTTGTCTTTGGGTTTTGTGATGTCCTGTGGCATGGTTGAGCCAAATAGAGTACTGAAGTCCTGACGTCACTCTCCCACTACCCTTGGGTCAAGGCCTTATTAACCGATAAATCAGGCTGTTTTTTTTTTGATCACAGGAGTTTTTAAAGTTACAGGGGTTTTTACTCGATGGTGTTTGTGATATGAAATGTAAGCTTACCATAATCACAGTAAACATTATCATGTCATAATTATTCAAGGACAAGTCCGTCACTTTCAGTTCAGCACAGCTGAGTTGTGTTTCACTGTCCAGCTGACACTCGTTGACACTTAATGTTAATGTTACTTGCATCAAGGCAATTATGTTGTGTTTCCGCAGATTCTGTCTGAACAGTTATTTCTTATATGCTCTCCATTGTAAGCCTATGCTATTAGACCTAAATTAGCGTATACAATAATTTAACAGCAATATCCCCCAATAACATTTTGTATTATTAGATTCCCTAGAAGCTTGAAATATTATGAGCATTTCCATGCATATACTAAGATGACGTTTTTAGAGCTTTGTGTAAAACAGCAGTGTAGCAGCTCCAAGCATCCATCCATCTATCTATCTATCTATCTATCTATCTATCTATCTATCTATCTATCTATCTATCTATCTATCTATCTATCTATCTATCTATCTATTATGGTATGGTTGTCTATCAATCAATAAATCCTTGAAGGTCAGGGACCTTCATACAAGATTTGTGTTCTTAAAGGTCTGGTGACATATTTTGATGATGTGAAAATGCATCTCAAACAATGAAAAGTAGAAATAAATATATACTATATATATACTGCTATTTTCAAATGGCCGATGCATATAAGTTTCATGTCCTCATGTAGCCTAGTTGCTTCTTTTGTGCTTTTTTAAATAGCTTGCCTGTCTGATATCGCCATGCCGTCCACAACAACATGAATGTCTATACCAGTATACAGTAAGTCATGACAAACAAAGCCATACCGACAGAAAACAAATCAAAGAATCAAACAAATACCGGTACATAAATAGAAATAAAAGCCTTCGCGTAAGCATACGGGATCTGGGAATTCCGTTTTAAAAGAATCTTGCCAAACCGGGTCGTCAGATGCCATTTTCACACAATTATTGAAATACATCTAGCGGAAATTGTGAACAAAATCATCATTAACATGTTCATATAGCAACAAGTGAACCACCAGGGAGAAAAGATTTTCTTACAAGTGAACTTCAAAACAAAAAAAGATGGCAGGCAGTATTTTAAAAATTGGAATTCTCAAGGGAATGTGTATACTGTATGCACGTGTGTATGCGCCCATGCACAATACGCTCCAAAAACAAAAACTGTGAATGCATGTGTGTGTGTGTGTGTGTGTGTGTGTGTTTGATTCTAACCTTTTGAACGCTGTTCTGTACATTTTAGATTGGTTAGAGTTATTTTTTCCCTCCCCTGAACTGTCACAGAGGCAGTAACCTCACACGTTCCCAAGCTGCTTATTGAAGACAAACAATAAAACCGCTGGCAGATATCAATGGCAGAGATGAGAACCCGGCAGCAGCACCGCCACCATATCTGCTGTGGGATTGCATGGCGAACCTGCCGGCGTCAACGCCTCGTCTCTGCCGGCAACCTCTCACTCTCAATTATTTGGCTCGCTGTCACAACAAATCAATCAAATTACCACTCTCCCGGACTGTGTGCAGCTGCTCCTATTGCATCGCTAGTTGCATTAGTTTTGAAATGTATGAGGTCTTACATTTTATCACCGTTATTTATTTAATGCAACTTTCTCTCTTCGGGGCGAGCTCCTCGTCTCGTGCTGGAGTTGAATCATTAAAAGGACGACGTGGAATACACACCTCAAATTAAACGGCGCAGAGAGGGGTGGGCTGGGGTGGAGGGGCAACCTTCCGGCCTCCTCTGGGGATATAGTAATGCTATACTCATCCACTGTCCTATAATCTACATGATGATACCTCACACATGTTACATGAACCATACAGTAAGCAAGGTAAACACGAGCTAATACATCAAATGGATAGAAATAGTAATCATAGGTAAATTAATAACCTACTGAATCATCAGACTAGAACAGTATACTATCAAAACAATAAAGAATCTGTACACTGAAACTATGTATAGGATGCCAGGTCAGCAAATGAACCTGGCATCATGTCTACATAACATGCCATCTAAATTTTAACCTTTGCTTAAGCCTACAAGGTCTTCAAGGCTATGAAAAGTGGGAAAGTGCTGCTACAGCAAGTGCTACAAGCTAAGGTGGAGTCTGAAAGAGGTGAGTCTTCAGATCACGCCGGAAGATTTGGAGTGAGTCTGCAGTTCTAACCGCAATGGGGGAGTTCGTTCCACAGTTTGGGAGCCAGGAGGGAGAAGAGTCGGGGACGTGCGGTGCGTTGTCCCGGATGTTTTAGGGAAGGTTTTAACAGCTTCCCTGTGTAATCATAAAAAAAATACATCGTCTTTGCCTGCACAAGAAGCCTTGCGAGTGTGTAGAAAGACTAATCCAGCGGGCCTGTAATGAGTAGTAAGGGACACAGAGGCTTTCTATCCACAGACAGAGGTTAAGTCTGCGGCTGGAACCCTGCGGTATACATGTGCTAACCTCTGACAGGAGCAGCAGCATATCCTTGGCAGCCGAGAGGGAGAGGAGATGAAGTCTGACACGGACTAACTAGCGAGGAAACATTTGGGCTCGTCTTGTCCCCCAGGGGTCCGCCACTCTTTGGTTGGTGTAATGAGCAGAGATTTCCCTAATTTGTATGTCACTGAGGCCCACGCCTGCCTGCGAAACCCCTACCAACACAACACCACTGAGCATTTTCATCAAACCCGATTGCAGACATGCACTGGGGTCTCATTACCGCAGGTGAGTGGGACTACACAACCTTTATTGATAGAGAACTCAAATCTCTTGATATTTTTGGTTGTTTTCTTCACAGAGTGCAAATAAGATGGGATGTGCTTCATCCTACAGTATATAAGTGAGTCACAGAGAGCAGCCGTAGACAGAGAACATTGAACATTTCACACTGCTCTTCTCACTCTGCTGCTTTGATAGCCCCTTGTTCTACAAGGATAATTGCATTTTTGCTTGTTATGAAATCAGGCGAAATGTAAACCTATTAGGGTATGACAAAAAACTCTGCATGCTTTATGGAACATCCATATCAAGATATAGTTAAAGGAGTAGTTCACCCCCACCAAAAAATATTTTCTATCAATAATTACACACCTCATATGAAGCCTTGAATTCATGGATATGTTTTTGTTCTTGTCGCATTCCTAAGCCAATAATTTCATGACCCGGTCGGTCAATAGGAGACTCAGTAGATGACCACCGGCCATCAAATTATTGGTTTAGGATTAGGAATGCGACAAATGAGTCCATGATTACAAGGCTTCATGGGGTGTGTAATTGAAAAATAAGTCATTTTTTGGGTGAACTTAAATAAATAATACACAGAAGTGTTGTGTTAGTTCACCGTTGTTTTCACCTACGTATATATATTTGAAAAGCTGAAATCATGCATTAACTTTTTTCTTTTTATTCATATGAGCTGTCACATTTACAGACCTCTAGTATGACCCAACCTAGTTTCCGCCTCATGTGAAGTCAGCTAGAATGGTGTGTGCACTCTGTCACAAAAGATAACTTTCTCCCTTGTTTAGTTTCATTGGGAATTTGTTTTTACTGCATGTTTGTGGGCATAAATCATTCTGACAAATAACCAGTTACGGCCGGTGCCTGTGTTTACTGAGTCTGCCACAAGATGCTGCTCAGTTTTATTTAAGCAACCGCTCCAACTTTACAGCACAACCCCATTACAGTGATAGTTATTCATCACAGTCTGTGAGAAGAGAGCCAGCCACCCTACGAATGCTCACAAGTCTCCCCAGCCTCTTCTGCCTGGCCTGTCCACATTCACACATTATAGAGAAGGGTCGTGAAATAATGCAGAAAAAGAAAAATGGTCTGTCCATGGCGAGCATGTACATCTTCTATTTTTGAAGATTTTTGAAAAAATCTTTAAAAAGTGTATGATAACTATATTTAGAAGGCCTCGGCATCAGGTCTTAATGGATTACAAAACAAATCTGAGAGGTTATAAGAAAACACATGGCTTCCCGCACGAATATAATGCATGTAAGCATGCAGTACATAAACGCCTCAGGGTGAGGAGATGCTACGCTGCACTCCTTATGTAAACTGTACTGTATCTCCCCTCTGCTGAGAAAACAGCCAGTCCCAAAGACAAACAGCCTTATTAGCCGGTCATTAGACGGCTCATTACATTTAAATACAGCCATCGCCTCCCTCCCTCCCTCCCCCCCCCCTCCTGCCGTCTCATTACCGCGCCTCACAGTTGTCTTGCGTCTGATCTGACGCTAATTAGCTAGCAGTGTGAGTGCTGTAAAACACACTCTCTCCCGAGGTCATGAAATGAGCTGACTGGTCCCAGGCGACAGCGAGACACTGTATTATATGTGTGATTAATCAGGCCTGGGAACCCAGGGCGGCGGGGGGGGGGGGGGGGGGGGGGGGTTGTCGGTCGGAAGAGGGAATTAGGGGGGAGGAGGGGAGGGGGAGGACTTGTGTGTGTTGGATGAGGGGGTTGGGGGCGCCGAGGCCAGAGCTACGGTCGTCTTGACAGAGGTGCTGTGCCAGCAGGCCTCATTCAGCTTTGGCCGTGATGAACTCCGACAGAGGGGGGTGAGGTTGCACGGGCCGCCGCGTGGCCGGGGGGCTCCCGGACACAGTCAAGACATGTAGCTTCACTCGTGTGACTCGTGTCACTTCCCTTCCACCCACTGAGGGGACTCTTCAGGGCGCATTCCCCCGCCCGCCCTTCAGACGAAGAGGGACATGTGAACAGGCGGGGCCGCCTGTCAAGTCGACGTGGTTAAAAAAAGATCTGCCCACAGTCAGACGCATTTCTTCTTCCAAAAACAGCCTTTCCATTTCCTCCATTGGGAAGATACTTTGAATTGGAGAATTATGCCAGGACGTTATAGCTAAGTTATAATGTGCACGCTATAGCACGCAATGAGAGTGAGTGAGTGAGTGAGTGGGGTTTGTTTTCGCTCTTCGGTCACGGCATCCTTACATGTTGTTTGTCGATCACTTATCGCGGCAGGACCCTTGCCCCGCACGCACCATCATTGGGATGGTGCGTTGAAGTGCAAAACAGATGGACCTGCTGGGCCCATTATCTTTCCTTTTGCTCCAGGATACATTGAGGTCCCTCCACTGCCTCGCTGGATGTGGGGTTTATTAAAAGCTCTCCCCACAGCGATGGTGCTGTTATTTATGCATGTTTGTGTCCATTAGGCTCCTACTTCCACATTTCCTCACTCAGGGCATGTGTCCATCTACTTCCTTCCCATACACACACACACATATGCGCGCGCACATGCATGCACGCACCAACGCATGCACACACAAAGGGAGCTTCCTCTGCACTTTGTGCTGTAGCTGGCATTATTGTAATCTCTGGGCCCGGAAAAAAAAAGAAGAAAAAAAAAACACACTGCTTTACATGTAGCCTGGCATCTTTTTACATTAGCGGGCCTCTCTCATCTAAGATTCATGACTGACGGCTTCCCCCATCCATCCTTCAATCTAATGGTTATAAAAGAGACAATGTTTTAAACATTAAAATGAAAAACCATTTACAACTATGATCAAAAGAGAACACTTGGGCATTAAAGTTTAAACGGCGAGAGCGTAAGTACAGGCATGTGGACGGACGGACGGACGGATGAGGTGAGGAGATAAGGCAGGAGGAGTAACGGTGCACTCTTATGCAGGAGGGAAGAAGCATAAAGTGCCTTTTGCGCTCAGCTCCGCTGCAAAACGCTGACCTGTAATTAATATGGCTGTTCGTCGGCTCCTGGTGAGTTGGGGATGGCAGCTTTTTTTGGTGTGCAGCGCAACCCCCTGTAGAATTCTTACCTGGTCTGGGTTTCTTTTTTTTTTTACAGATGCAGTATGCACAGAATGTCGATGTGTTTTTATGTGCACTTCCATTCACTTTCTCAGTATATCGTCGCTGAAACCTCTGATCTTCTATGTTCTGTCTGATGTTCTAACTTTGTGTAAAATGTTAATGCCCTACTTGATCATACACACATAAGCATCAAAAGTAGCAGATCCACAAGCTTGAAATGTGGGGTGAAGCCGCGATGCGTTTTGAGCGTATAGATCTGCTGCTTTTGCTATTTTTGAATTTGAATCCTGAAAAGTAACAGTTTTGGGCAGATGGGATTTCCACCCGACAGAGCAGGCTGTTGTGTGAATACGTTTCGATGATCATCTTGTCGCCAATTTGTCCATCTTAACTCCATATAAGCCCAACAAATATGGCTGAGGTTTAGATAAACAAAATACACAATAAAAAAACATGGTCATTCTATGTGGCATATACTGAACCAAAAACACCAAAAAATAATCGTTTTAGTGTGAGAACTACTGATTGCAGGCATTTGTAGAATCGACCTCAGGTCTTATAATGGGTTAACCCAGTTAGACATAACAAGGCCTTCTAAATCCTGACCTGAGTTTTCTGAAAACCTTCAAATATGTATACACTCACCGGGGTGGTTGGAAAGCTATACAACATGACGTCACTGGAGTCACAGTGATAAGCGACTCACCGCTCACCCCAACACGTCTCTCTGTTTTTTACGAACCGACATTACCTAGAAGGTGAGTATGGTTATCGCCTAAAACTGGAGTATCTGCGGGCATTTTACAGGTAAGACCTAAGAAGACCCTCTTCTCACCTTGCAAGTTCTGTAGAGGGAGCGTCATGATCCCCCCTGCGGCAGCGGCAGCCACCAGGCTCTGGATGTTGGCGGTGGGGAGGGAGAGGACCAGGCCCTGCTGCCCACCCAGGTGCCCGCCGGCGTTGAAGGGGATGAGGATGGGCTGGTTCATGCCCTGCGCCGCCCCGGACATAACCCCGCCCACCGCGTTGGCCAGCTGCTGGGCCACTAGGAGGGACTAGAATAAATAACACACACACACACACACACACACACACACACACACACACACACACACACACACACACACACACACACACACACACACACACACACACACACACACACACACACACACACACACACACACACACACACACACACACACACACACACACACACACACACACACACACACACACACACACACACACACACACACACACCAGTGTTAACTAAAACTATGAGGAAAAATGTTCGTCGACTACCTTTATTCACTGACGAAAACTAAATAAAAACTAAGCTATGATGACTAAAACTGAGACTAAATAATATACTGCCAATTCCGTCAACAAATAAAAACTACACTAAAATGTTAGGGAGGGACTAGTGGAGAAGAGATCCAGTAGAACTAAAAGACATTCTCATGTTTAGTCATTTTATGTTTAGTTGCATTCGGGTGTTGCGCTCTGAAAGTAGCAGATCTACAAGCTCACAACTTGTCAGCTGCGACATGCTGTGAGCTCATAGATTGGCCATTTTCAGCATGCAATCAAGTGTAAAATCAGGCATTACAACTCCATCAAGGCCTGCCAAAATATTTTTTGTCGACAAAATGGACTGTAGATTTAGTTGACAAAAACTACACTAAAACTAAAACATTTCAGATGACTAAAATATGACTAAAACTAAATGACAATGTATTCAAAAGACTATGACTAAAACCACACACACACACACAAATATTAGAGCAAATATTCCAATTTCCATGTACACTTCAGAAGTCTTGTGCTACAAAGGTATACGAAAACTATAGAGTGATCACATAATAGTCAGATTTTATTGGAGGGCAGACACAGGGCATGTGTGTGTGTCCAGGAAACTAAATTGAGATAGGCAGAAGGAAATCAATGGGAGAATAAGGTCAGCACACCCCATACTATATAAAGCAGTTGTCACTGGAGTGACTGCATTGCTAATCAATGGGTTTTGATGAATGCAGCTGTTTTTTTGCTGCCGACTTGTGTCCATGGCCTGACACAAGTCAACACGCAATGCCAGTGGCACTGAAAGAGTTCAAATTCCATCCTTGCATGGGAAAGAATGGATAATTTGCCTGGCTTTCACAGAAATGCGGAGCGATTTGTATGTCATCTCATTGAACAAACTATCCATCCATCCATCCATCCATCCATCCATCCATCCATCCATCCATCCAAGAATCCAGAGGCGTTCCCAGGCTAGCGTGGACATATAATCCCTCCATCTGGTCCTTGGTCTGCCAGGGGATCTTATCCCAGTGGGACGTCGGCATCCGTACAGGATGCCCCCTTAGCTGGCTCTTCTCCCAGTGAAGGAGCAGAGGCTCTACTCCTCACCCTATCACTATAGACACTAGACGACAGCCACCTGTTTGAGAAAATTAATTTCTTCTTCTTCTTAACAAACATTAATGCTGCAGAAATCAGCCACCAAAATACAGTGTAATAAATAATCACCTTTCTGAAAAAACAAACAAAGAAAACATCTGCAATTGACTATTTTTGGTGGGAAAATCAGCACACCAATCCAGGCTTTTCATGTTACTTGCATGTTCACTTGCATTGATTAAAAGTTTAAATGCAGTCATACATGAGGCGAAGATATGTTATCTGAATGATCTCTCAGAGATATTTCCACGGTTGATTGATCACTTCAAATGTATTTTCAAAAGGAAGTGGGATTGCACTTTCACCAACAGGAGTGGGAACACCATGGCTTAAATCCACAAAATCAAAAGGGTTGGCGTCGTTCTGATACAATTTTCAAAAACATGTCAGCTTTTGATCGGATCAACCGAAAGTAGGCCTGACACAAAAAATTCAGCAAATGCAGCAAAATAGTATCAAATATGCAAACACACACTCGCTTGGGACAAATATGACAAAACATCAAACATTTGGCCTTCAAGTCAAACGGCCTGCCGGGCACTTGCGCACTCTATGCGGTAGTGCCCTCCTCAAATCCAATACATAAAAGGGTGACGCCACCACCAAAAAAATAGTTAAAACTACGGATGTACGGAATCTAAAACGGACTTGCCACAGTCACGAGAGGCCGTGCCGAGTGTTGACAGTGACACATTGAATAAGTGTACTGTACATACAAACATGGATATAAATTGTTGACTGACTGAATACTAATGACCGCCATAAACAATAAGCCCTCTGACAGTCCAGCTAAGTCTAGCCTGGGCTGCACAATGTTAACTCCTATACCTTGACCGGAATCCCCCCAGCCTTTAATGCCATTTGTCAGCTATCTGCTTGTGTTTTGCATGGCACGTGGGCAGCTTGCAGAGCGCAGGGTCAACTTATGTAGAAGACACACCACTAGTACTCCTGGACGCCAGGTTGCTTCTATAGGTGACAGGCTCTGTCGCTGCGATAACCCTGCAAGCACGCCTTTGCACGGTGCACAGAGCGTTTTGCATGCTCCAATGTTTGCAAACACAGGTTAGCCAATGTGAGGTTAGATGGGGCTTAAAGTGAACTCAAGAGGTCTTGGCACAAAAAAGTAAATTTATATAGGCTATATAACAGAAACTATCCTTTTTATTTCTAAACTGTTAAAAGAAAGAGACATACTGTATGGGGAGGTGCAGGGAGAAATGATTGTTGCTGGGCGAAGATAAAACAGTGGCAGTGATGCTCTCTTTCAACATTAGCTTGGATATATACGCAACATAAAAAATGACAATCGCTGAGCGGATCAGGAGCATTCAAAATGACACTTGCCATTATAAACTTCTGGAAAATAATTAATAATTTGAGATCTCAGACATTTCTCAAAGGGTGGTGATAGCTAAAGGCAGACCGTTTGTCAGCTTCAACTGACATACAGAGCTCTATGTTTAATATTGCTTTCTTAACTATATGTAATCTTGAACAGCAGCAGCAAATAATCAAAGGCACTCTTTGAACATTTCAAATCAGTCAAACCAAATGAGACCGGCAGGCCTTGACACCGAAGACAGCCTTACATAGAAGGGAATAACATTAAAAGACAATGCAACAATTATCAGATGTACCTCTGATTTATTTATCATTACTGGTAGCTTTAGAGAACTATGCTTTTTGATTGGGTACATATAGAGGCAGCTTTTTTAAAGCCCTTTGGAGATATTGAAGTATACAGGAGCACTTGTCATCAGGTTGTTTGGTTGCGTAAGTTTACAACATTACATGTCTAAAAAATGAAAATAGCTTGCATACTGTATCACAATCTCAGATAATAGGACAAGAACATACCAGTATCCATTCAGTTTGAATGTAATTATCTCTACGTTATGCCAAGACTATTTAGTGCCATATTAATTATGACTATGACCAAAAATCTAGGTGCATTTCCTTTGAAACTCTATCTCGCTGTGGCTCTCCCGTTTTTCTCTATCTCTCTCTCCATCTTCATCTCTTGATTTCCACCCTCCTTCATTCTCTCCATGGGCACTGTTGGAAACGCTGCACAATGCTTGTCAGGCCTGACAGCTGAGCGTTGAGAAGTGGTCTCCTAGGGGCCACAGACACGTACGTACGCTGACCGCATGGTGGGCTCTCCGTATAGTGGTGGGGGCCCGGGCTTATAGTCCTGTATGGGGCTAACCCAGCATCCTCTCTGCCCAACAGGGGAGAACGGGCCCTTCCATCTGCCTGGCAGCTCTGGCACTGAGAAATTGCCCGTAATCACCCAGATAGCCGACTTTTGTCATCCTAGCTCTAGCTGTGAGTGGGGAAAACGGAGAGAAGGTGGATTCATGTTGGGTAAACTACCATCGGATAATGGTTGTTCGAACAATATCCGGCTCCAGAGCGAGAATCTATCAAAACATATTGATCCTTGCAACAAGAGAATTGGGTATGGCGTGCGGAGCGCCTTTGTTTTTTTTTCCTGAAAAAGCGTTCGCTTCACAGAGGACTGTGCTGACAGCATTAATATATTAGGCTGTGACTGTTGAGAGAGGCGCCCGCAGAGGCTCGCTCTACAACCACTCCCTGCTTATTGTGTGTGTACTGTGTGTGCTGTGTATGTGTTCCTTATCCGTTACTAAAGCAGCAGCATTAGACTGTGTGTACTGTGTGTACTGTGTACTGTATGTGTTCCTTATCCGTTACTAACGCAGCAGCATTAGACCAGCAAAGGGGAATTATAATGAGTATAGACCGCTTTTAATTAGGCTCATTCCTTATTTTACGTCAGCGGAGAAGTGGAATGAGTCATTTATCAGAGAGAGTTCACACTCTATGACGTTGGCTTCACAACAGTTGATCTCTCTCTCTCTCTCTCTCTCTCTCTCTCTCTCCCCCCTTACATTTCCTCTTTTGTTAATGCTGATGAGAACTGACTGCATGGCCCTTCGTGGAGTAACACTCACTGAGTGCTGGAAGAATGAACTTATTAAGAGAGGTTGTTTGCGTGCTGAAAGAACCCAACGCGTGTGTGTGTGTGTGTGTGTGTGTGTGTGTGTGTGTGTGTGTGTGTGTACATTGTGCAAGCCTAGTGTGTGCAAACTGTGTGCACACGTTTTTTCCTGTGTTTTATTATGTGCAACAAGCACATACCTATGTGTTCATGTGTTCATGTGTGTGCGTGTGCGTGCGTGCGTGCGTGCGTGCGTGCGTGCGTGCGTGCGTGCGTGCGTGCGTGCGTGCGTGCGTGCGAGAGAGAGAGAGAGATATCGTGCGTGTGTCGTCGTTTATGCAGTGACACCGGGCAGCACTAATGAGATAGATGTTCATTAAAGCTCAGAGAGCCACCAGGCCAATAAATCCAATCAGATAGGACATATCGCCTGACTGAGCTATTAGCGGTGGCTAGAGGCTGGTGGCTCTTTGTGCCCCTGCTTGTGTCCAGCGCCACGCTATTGTCAGCTCATTACCGCCACTACTCAATCACTATGCAGGTTGATCTATGGTGACAAAATGAAGGACAGAAAATGTGCTAAAAGCAGGAAATAAGCTCTTGGCTTAGACAGCAAGGGAGTTCATCTGCATTCAGCTATAGAGCGTCGCAGTCCCCCTGACGAGCGGCCCGGGAGAGAATTTCCAATTCATTTTTCCCATAGACGTTTCAGAAAGTATTTATTTAAAGACCTGTAAGCGTCGGACAAAGCCAACTCGGATGGTGACAACATTCTTTTGGGCCGAACAAATAATTAGAAAGAAGAAAATGTATTTGATATACTACTTACTACTTACTTACTATACTTTGATATATTATTAATATACTTTCTGAAACGTCTCCGCTCGTCGTCATGAAAGGGGGCGGGACTGCGGTGCTCTATAGAGCGTCGCAGTCACGCCCTCTACCATGGACCAGGAAATGATTCTCCGTTCATTTTCCTCATAGACATTTCAGAAAGTATTTATTTAAAGATGTTTACGCCGCGGACAAAGCCAACTCGAGTCGTGACAAATCATGACAACAAACACAATTTTTGGGGCCGAAAAAATAATTAGAAAGAAGAAGAAAACGGCAGGTTACAACACTTTTTTTGTTGTTTTTCTTCTTTGTAATTATTTGTTTGGTCCAAAATATTGTTTGTGTTGTCATGAGTTGTCACGACTCGAGTTGGCTTTAAATAAATACTTTTTGAAATGTCTATGGGAAAAATGCATTGGGATTCATTTCCTGGTCCATGGTAGGGGGCGGGACTGCAACGCTCTATAGGGGTGTTTATTAAAGTAATTATTGCATTTCGATGCCATTTCATAATTTAATGGCAAAAAAGGGAAGAGAGCTCCTAAGGCACACTTGTGGAAAATGTAAAAGCCTTAAATAGCTAATGCAAATGGCTATAGAATAAAAGATACTCAAAACCAAATCCATGTGCAACAACAACTTCTGCAAACAAAGTGGATATGATTGTGAATGCTATTGGTAGGACAAGGAGGATATCATTTGAGAACCTTCTTTCAGCAGAGCATTCTGTGTTCTTTTGGCACGGTAGTTACAGAGAGATAGAGCTCTTTATTACCTGTGCTCCCAACGCATACGCCGGGTGAGACTGTCCCATCTGGCTGTGCTCTGAGGGACTGCTGCTAACGTCAGACTGCACAGAACCATCACGGGTCCCTGAGAGAAAGAGAGAGAAAGAGGAAAGAGAGAAAGATGGAAACAGAGCACAGAGAATGAGACATTCACCTCAATTCATACCTTACATTACATTCATTTTTTAAAAGGACCATACACTGTGGTCTGGTAATTCAACAAACGAAACCTACAGTTGGAGACCATCGATATTGTCCTTTTCTTTTTGCTGAGGTTTGCGTGATCTGCGCAAAAGGACAGTTAACCCATTTTGGGCGGGAACCCCTTTTGGTGTTTTAAACATTATGTTATAATTTAGCTATTGAAAAATAGCAGATCTACAAGCTCATAGCGCGCCACCGAGTGGCGCGCTATGAGCTTGTAGGTCTGCTATTTTTGAAAAATCGTGAATTTTTCGAAGGATTTTTTTAAAATTTGAGGCCCTGTTACTGAACAAACAATAACTTTGTTTTAACCAATCCAAATGCAATGATCACCATGATTCACGCTCGCACACGCGCGCGCGCACACACACACACACACACACACACACACACACACACACACACACACACACACACACACACACACACACACACACACACACACACACACACACACACACACACACACACACACACACACACACACACACACACACACACACACACACACACACACACACACACACACTGGAAGTCAGAGAGAGAGACAGAGAGAGAGAGAGGAGGGGGGAATTTGTATTTAAGTGCTTTATCAATAGCCACCGTAGCGCTGCTGAATAAATTACCACCCAGCGGAGAGACGACTCATTGGTGTGGAGGGGTGGAGGAGGGTTAGCGGGGGTGATGCATAGTGGCGGGTCCCCGATGGCCCAGATTAGTGCTGAGAGATGGGAGCTCAGCCACAAACGCCGGGCCCATATTATTCAGCCATTTACATCGCTGAGTATCACTCATCGAACCTCCCCTCCCCTCCCCCCCACCCCCCATCTCTCCTCTGTATCTTCTTTGCCCGCAGCCACGAGACACAATTAGACCTGTTTGTTATGAGGCCAGGGAGGAACGGGAGCAGACAGGGACATGATAATAAGGCTCTCACTGAATTGAAAAGGCTGCGGGGGAAGTAAAGGACATCCGACTATTTGATACAGTATACAGTATAATAACAATGACTTTAATCTCTCATGCATCGTTTGCAACGACCCCTGGACTTTTTACACTGCTTTAAAAGGGGGTTTTAAAGGTTGCGTTGACCTTTTGACACTGACTGCGTTGTATGATACCTGACTGACTGAGTCCAAAGACTGCGGGATTCCAAGTGAAAAATGTATATGACAATCATCTGAGCGACATTGACTTGACCATTGACCATAATACAATGAAAGTAAATTTTTTCAAACAATATTCACATTATGTTGATAAAATGTAGGTACTTCCACGGCTAACTGGCAAGCAAGCAATTGGTATTGATATAGTGCAGGTCCAGCAGCTTGTGAGAGTTTGTGCATGGTGAGGTGATCAATGCTTCTTATCAAGTCAATTGCCAAGATTCAGGTGTCACAGCAGCAAGTATGAATGAAACACAGGACAGGATCGAGTTAAAGCCTATTCATACTCCACTTTTAGGTGATAAGGTGACCACCGAAAACTACAACATGATGTCCCGCCGCGGTGGTAAGCGACTCACCGATCACCCAAACACATCTCTCTGTTACTAACCACCATTTGGGTGGTCACCTTATCAATAGGCTTTTAGGCTAAGAGCAAGTGTCAAGAGCCATTGATGATACATTTTAAGGGGGTCTCTATGTGATTTTGGGGGTTCCCCGATTGACAGTGAAATGACAATTTAAGGACTTTAATATATTTTTAATATAATATAATATAATAAGAAAGAAAGAAAGAAAGAAAGAAAGAAAGAAAGAAAGAAAGAAAGAAAGAAAGAAAGAAAGAAAGAAAGACAGACATTACTGTATGTCTGTTGTGAATGCATCATCTCTCATACTCTCCATTATTTGAAGTTTATTTTCTAAACAAACTCAGAATAACCAAGTGGGAGAGGAGAGCACTCAAGGCCAGACTCCTAACAGCAATTATACTAATATTGTTGACCATGAGCATAAAAAATATTTCAAAATCTTCACACAAAGACTTTTCCTTCCTCATGAATGCTTTTGTTCATGAGGAAGGCCATGCCTATACAGAATCAACTCGCCACCAAAAATCTCATTGCGCAGCTGTCAAAGTGAATTTATTTATATACTGTATAACGTTTAAAACACCACTCCGCCAACTAAAATCACATCGTCCTTACATAAAATCCAAGTAATTGGTGAACGCCATGACCTACCAAATGAACCCTGAGCCTTTGATGGCTGATTTAAAAGCCTCAAGGGGGGGGGGGGGGGGGGGGTCTGCTTTTTGTAGCTGATTCCTAGTCCTAGCTACCCCCCGACTCGCTGCCCCTTGCATCCCGATATAGGCCCATGTCCTCCGGCCTATCAACCTCACAAGCAGTAGGTGTTTCGACAGCCCGGTCTCTTTTCACCAATTATTTCACCCATTATGGATCACATGTGCGTGACCGGCCCCACCCAGTGGCATCAGTACCGACAACAATGATCCGTCTGAATGTGCACTAACATTGACTGTACCGTATATGAGAGACCACACGCGTACATATATAGTACAGTAGTTACAGTACAATGTTCTGTGTCTGTGACTTAAGTTAAAAGGGTTAATTTAAAATGTGGAAAGACCTGACACTATCCATTCAATTAAAGGATGTGTATCACTGGTTTCTTTTAAAAATTGGCCTGGAAAAATAAAAACAATCTATCAGGGAGGTAAATGTAATTTTCTATCTCTTTTGTGTTTGTAGGCAGCCTGTTTGTAGGCAGCCTCTGTAGACATTTTTAAAGCACAGCTCAAGACCCACTTCTACACTCTTGCTTTTAATTGATCTTTTAATTTTTTTGTTATTCATGCATATTGCATTACTGCTATTATTTTTTATGTTTATGCCTTGCTTTCTTTCTCCATTTCTCTATAAAGCACTTTGAGCTGCATTTCATGTCATGAAAGGTGCTATACAAATAACGTTTTATTATTATTATTATTATTGTATTTGTTGGTTGCATGTAATATTGTAATATTGTGTTCATTTTGTATGCTATGTTGATGACTTGAATACATACAGTAGGACCACAATGGAAACAAGTCCCCAGGACATTTTTGTGGCATCCTTTTGTGGCATCTGTCTTACTGTGTTTACATTTCTGACTATTTCTCATTAGAAAACAGATTTCATGAGGCCATAAGTAAGACTTATTCTATACTCAATGTATTTTGTCAAGGTATTACGCTTAAAATAATAATTTCTAGTACGGCGACGCCATCAAATCTCCCTTTAGATGGAAAAAAATAATTAACCTTTATTAATCTTGTCTCGTTATCCCCGATTACTGAAACGACCTGGTAAACATTAATTAAAGATTTCCCGGCAAACCTGTGGGCATCTCAATGTCTTTAATTGAAATTCAACTGACACCAGATAATAATAATAATAATCTACTGGGCAATGTCAGCAGGCAATTAAGCTTTCATATCAGCAGATGATTTGAGTAAATATCAAAAACCACAATAACAATCGCCTGACTGTCAATTAATATGCTCCCATAATTAATGAACGGGGTCAGAGTATTACAAAATGCCATATAATACCATCAATAAGTAATGATCATAGTTCTCATAAACGAATAGATGGAGATGGCTGTGAATAATATATTTCATTTGATAAACAGCGCGAGGACTAGCTTATTAAATAACGACTGCACTGCGCCTTTCATCGCATCACCTCACAATAACTTAGAGAGCTTGATCCCCTTTGCAAAAATATCTGTAACGTTAACACATTTATCGCCGAGGGAACCGGTCGATAATAAATAAATACACATGCACATCTTTCCCCCTTAGGATTTGTGTAATTTCTTTAACTAAATTAAATAGCTGACAGGAGGAATATCCCGGGAGTCAATCTTCAATTCTTTTTTATTACCCGATTCTTTGTGCCTTTTTTCTAATCTGCTTATCCAATGTGAAATGTTTCTTAACCCATTCATGCCTGACGTCGAAATTTAAAAAAAAAAGTTTTCTAAATCATGACAATTTTCGGAAAGATTTGAGGCACATTTTAACGATTTTTCAAAAATAGCAGACCTACAAGTTCATAGCGCGCCACTCGGTGGCGCGCTATGAGCTTGTAGATCTGCTATTTTTCAATAGCTAAATTATAACAATGTTTAAAACACCAAAAGGGGTTCCCGCCCCAAAATGGGTTAATGGTTAATGTGGTTAAACGCTAACGTGACATGGATGCGTTCCAGGTCTCAATGGATTAAATGGATTTCCAGACAGGAGATTAACACTGGATCGAGGAGGAGGGGAGAAAATGAAACAAAGATATGCTGATCAAAACTTAAGTTGAAAAAGAAAATAAAAAATAAAATCCTTTGCTGCTATGATAATACACAGCTTACACAATGAATGGGTGCATGGATTAAAGTTCTCAGTCGCCACGACTGATTTCAGTCATTTGGATTCCATAGAAGCCAGCATGTCTTCTATGGAAGCACGTTGAGCAGCGGAAACAGCCTCGCTTATTATTTTAAGCATTTGAAGTGGTCAAACTAGGAATAATTATGTTCAGAAGCATATTCCATCAAATCTTAATAGTCTCAGATATTTCATACTTCTGTGTCTGTGATTTCTTCACCTGGTTGGCAGTATGTAGAACAGCAGGAACAATACTAAAGCATCATAATGTTACATATTGTGTTAGTTGTTTAGGAAAAATCCTATTGCTAAATAAATTGCTAGTGTGAAATGGGGAGGGGCTCGTTTTCACACTGCTTCACAAAACAGGACGTGGTCATACAGTATGGCCATATCTGTGGCCTGATCAACAAGTGAGGCAGATAACATCACATAATGTATGTGTCTGTAGCCAAATGTTTAGGGCCCATACCACATGGGTGCAATGATCTGATCAGCTACTGTAGTCCCCTGTTTGATTCTCGGCTGGCCGGACACATTCACTGAATGTCATCCCCCTATACCCTCTGAGTCTCTACATGTCACTCTCCAGTGTTACTGTCAATAATGGATATATACACAGGCACGCAGGCACGCAGGCAGGCACGCAGGCAGGCACGCACGCACGCACGCACGCACGCACGCACGCACTACTTGACACTTGGCCTAACTTGAGACACTTGAGTGACACTTTGTATCTGGCAGAACAGATAGTAGTAAAATTGCAGGTAAAGCAAGCAGTTTCCACAGTTATGATTGTGCCACTTTTAGGGAAGCATTATGTGAATTTGTACATAAAGAGAATTTCACTTCCGAAGTGAATTGCAGTTTTAACCGCTTAACCCTATATGCTTCATTGAGGGGACGGAGTCCCCAAGGGGTCTATGCTAGGCCCCCTGCGTTTTCCCCTCTACACCTACTTTGCCGAGGCATACCAGCTCACAACGTGTTGCAGAATAGTCACGCTGCTATGTGGCTAACTGAATGAACGTTCTCAGTCACATCTTTCCCATAAGGTACGCCGAAATTGAGTCTTTTCTAACCATAAACAAAAACTGGAAAACCGAAGTTCATTTGAGGTCTACATAAACAGACAATGTACAGACAATATGGCACTCTTTCTAAAACGATTGTTTTATTATTACAGAGCCCAGTCGGTGTGTGATTTGATGGGTGTAACAGCGTGGCAATAATGCCAATATCCAGCAGCCACTACATGAATTCTCTTGCATTGATTACCAAAGTGGTCACTGGAGAGCTACTTTCAATGTCATACAACGCAGAGGGCTTTTATATGAGGTGGGTTGTGTGTGTGTGTGTGTGTGTGTGTGTGTGTGCGTGCGTGCGTGCGTGCGTGCGTGCGTGCGTGCGTGCGTGCGTGCGTGCGTGTCAGGGGGGGCAAAGAGCTGTATTTATTTGACATCATTCAGCCTGTCTTAATGCACACTGCCCCAAGGACACACCACAAGACAATTAGCCTGGATTTCATAAAGCGATCAGCATGCCACCTTCACAAATGCGGCGGCTTCATACATTGACAAATAGCTGTTATTGAAGGGTTTTTTCCCTTCAATAACAGGGTTAGCTTTCGCCTCAGTGCATTTGTGAATCAATTTACATCCATAAAAGAAGCTTTAACACTTACCGTAGAAATATTAGTGGAAAATGCATTATGTAAGTTGTCGAGTGTGGGGAGAGAGGCCCGGTAACGATTCAGGCTTTTCAGAATCAAATGCTAACACCTCTTTTTTTCATAATAGCCCTTTTGAAAATGCCTGACTGAGTGCATCTGTTTTGCTATTTCAATCATTGGTGTCTGACTGACCTGATAGCTGACTGTACCACATGGGAAGAATGCTCTGAATCTAGCAAATCAAGATCAGAACATTGAATTGAATTGTAGCTATTAAAATTACCCGATTTTCCCAGATTGTTCAACCATTGATTTCATCACTGCCATTGGGATTAGCAGCATATAGGCCTATAGCCTGCACATTGCAGAGAGGAGGGGTGATACAGGTAGGTTTTCTTCTGCTTCTCCTATGGCTACCAGCTCAGTGGCCTTGTGGTTAAAGTGTCTGCCCTGAGACTGGAAGGTCGGGGTTCAATCCCTGGTCATGCCTCCCTGCTTGGGAAACAGGAGATACTGGTAGGCTCCTGCCCATGGGCCTCATCATGGCTCGGCAAGGCCTTATCTCCTATGGCTCAACAGAAGTAGCATCTATCTATAAATGCACCACGTCTGTGTACGTACGTACGTACGTACGTACGTCTGAAATCCACATAACTCGAGAACCGTTTGCCCCACCGATTTGACACAAGCATTCCACACCGATATCGGTATCGAGTCCGTCTGATAGCCAGTTGTCCCGAACCAGCACAAAAGCCTCTGCCCGGGATCCGGGACATCTGCATAGACTCCATATTTGGGCCTGCTTGCCCACCCAACATTGAAACATATCTTAATTACGTCACCATCAACAGCCAATTAGGGGTATGCATACCATACATACATACCACATTTGGTCCAGCCGACAACAATACTTGCGCGCTCTGCTTGCGCAAGTAATAACTGGGTGGGTCATTCATTTCCAACTTGCGTCTGTGGGGGTCTTCAAAAGGGGGTTACTACAGTTTTACTACTACTTTTTTACCAAGTACAGAATGAAAGGCCAAGTTTACTAAGTATTGGCGGTTTAAGCGGTTAAATGTCTGATGATAGCCACTGATGACAGTCTATGAAGCTATCTATGACCATTTCATACAATATATAGTGGGGGGTCCCTGCTTCAACTCTGTCTCGACTCTCAGCTAAGAGGTCCCTGGCCTGTAAAATGTCAAAGACCACTGCTCTACTGAATGCAACAGACAGAGAAAGTGTACAGCTCTGCACCACCTTTGAAAAGATTGCAAATCACTGGTGATTTGGCTATGCATTTCATTACTCCCTCTAAGGCTCTCAACAATAACACTAGGCCATAATCTGCTGCCAATAACCCCAGGTGCTCTTAGCGAGACGGCTCCCTCTGGACCTGCAGCGTAGTAATACTCTGTTTATAGGCTATGGGCTTGGAGAGGCTGCTGCTGGTGATAGGTCAATAGTGTTTTGGAGGAAAACCACCAGAGACTGGTTTGGAGTGGCCGCCTGTAATACTATTAGCTGCATTATGTCCGCCTCTGCTGGTGCCGCAGCTATGAGAGCTGTCATTTCCTTAATGAAGAGCCCAGCGCAGGACCAGGATGAGGGGGGTAGAGGCCAAAGCACTTGCTTTCTCTCTAGGCCTCAACATTAAAGGCTGATTTCCCACCGAACGAGGTCACGGACCTCACAGGGAAGGAGAGTATCCAGGTCGTTCATTATTCTGCCAATGGGTGGAATTACGGAGTTGAGGAATCCTCCTTGGTGGCAAATATCTGTTATGGCTGGGGGCGGAGATGATACATTCTGCAAATCAATGAAATGTGTTTTGCTTCTTATCCATGTTTCTCCTCAATGTAGTTATTATGCTAATCATTTGATTCATTTCCTATACCCACACACATTTCTGTGTTGTAACTGCTGTTGTATCGTACAGACTGCACCTGCCAGTGAGGAGCCCCCACCAGGAGGACGGAGAGCCTTCGTG
Source organism: Electrona antarctica (assembly GCF_951216825.1). NCBI lineage: Eukaryota > Metazoa > Chordata > Actinopteri > Myctophiformes > Myctophidae > Electrona > Electrona antarctica. The sequence goes on along the minus strand of NC_136801.1, from coordinate 12,402,471 downwards.
CTACTCCTCCCGCCAAACACTCCCCATGCTGACAGGTGCCGCCACAGGTCATAGGAAACACCCCCCCCTAGCTCTCTCTCCAATTGTGTTCATATAGATGCTCGACAAAGCCGGACGCAACACGGTAAATCGAACCCACAACCTCTGCGGTGGTGGGCAGATACTTTACCACTGCGCCACCCGTGCGCCAGGTGATGCTACTTATGACATGGTTACGCCAGACGATCGGAGCAGTCCACCTACCGATACGTCGGGGGACTTAAATGCAAGGTAGTTAAGAGTAGAACACCGGTAACAAAGTTTGGAAACCAGTCAATCATATCACAATTCAGTGGTTTTCAACCTGTGTTGTGAACCATAAGTGGGTCACGGAATGTTTTCAATGTAGAATCAAAATGCATTTTGAGTGAGTATTGTTTGTGCTTGACACACTTTTTTTTCCTTCAAAAAATGTTTTTGTTATTGATTTTTCTTTACAACATAGTATTCTCAAAGCAATTATTCACATATTTTTTTCCCATACCCCTAAATGGCAGCACAAACACTAAACAAAGAAACACCAGCATATGTCCATGAATAAAAAAGCAAATGGAATGTCCATTTGTGACAACTGATACACAGCACTTATCTGTTACTTGTGTGTGATCTTGACATGCCTTGTATGTTGCATTCCATTATTAGCCGCTGAACGGGGTTGACTGTACTTGGTCCATTCTTTTTTTACCACTCTACACCAAATAGCAGCAGCGTGTGTGCTTGCAGATCTGCTATTTCCCCCCACAATAGGGATCCTAGGGTTCAAGTGGTTAGCGTGTGTTTAAAGACTGGAAAGGGGAATACTGAATTGATGAACAACATACATATTAATTCACTCACTTTTGTGACTGTAATGTTAATTGTTAATTTTACAGCACTATAGAGCGTCGCAGTCCCGCCCCCTACCAGGGCCCAGGAAATGATTCTCTGTTCATTTTCCTCATAGACTTTTCAGAGAGTATTTATTTAAAGACGGTTACGCCGCGGACAAAGCCAACACGAGTCGTGACAAGTCATGACAACAAACACAATATTTTGGACGGAACAAATAATTAGAAAGAAGAAAAAAACGGCAGGTTACAACACTTTTTTGTTGTTTTTCTTTTTTGTAATTATTTGTTTGGTCCAAAATATTGTGTTTGTTGCCATGAGTTGTCACGACTCGAGTTGGCTTTGTCCGCGGCGTAACCGTCTTTAAATAAATACTTTTTGAAATGTCTATGAGGAAAATGAATGGAGAATCATTTCCTGGGCCATGGTAGGGGGCGGGACTGCGACGCTCTATTTTGGTGGGTCCTTCTGGGCCAAAAGTATAGCCTTTGTTCACAGATGGGTCACTACTGGGCACAAAAGATTTGAGAACCACGGCTCTACTTCCACAATGTTTTAGCAAAGAAAGCTGGGAGATTGACTCACAATAGTGATGATTCAGGTATCCAAACCAAAGAGACATGGAGAGGAGATGGTGTTTTGCTTCGATACCAAAACCAAAACCGTGTCGGATTCATGGAGAACCCCTTTGTCTTTTTCTAATGAATACAGATGACACTACAGAAATCTTGAATATAAATTATATTCATGACGGTGTAGGCCCTTTCCTCACTTACTGTATACTTACAGCATGCTCCAACTCGTGGCCACATGTCTTCTTCACCAACATTCTCTTTAAAGCCTGATTTATGCGTCAACCCTTTTTTTCCCCAATTGAGAATACCTGGAATATTTTGTCAAGTGACACGCCGCAAAAACACTTTCTCTAAATGAGGTAGAAAGAGTGCTTGGCGGTACTGCTCTTACCTGTCGCTCCCCTGACACTGGAGTGGAGATGGGACCATTACGGCCACAAGAAGAGGTAAATTGGTGAGAAGAGGCAATGCCCATTTCAAAGGTCAAGAAGGAGAGGGGGTGATGGAAGGGAGAAGAGGAGAGAGGTACCAGGGAGAGAGGAAAGAAGTGTATAGAAAAGAGAGGGGGGGGGGGGGGGGGTGTTTCGTGCTGCTCTCAGGGGATTGGAACACTTTGCACATGAGCACATCTGTTGTGGAGTGTTCTCCTCATTCCCAAAGCAATGTCAACCTGATTAGCTCAGGGTTGAAAGAGGCCAAATAACAATCCAAATTATTCCTCATCCTTTTACAGCCACGAGCGAAAGGCGGGATATACAGAGATCAAGCTTATAGCCTCGGAGAGAGCTCTAAGCCTTTTAGGGGGGATGCCTACCTCGCCATTGCTCCTCCTTTTAAATTACTTAAAGGATATTTGCGGTAAATAGGATTCTGTTGCGTGCCCCCCCCCCCCCCCCCCCACCCCCCCCACACACACACACACACGCACGCACACACACACGCACACAAAGACTATGTCCTGAGCGATCAAGGCCTATCTCACATCACCCTTTGATTTTCCTAATTTTGTTGTCAGTACTGTCTGTTTAAACAAAAATCACTCATTTGCCATACAAATCCGAGAAATAATGTATTATTATTCATTATTAAATGTCTAAGACAATACTCCCTCTGTACAGAAAATGCATTTTCAGTTTGGGATACCAATTTTATCCAATCAGGAAAAGATAACTCAACACAGGAAAAGGGGTAAACAAAGTGAAATTGCAAGTGATGACGCGAATGAGCAGCCAAAATTGGAACTGGAGGACTATAAAATTGAAGCCGATAAATAAATAGACACTTTTCCCTGATTGGCTGCAGATTGGCCACCCAACTTGAAAATGTATTGTACAGTATATGTACTGTATTTTCAGTTTATTAAAGAGCTGGAGCAGAGACCTCTGCTACTGAACAAAAACTCTACTCTGGCAATGATTACAATCAAAATATAGTGCTTTAACCTTTAAAAAAAAGAAAAGTTGGGGTCCTTGTCACGAAACGGTTTGAAAACAACTGATGTAGAGAAGGTATTTGTAGAATCAGCCTCAGGTCTTAACAATGGGTTCAAATTAAAATATGAAAATATCTACAAGCTCTCAACTCAATCTCTTAACATTGCCATTTGTCGCACAACAAAGTAAATAGGGCGTAAACGGTCAATAAACACTAGCTTGTGTTGAAAATAACACAATAGTCCTCCTCTCCCCCTGTCAGCCTATAGCGTCTAGCCAAGCGAGAGCAAGTGGTGTACATTTAGAGAGAGAGGTAGCCAGTGGGGTGTGAGGGCGGGGTTGAGGCCCTGGTGGTGTGGGACGGAGGAGGAGGAGGGGGGTAGACACTCACATGTCATGCCTGACACATCAGCCAGTGACCCCCAGGCAATCCAACACTAATGTTGCCTATGTCCTACTTTCTACCCCCTTACCGCCACCCCTCGGAACCTCCCTCCTCCAACCCCTGTTATGTCCCCCGTCCGCCTGTCCGTACCCTTATACCCTTGCCTTGTGTCTTCTGAGACGCATTAGAACAATGGATCATGTCGCTGGCAGCCGCCCACGCTATACAGAATCTATCACTGAGACGTGGCATCATCATCATCATCATCAGCTTGTACTGGTACCGCATCTCACCTCCGCCACCATGCCAAAGACAAACCAAGAATCCATCCACACATTGGGAGTTTATGTAACACACACACACACTCGGTATCTACCGATATCAGACCGAATCCACTTCTTTGCTAAAGGTAAAGGTACAGCAGCAGGAAACAAGCAAAAAAATAATCATGAAACTATAGAAGACAGACACCCGCCCAGCATCCCCCCCCCACACACACAAAAGACAATTCCGCGGCGTAGTCACATATAGACGAAGGAGGGACGTCAGAGGATGTAGTATTGCTTTGAAGCCCCATAACTCTATTCCCGCCACCGAAAAGAAGCGCCGGCGTGTTATTCCAACCTCCTCAGATATAAAGGGGAAGGAACATAATAACTTCTCCATAGCCTGGATCTCCACTGCCCTTATACTACACCCCCTCCCCCCCAAACCTCCCTCCACCACCGCCTTCCACCCACTTCTCCTGCCTCAATCTTTGGTTTCAAAGGAAGTGAATCAGCCCAGAAGGACAGAAGGTTATGCATTAGTACTGGTCATTGCTCAAAGAGCGGAGCGTTATAAATAATAAAGGCCTGTGAAGGACACAGGGGGGCTGGCGGTGGATACATCTTGGTTCACGCCACACACAAGTCAAAGACGAGATTGTAATTTCCATTCTGAAAATGTGACCCTTCGCAGCTTCAATTACTGTCTCAACAACACGGAGCCACGTCCGTGCACAGGAGATGTGTGTGCGATTCTTTGTTAGTTCTACATGAAAGGCTTATTGATATTGCCAATGGAGCACCATATACAATATGCACTTTATTTTTCTTCTTTTTGTGTGGAGAATATTTGAACACCTCTGTTCACGTACATGTACAAAACCTTTTTTCTATAGCGGCAGGAAATATATAAATAATGCTGAATTAATTTCCACGATATAGAAGAAAACAAATTGTATGGAGAGAATGAATTTCACCCACACTTATACTTACATGATCTGTATGTTAACTTGTGATATGACAAAGTGAAGTGGAAGTTCAGTTGGAGTTGAAGCCATGTTGTTAGTTAATTTGTGATGCCTATAATGTCTCTTCTCTGTAAACAATTTTATATTAAGTCATTCAAACTGGGAAAGCACATTGTGTCATATTAGATTTTAGTTGGCTATTCAAATATGGCAGATATCAAGTCACTTACAAGTCAGCCTGTACACCTGTTATGTTTTAGCATTTATGAAGTCTTGAAAGTGTTTCGAATTACGAAAAGGTTTGAGAACTACTGATTTGGAAGGCATTTGTAGAATGCCCTCCGAGATCTTAATAGGTTAATATTATTATTATTATTATTACTATTATCATCATAACCTGGTGTTGTGTGACAATGTACTATGATGTCCAACTAGGCGATGCAGTTTTCTGCCTCCATGACAAGCGCTCCCTGCTCCCGTCATGTCTTCTTTATGGTCTTACAGCCTGGCTGGCTGTATCCCCCATGCGTGCTACAGTGTATCCCCCATGCGTGCTACAGTGTATCCCCCATGCGTGCTACAGTATATACGGTCACATTAGGGAATGCGTTACACCTGTTCTTGCAGGCATGCAATGCATTAAGCCTGTTTTCACATTTGCAACACAGACAGCTGAAATCCCCATAATGAGATCCGCCTCCCGGGGAAATACTCGCACCCCCCCCCCACCCCCCTCCCTCCTTTATCCACTCTTATTTACTCAGCGTGCACCCATTCAGCGCTGGGTTTATGCCACTTTATTACTTAACCCAACCACACCACATTACCAGCCTCTTTGCATCAGCAAGCAGGTCTATCCCACCATGCATCCCACTCACTAAGCTGATTACACACAAATAATAAGGCTGCGTGCCTCCGGCTGTGTGTGCGACTGTGCGTGCGTGTGTGTTTGTGTGTGTGTTCATGTGTGTCTGTGTGAATATGTACAGTGACCAGGTCTAAGCTTGAAAGATTTGATGAGGAGTCCCCATACCTAATATAGCAGTTAAGTCAAGTGAAAGGTACTGCCTAAGATAGTTGTATTGGAGCTCAACAGATATGTTCTGGGGGGCCTAACAGTCCAGGCGCATACAGGCGCAATACAATGCAATACAATGCAACCTGACAGCAAGATGCAGGTTCGAATCCAGATCCCGATGACCTTTTCTGCGTGTCACTCCCAGTCTCTCTCTCTCTCTCTCTCTCTCTCTCTCTCTCCCTGTTTCCTGTCTATCTCCACTGTATACTATCAATAAAGGCAGAAAAGCCCCCCAAAAAATAAAAAAATTAAGATCAACTCCACCACACAAACATGTAGTGTGTGTGTGTGTGTGTGTGTGTGTGTGTGTGTGTGTGTGTGTGTGTGTGTGTGTGTGTGTGTGTGTGTGTGTGTGTGTGTGTGTGTGTGTGTGTGTGAGTGAGTGAGTGAGTGAGTGAGTGAGTGAGTGAGTGAGTGAGTGTGTGTGTGCGCGCGTGTGTGTGAGAGAGAGATAGAAGCGTAATTTGTATTAACAGCAACTTTAGTCTTGAAATATAAATACATCTTGAAAGGAGTACATGAAAAAGCCATGTTGTTGTGTACACAGAAGATGCTTTGTTCTGAATCACCTCCGATTCTCTCTCTGTTTAGGCGTTTTAGTGCTAGTGGTGGTGGTGATGGGGCTCTGCAGTGACCTTTGCGAAAACGCTTCAGAATTTTGGCAGAGCGTGTACAAATGCGGGCCATTTCATGCAGGCCGTAAGTGTACAAAATGAGTACCTCCGTTGTTCCCGCCCGGCTCTCTTTGACAGCGCAATGATAGAAGCATCACGTCTTTGTGAGGGTAAATGCAAACTGACAAGCGATGAGCCTTTAGTTGCTGAATATAATACAGAATTGTGCTCCAAGTATCTTATTATCTTGTCTGTTGATGTCTGAAAGGGAGGGATTTTGCTTGAGGAGAGGACAAGACACCTGCACACATACACATTACGCAGACAAGCATTTACGTGACCCCTTCTCTGAAGCGAGTGTGAGGTTTTTGTAGAAGATGGCTTGAGAAGGGAGTATTTTGTGGTCCCCCAGCGGAGGGACAATAGCTTTTACTGCTTCGCCCAGAGGCTAGCTGCTCAGATGGCTCAGTTGAGCTCATCAGGGGGCTGTTGTTAGTGGTTAGGTGTCTTGCTCAGGGACACTTCGGCACATAAGACTAGCTGGGCAAGCCGAAAGTCGAACCGACGAAATTGTAGGCAAAGCTAAGCCCTATACTGTCCAAGATCAGTTACATTAACATGTGGGTTACTTGTGCCAGCGCCAAACGGAAAAAATACATCTTTAAGTGTGGTCAAAGATTTCAACAGAGCCTGCCTCTCCAATTTCTTCATGTAAGGTGTTCGATAACTTGGGAGCATAATGAAAGAATGCGGCATCTCCAATGTTACGGTGGGAAGGGACCGGGTCATGCATTTCTAGCAACTAGCAAGCCTTTAGGATCCAAGGGCTTGTGAATGAACATACAACAGCAGGGAGTCTGGGAAGGCAGATGCATTGAGAGCTTTAAGTAGAAGCCACGACTTTAAAATGGACTCTGAAAGACACAGGAGCCAGTGTAGTCTAGATAGCTAATACAGAGTGAATTGTCCGCTCGTTTTGTTAGCAATTTAGCAGCAGAGTTCTGAATAAGCTGTAACCTCCAATAACCGATTGGAGGTACCGATAATAAGTGCATTGCAGGAGTCCAACTTTAGATAAAAGCATTGGTTGTTCAGCATCTAGCTGTAGGAATGATCATGCTATAAGCAATATTTCTGAGATGAAGGAATGCAGTTTTGGTTACTTTGTTTATATGGGGTTAAAAACTCAAATCAGAGTCTAAAATAAAGCCTTGCTTGTTACTTCTGGCTTAATGAAGGCAGCTAGGTTGAAAAGTATTTTAACCCATTAAAACCTGAGGCCGATCAGTAGGTCTCAAACTGTTTCTCTGGGGGCCAACTAATAAGATTTCTGTCTTTATCCTTAATTGTTTAATTAAGTTATCACTCATCCATTTATTGATTGCAGACAGCGAGGGAGCTCAAGGCATGTGCATCTTTTGGCTCAACAAATATGCGTATCAACAAATTGTGTATCATCAGTATAGTTATGGAGGCTAACATGAAATCATGCTATAACATGACATCACATACATAGTGGAATAGTGAGAACAGCAAATGCCCAAAACAGCTCTCTTGTACAACACCAAAAGTGATGAAATATGTCACTCTGACACATTTTCCTAAGACTAATTACAATTTCTTTCCCTGTAATGTCTGTTCGTAAACCAGGTTAGATCACATTCTGAGAGGCCAACCCAGCTCGTGATGCAATTCATGAGGATTTCACAGTCATCTATATTGAATATATTGAAAACTTAAATCAAGAAGAATGAGAGCAAATTAGTGAGAGCAGTTTCTTTACTACAGTACGATTATTAGCTCTGATATCGGCTTCTTTAGTGAGGTTGTCACAACAGCAGTTATGAAAGAAAAACTGTATGACTGTTTACTTTGAAATGGTATTGAAGATGCTCTTAAGAGCTATTATGATTATTGAAAGAACAGGGTCAAGACAGTGAGTGGACGTTCTGAGTTTGAGATGCCATTACATTTTGGAATAGTTTCCTGCCTTTCACAAGTTTCCTGCAGAGGACATTAGCAGTGTTATAACAAAACATTCTCAGGTCTGATGGTTGTGATTTTATTGCTAATGTGTTTTGCTAATTCTTTCTAAGATAAGAGGGAGGGTTTAACATGCTATCAATAGTGGAAGAAATAGTTGTCCTGCAGACAGGACAATAATGATGATGTGCACAGTTGTTAAATAAAATTGCTGTAATGTGATGCATTTGTATGCGAGTTTGCTATGGTCCAAAGGTACAGGATCAAACAAAAGAAAAGCACGCACATCCACTCACTAAAGCACAAGCTGCTGGGCACAGGTCAGAATCCAAAAACAGTAGAGTCTGCATGTGGATCATCTGATTTTTGTAGAGAGACTAGAGATGGTGAGGCTCGAAACGTCACGTCCAAATGGTGGAAAGATACAGTATACAAATACAAATTTGCGCTCGCCCAGCAGCCTGCCGTCAACGAGGCGAATGCGTGCACGCGACCTCGCCTTTTAGGGCGAGGTTGCTTCTCGCCCTCAGGCGTGTTACTGGTATCATTCCATTTGTACATGTGTACACTGGGTTATGGGGGTCCTTGAACTTAAAACGTTTGAGAACCACTTATCTGGGAATAAATAAAATGCCCATTAATAAAGCGCAGCTACAAGTTAGCAAACATAATAATGTAAATAGTACAATTAGAGTGTAAAACAATAGCGCACCATCAACTGAAGCTTCAAAATACAAACAGTGATGTAAATAGGTTTTCAATGTAATGGGTCCCGAGACCCAGGGGCGGTCTTTTAGATGGGTCCCAGGGACATTTTATGACTTCTACTTCAACAACGTTGGAGTACAGTAATGAGTACAGTATTTCATCCCAGGACCCCCGGAGAGTGACATGATTGTGTCCTTTCTCATGTTGGATGCAGGAAGCAGGCTATACTGTACACCAGGGGTGCCCACACATTTATGACGTGAGATCTACTTTCAAAATGACCAGCTCAACAAGATCTACCCACTGAAAAAATAAGTGTACCATTGCTGAAAATAGTTTAAATATATAATGTACCTGGGGGGGCTTTGGAATAGGGAGGGGGGGAAATTATGACAGGCAGTTTCTGCTGTCAAAATATGTCCCCCCCGTATTTAACTTAAATGCCCAATGCATTCTCAATGGCAATAACTTTGCCATGCTACTACTACTAGTCCTACATACTTACACCTAGAAACCCCATTCAAACCTATTTAGGTGCATCTTACGGTGGACATGCTTGCCTGAAAATAAATCTTTGAAATGTTTCATAGTTTTATATAGTGCAAGGACACTTCGACACCAACTCTGGGGGAGCCCGGGTTCGAACTGGCAACCTTGCAGTTACCATCCAGCCACTCTACCCCCTGAGCCACCGCCGCCCGGTTTTGGTTTGGTTTTACTATAGTTTATGACAGAATGGAGAGAGAAAGCTAAATTCATTGACAAAGTACATTTGGAATTTGTCACCCATCCTACACACCCCACTGTACAAAATAATTGATGACATTGATGATTGATGTAAATGCCATATCATCATGTGATGAATTACATGGTAACGGAATGGCATACTCACCGATACCAACATTTTAGGCAGCATCAGCAGTTTTCTATACAAACTGGTATTGGTATCCGAACAACTCTAGTGGAGACCAATATAGTTTACACTTTGGAGCACGGTCCAGTGTGCAGACTTTATTGTTTTTCCAAAGGTACAGGATGACCGTCTTTGAATACGCAAGTTGGTGCCTTGTAGGGGTGTAACGATACATTTTAACAGCGATACGATGCGTATCACAATACATGGTTGACGATACGATACATGGACGATATTGGTTCATTATGGCGATCCGATCCGATTCAATGATTTGAAATCGTTATCATTATCATCATTATCATTATGTTATTTTCTTAGTTTACTGTCAGTTTTGTCAGCTTTATTATTATTATTATTATTATTTTTTTTGGTTCTGTAAACCAAAAGGGTAGGCAATTATAAGCTTTTAGCTTCAGCCTACACCTTTTCGGGCCACTTAAGTGTATAATGTATTATGTATTATACATGTGAAAGGTTTGAAATAAACTAAAATAAAAAATAAAATAAAAAAAAAGATTTGAAATCGATACAGTAACTATTTAAAATACATTGACATTATTTTAAACAAAGTAATTAAACCCCTATTTTTATTTTTTCTTGTAAAAATTGCTAAATACCACGCACAAAAATGTAGTATTGATACAATCGATTATTTGCATAGCAAAAAGATTCGATAACGATTATTTGCAATGAAAAACGATACGATACGATACATATAGTAATTTCGATATAATACTTTGATTCTTGAAATTAAAATCGATTTTTCGATGCAGTTACTATATCGTTACACCCCTAGTGCCTTGCATGGTTTCCTCCGCCAGCGGTGTATGCATGTGTGTGTGAATGGAATGGGTGAATGTAATGCACAATCTCTGTAAAGCGCTGTTATGAAATATGGCCTCAGCTGCCTGACTCAGTGACAAAACCAAACATTTATCTGCATAAGCATATTGATAAACATGACATGATGATTGTCCACTACTGTATCGGAGAGACTGACTGTATGTGCAATATGATATGAGATGCATGCTTGTTCCTGCTCGTTCTGTTCTTATCTTTGATTCCATAATCTGCTATAGGGACGTCATACATCCACTGTTCTTAAGGCCTATTCATAGTCTGGATTTTCGGTGGTGAGGTGACCACCGCTCCGGTGGTGAGCTGACCACTGGAGCTGAAATAACGTTGAGCGGTGGTGAGTAAAAACAGAGAGAAGGGCTGGAGCGGTGGCGGTGGTTTTCTCTTCACCGCGGCTTGTGACGTCATGTTGTAGTTCGGTGGTCACCCCACCACCGAAAATCCAGACTATGAATAGGCCTTTACTCTGTATATATTTCTCTGTGTGTGTAATAAACTTCAGAAGATAATGTGTTATACTTCGCTGTCTTGGCATTATGTTCAGGTTTAGAAGGAGACTTCTAGAGGCCTTATACTGTAGATGGTCACCCAAAAATCACAACAAGCGCCTTGGATAAAGGTGCTATATAAATGTACCATTTACCATTTGGGGGAAGTCCTAGTCCTATAGTTCGGGTGCGCACCACACACGTGAACTGCGTCATGTGTCCTTGCTCTCCACCTCCTCGTTCCTCTCTACCTCCTCCACCCACACTAACTGCTCATAGTAATTGCACTCTGACTCTAAACATTTATACTGTAAGGGTTTTTTTAAAGACGCAGTGGTCTAGCTATCATCCATCAGTTCCAAAGAAACCTTCAAGCGTTAACACCCTCGAAGCAGACCTAAGGTGCTCTTAACAGCACCGGTGCTGCTGTTACACTACAGCAGGCAATCCCACAATGGATCTTTAAAATTCCATATCATGTAACATCATCTTCTCGACCCTTCAATTCATCCGGGGCGCCATGTGAGGAAATGTGTTGAGAAAGGTGAGCATCTCTCTCTCTCTCTCTCTCTATATCTCTCTCTCTCTCTGTGTATAGTTGAAGCAGAACTGTGACAAATCTCCCGTTGGCCTCTGTGTTTTCCTGCAGACACAGGTTATGTGAGCAGTATATTTCAAGGTCCAAGCCTGTGTTAACTGAAGGCCTAGCAGTCTGGGGAGTCCACAGAGGGCACTGCCCAGGGGCATGGCCACCGGCCAGCGTGATGCCATTCACACAGCTTCACCAGACACACAAAACTTAAGAGCATTTCCCAACAATCCACATTATGAGGATACATTGTTGCCAAATACAGTATATACCTCCTCTGGCTGGTGCACAACGGACATCAATTTGAAAGATAAATGAAGAAGCAAATCAACAGCATACCGCATGTTTCAAAAATGCTCTACCCCTTGGAGAAAATGGGAGGAGAATTAAAGGTTCATTGAATACCCCCCCAAAATAAATAAATAAATAAATAAATAAATAAATAAATAAATAAAGCTTAAGTGTCAGACAACTTAACTGACATAAGTAGTAGAAAGCGAGGACGAGGGATTGATGGAGAGTCAGAGATAGATTGATACATATAACTGTAGATGGGAAGAAGTAAGCGAGACTTGAGGCTTATTAGGGATAATTCCTATACGCTTTGTGAGAGAAATGTTACGTTTCACTGTCCTTGTTTAGACTCTGGATCGTAGCCTCGGGATACAGCAGATGTACCAATTTAAACAGCTGGACGGCTGTTGATTAGGCTTGATCGAAAGCTTGGCAATCCTTCCCCAAAATAGTCAGAAGAATACTGTACACTTGTAGGTCTGCTATTTTCGATGCATAAATTAGGCTTCAGATCTATACTGTAGGTGTTCTCTTAAACATACTTCCCAGTCCCATCCACATACAGATGTGGACGCACGCACGCACGCACGCACGCACGCACGCACGCACGCACGCACGCACGCACGCATGCACGCTCGGACACACACTTGTACTATTTAAATCGGAATGTACAGTAGCAAAAAATATATATCCACATTTCTATGAGTGAGAAGTGGCATCATAAATTGATGATGAACACAACATTGATTGTATGCACCAAAACATGTGAAAAGTACCAGAGGCATGCACGCAATGCTGCATGCACACGCACACACACACACACACACACACACACACACGCACAATAAACAAATAAAGAAAACAAAGGCGAAAAAGAAGTTCACAAACAAGCTCCATATTCCTCACAGCATCAAAGGCTATCATGATACATGTGCGCTTGTCAAGAAGTCACTGTTGGCCAAATGCAACCACAAAAGAATAGAATGATCATTAATATATAATGTTATAATAATAAATAGAAAATTAGAGCTACTAGGGATGGCAGGGAGTTTAACCTGGACATAAATACATTTCTTTCACGTACACGGAATGTAAATTACTAGATTTCAATTAATAGGCTCTCCTATTTAACAATTAAGCATTCTACAAATATAAATGTCAGAAATATAGAATATTGGATTTCACCCATACAATGAAAAGCTACAACGTGTTTGAAAGACTGCACATCAAGTGCTTCCAAACCTAATCGAAACAATAAAGAAATGACATGAATGCCTAAATGAGATGACATAAAAAAGATGATTCGATGATCCAACTCATTAGTATTACCCTATTTGATTCATTACTAGGTCCATGATTCAATTAGTGGGATCAAACATTTGTTCATTTACACACATTTCAAATTGAGTTTGAACAGTGAATTAATTAGGAGTTAGAACAATTATCTGCTACGGACTGCAGCACAAGCAAATACTGTGTACACTCACACAGTTAAATGATCATCTAGTATTTGTGTGAAATATAATATATTAAGTTATAATATTTAATTTCTTTCCACACTTTCTGAGATGGGATCGCTATAATTTGCAGGAAGGGTAAGTCGTTCCTTTTAATGTTACCGTCTAAATGAAAATACAAATTACGAATAAATGTGTTCCATCTCCAAGAAATACAAATGCATTGTGAATAGATATCAACAATGCAACCAGCCATCTCTTAAATAAAACAGACAAAAATAGGGTAGGTAAAATTTAGATTTTGTTTCATCTAATTATTGCATCAAGTAAAGTTGATGCAATACAAACAGCCTAATAAATGTGACAGTTACTCTCTTATCTGACACATCTATGCGGAATATTCTGCTCATTTGCAGTAAATGTGCTTAATATTCACATGTTTTCACACACACACAATTTCAAATGCTCACTGAGATTACAGCATATTTAGCCAGATGAACATGGCACCACACACACCAATTAATTTAAAAAAAAACAAATAAAAGTAACTACAACTAAAAAGCAAGTACTTTGACTTTTTCAAGGATAACATCCCATCTCAAGTGCACAAAATAATATATTCTCGCCCGAGGACAATGTGAAATACCCCCCCCCCCCTCCAAGACACACACACACACACACACACACACACACACACACACACACACACACACACACACACACACACACACACACACACACACACACACACACACACACACACACACACACACACACACACACACACACACACACCTATAGTGCGCTTCAACTTAGTTGACGCTCTGACGCCGACACGGACACCTGTCCCAACAGGCAACTTGCCTCAACATCCCTATACAGCCAAATGAACCACGGGGAGTTAAACTGGAGATGCTTATGCCATGTGTGTTGTGTGAGTCCTTTCCCACTTACCGTACAGCTTGCTGGGAGTGCCCTCTCTGTCCGTGGCCTCGGAGGACAGGAGCAGGGGCTCATCGTTGAGATCGCTGTCTGAGTTGGCCGCTTTGTCGTCCGCCCGGAGTTCTGCCGCGCTCATCTCGCTGCGCAGGGAGAGCAGCGGCTTGCTCAGCTGCCCTGTAATCATCGGATCCCGGGGAGGGAGCTGCCGGAGGGAGAGAGAGCCCAGGTGGTTGGTGCGGGAGGGGGGTATAAAAAAAGAGGGGAAAAAGAAACACCCTGGTTAGAGACGCCGCGCCTCTCACCGTATCACTCTCACTGGCTGCTTCTGTCTCCCTGCCCTTTTCACTCACTCTCACTCTCTCTACCCCTAGCTTCTTCTCTCCCCTCTATCGCTCACTCATCACTCTCTGCCTCCCCCCTCTTCTCGCCCTCCCTCCCTCCCTCTCCGGCTGTTTCTTTTTTATCTGGGGCTGCTGGTGCTGATGCTACTGTAGCTGCTGCCTGCTGCTGAAGAGCTGTTACAGATCGCATGGCTTTGCCATTATACCCCGACAGCCTTAAAGGTGATACAGGTAGATATCTCTCCAAGGGCTCATTATGACATGACACGTGTGTGTCACATCTTCAGTAAACAGTGCACTGACACTATATGGGCTGGGGGCGCGGGGGGGGCACCAGGATATAAGACCTCACCGAGGGAGAGTAAGAAAAGTAGACAGAAGACTAAGAATGTGCATGGTAATTGGATAATTTTGCATTGAATTGTCTTCACTAAATGTTAAGTCGAGGGTGACATCGTGCATTGCAGATTGAGGCAACAGGAGCTGAAGGCCTCTATTTACAGTTGAAGCTAGAGGTTTGTTCACGATAGCTGAGCTACAAAATATACTTCAGTCAACATTGACGATACAAAAGGAAGATAATACATTTTGTATAGTGACATTTAACAATTTAACAGAAACCCCTTTAGAAAACATGCTGTTTGGGAGTAGATAAGAACTCTTTAAATAACACTCTTTCAAATAAAAGATAAAATAAAATGAACTGAATTAGACAAATACAATTATGCCACGTCAATATACCAAAAACAAGGAAGCTTCAACACCAGCCAATACAATTATACAGACATTTTTAAACAGATTTCTTTATGAACCTTAAGTTAAAGACAACAATTTGTTGAAAAACTAATTCCACATAATACAGAGTAGTATAGCCTTACCTAAACAGAGCTCCAGAGAATAACAGAAAGAAAGAGGAATTTCAGAATGTCCAAAAAGAAATCAGTCACCAGCTAAAGCATGCCCACCACAGTGCAGGGACCAGCTGGTTCATACTTGCTATTACAGAGTGAGTAGTATATAGTAGTCACCTAGACCTTCATGTATCTGAACTGCTTACTGGAGATTCTAACCAGAAAGTCCCCTCCAAAGACAAGCACTGGAGACGTCACCTCCTCTTCTCTCTTTACCTCCCTCTATCCTCCTCTCTCTCTCCCCCCTGCACTCTCTCTCTCTCTCTCTCTCTCCCTCCCTTGTGTCTTCTGAGCGGAGAGTTCCTCAGACAGTGTTCAGCCCCCCAGGCTTTCAGGCATATACAGACAAAGAGCAGCAGGATGGTTTAAGGAGGAGGGCAAAAAACAAAAAAAACTCTCTCTTTATGCTTCCTTATTTATGAACCTGGTTTCAGCCTAAATAACATCTGAGTGGAAGGACAGGTGACCCCGGCATGTAGGACAACGGATGGAGCGTGAGGGGTACCCCCCCCCCCCCCCTCCTCCACCCCTATCAGGGTGGTCGATGGGGTTGCTTGCCCAGAGGGGCCTTTTGAATGCGTTCGTCAGGGGAAGCGGGGGCCTCTTTGATATGACACATGATAATCTATGAAAATGTTAATCAATAGGAATAGTTTAAGCTGTCATCGGAATAAAAATAAGAACGTGACCCCGGACAGGTCAATACTACGTGTATATACGCCCGGTAACAATGTTGCGAGTCATCAAGGGCTTCATTTGTGGAGCACTTAAAAGAAAAAATGGGAAAATGGGACACTGCGCATCAATGCACCCCTCTCTGCCCGGCGAGGTAAACACATTTTCCCCTCTGTCTGAGACGGGGGGCCATACTCTGCATGCATTTAGGTCCACCCCCCCACTGCCCCCCCGCCCACCCCCCCACCCCATTCCCATCTACTACCGCCTTCCCTTTGAGCCGCTTGATAGGTCCACTGGAGGGCAAAATTAATACCTAATTGAATCTTGCAGTCATCAAAATAATCAATAGTTTTTTATTATTTATTCTTCACAGTCTGTTGGCTGTTTGAAAGCTCAGAGGGACAGCCGAGAGAGAGAGAGAGAGAGAGAGAGAGAGAGAGAGAGAGAGAGAGAGAGAGAGAGAGAGCAGGGGCAGCTCTGAAATTTTCTACCGTTTCACAATGTAATTTTCACTGGGGCATGAGTTTGCGAGACCTGTGGAAAAAAACAAAATGAGAACGGTGGCTTTTGTATGGCGGGTGGGTGGTTGAGGGGAAAAATACAGAAAAAGATGGGAATATTTGCCCCAACAGCTTCAATAAAAAATAGAATAAAGAAGCCTGCACTGACACGTTAGAGGGGGGGGGGGGTCTTTTCTGTCCATCCTTCCATCTTTTTCCTTTTCCTCTTTTCTCCTTATTTCATCATATCAGGAGTGTGGCGGCAGTGCTCTAATGCTGGCATTTCTCTTCCTGACAGACTCCAAACAAGTGCTGGGAATGAGATCAGAGCTCTAATCTTCCCCGGCCTCAGAGGCAAGGAGGATAGGATACGTAACATATCCCATTTTCTAACACCGTTAATTACCTCATTTCAAAACAACGAGCTGGTTGTTTGGCTGTAGTAACGTGTGTGTGTGTGTGTGTGCAGTCGAGACTGTGTGTTAATGATTTCACGTTTGAGAAGGAAGGTAGTTACAGCGGTTGGTTTGATTATTGTAAAAAAGCACAACTGTATTTACCGTATGTTATACAAAGAATAACGAATCAGTCAGCATACTACGGTTCTAGTGCATAATTAATTTGATGATTGCATAGAACTACTACACTAGTGTAACATGATTAACCCATTTAACCAAATTGAATATTATAGTAATGTATAGTAATTAATGGTCTCTTTAACTTCATCTATATATATATATATATTTTTTTTTTATCCCACGATTTTGTAACCCATTTTTCACCCCTGTGTCAATTATCTAATGTGATCCTGGGCTCTACACGCCCTCCACCAACCTGGGGAGAGCAACGGACTTGAACTCATGCTTCCTTCATGCATGAGTGTCCAAGTTGCTCCTTTACACCTGACAGGGGGGAGTTTCCCTGGTTGGACGTAGCGCGTGGAAGGAACACGTTATTTCAACCAGTTCCTTTCCCCTCCATCGGGCTGGCCAGGGGGAGGCAGTTTAGAGACCAGGATTGATTATTGTAAAAAAGCACAACTCTATTTACCGTACGTTACCAAGAATAACGAATCAGCATACTACGGTTCAAGTGCATAATTCATTTGATGATTGCATAGAACTACTACACCAGTGTAACATGATTAACCCATTTAACCACATGGTTTATAATTAGTAATGTATAATTAATGGTCTCTTTAACTTCATCTATATTTTTTTGAAGAAAAATAATAATATGTTGGATTATACCAGCAATACATTGTTGGTTGTATTTTAAGTGCTAAGTAAGGGATGTGGTGTACCTTTGTTAGGTACACCACATTAGGTGTACCTTTGTTAAAGTCAATCACACAGGGCTCACATGCAGCCGGACAGGTTTGAATCTGGCCCGAGGCCCTTCGCTGCATGTCCTCCTCCATCTCTCTCGCCTGCCATTTCCCATCTCTCTCCCATCCTAAATAAAAGAAAGAATAGAAAGAAAAACTTAATCACACAACCTGTGAATGTGTGTGTGTGTGTGTGTGTGTGTGTGTGTGTGTGTGTGTGTGTGTGTGTGCACGTGTTGTGTGAGGTGTGTGTGTACACACGCAGGATGTTAGGAGGTAGAGAAGGTGTAAAGGTAGAAACGAAATGAATGAGGAAGAGTTTCTAGGGCCCATATATACCATTCCATCCTTGTTCCCTCAAGCCTCATTACTTAGTTCCGTGCCAGTGCTGTGCTCTGTAAACAGCAGATCTACAAGCTCAAAACGCATCACAAACCCATTGTAACCCATTGTGACCCGTTGTGAGCTTATATATATCTTCTTTTTGTGGCATGCAACACCAACGGACAACCAAGTATAAATCCGGCTTTACACTGCAGGCCACACACAGTGCAGGATCAGGGACAGCCACTTGATTCCCCCCCCCCCCCCCCCCCCTCCTACCATCACTGCAGAGAGAATCATAAGTGGTAAGCAGAGACTCAAAAGTGCTCATCAGATATCCATGCTAATAGCTAATGTGCTTACCACCACTATCCCTGGAGTGTGCCCCAGGCTAGGAGTTTCAATCACTCTGACCACATGCTCCGTTTTGACACTCAAGGCTTCTCCGGTCAATGGGGGGAGGGGGTCGAAAAATCAATAATTATAATCATTTTCATAATGTTGCTTAACCGTACTCAGAATGATTAGCAGCATAGTCATTGGGGACTTCTTGTGCCGACAGCAGGATATTAAATTTATATTAAGAATACACGGACACCACAAGACTGATACCCTCTCTAAAGGGAAATAATTATGTCGGAAATATAATCTACCCAAAAGAAAGCCAGATGAGTTATGTCAGGCTGATAATTCCGACTTTCGATATTTTCCTAAAACTTTAACTATTGCTTAGTTGTCAGATAACTCAATGCAAACATAAGCAATTATATAAACACATACAGTATACAACACTACAGTTACAGTATATGCTGGGTTTTAATTTACAATTGTCCTTCTTTTGTCAAGGATGTAGTGTGAAATTAATGTTAGTGTCTTTGAAAATGTATTAAACTTCATTAAAAATGACTGTTTCACTAGAGATAATGAAACAGTGTGTCCTAAATTTGACCAGTGTATAATTTGGCGGTGGCAACTGTGGCAAATCTGTATGGATCTAATCTAACTACTTTATTTGATGTTTGTTCTTAACTGTTTCTTGTTTTTAATTTTCATCCCACGATTTTGAAACCCATTTTTTTCCACTTAGTGTCAATTATCTAATGTAATCCTGGGCGCTACACTTCCTCTGCCAACCTGGGTGGGCAGCAGACTTGCTTCCTTCTATGCATGAGGAGTCCAAGCTGCTTATTTTCACCTGACAGGGGGGAATTTCGCAAGCCAGAAAGGGGGGGGTGATACGAACGTTTCTTGTCACAATGTTATGCTGCCCACACGGGCAGATGCAAAAGATACAAAGATGCTAAGCTACACAGAGTCACATACACTGTATTTGTGGTCGTTAAGCAGCAGGAGGACGTTTGTTAGCAGCTCAACCACTGAAACCAAAACAAATGTCCAACACAGATAAAATGTATTACTCCCCTATACTGCTGCAGGTTCCGTGCATGTGTAGTGTGTGTGTGTGTGTGTGTGTGTGTGTGTGTGTGTGTGTGTGTGTGTGTGTGTGTGTGTGTGTGTGTGTGTGTGTGTGTGTGTGTGTGTGTGTGTCAGTGTTTTGTGTAACTTCTGGGAGTGCTGCCGGAAGTCGTATATGTAACATAGAAACTCGTGGGGCACGTGGTGGCCAATGGAAAGACGGGATGTAGTGTTGCCAGGTCCGCGTATTGTAAGTGAGTGATAGTGTGTGTAAGTAGGCTGTAGAAAGTCAGGGTTTGCGGGCTTGTTTTCATAGACGTGGCAACAATGGTGGCGGCGGAGCCAATGGAAAGACGGGCTGCAGTGTTGCCAGGTCCACGAATTGTAAGCGAGTTGTAGTGTGTGTAAGTAGCGTGTTGTGTGTGTGTGTGTGTCTGTGTGTGTGTGTGTGTGTGTGTGTGCCTGCCTGTGACAGGCTTGAGTTAGCGTCACTGCACGTTTGCATAGTAAGTGTGCGACCTTCGGTCGCAACAATATAACTTACAATTGGGGTGATTGTTCTCCCTGGTCTTCTTGTGAGACATTTAGATCACGTCAAAGGTCATGTCTCACCTAGACACAGGATCTGAAACGAATTTTGACCTGATGTTCAAGATTCAATTCATCCTCTGAGCTAGCAGGCAGGCTCTATTAGCTCAATGGTAAAACAAATTCAGGAAACCAGGTTCAAATCCGGGGTAGAAGAGGTCAGGAAAGTTACAGTTATAATTCCATTCAAAACCAGAACCCTCTATCCTGGGCAGATGCAAAGTTGGCATGGGAGCAGGACAGGACATGGGTATAGACTAGAGATTCCAGATTCCATCTTTTTTGGATTGAGTGTACCTAGTATTTTTCATTTTGTATTAGACATGGTCTTATTCAGTTCAAGGTTTTTCATCAGAGAAAAACACTCAAACACTCAAAGGAGACATTGGCTAAAATGTATCTAAAGTACTTCAAGTGCCCAAGATGTACTAGATGTACTAGATGTACTAGCCACAGCCCCGCAACTGTGGGACATACCGTATGGTCTGGTCCTGTCAATCTTTGACAGATATCTGGAACCAACATTCTCACATATTTTCAATATGATAATTAATCCCAATCCATATACAACCATCTTCGGGGTACTCCCCACCGAATATAAGCCTTCAAAACATCTGTCAAACGCTATAGTCTTCGCTCCACTCCATAATTTGATGTATCATCCTTACTAATTGGAAATCTATAACACCTTCCTTCCTCATGTGGTTCTAGATTGAGGTTTGCTGCCCCCCATCTGAAAAACTATACATTTTAACCAAAGGGATAATCTTATCTTATTTATTTTGTATCTCTTACAGGTGCACCAATATATTATCTGCGTCAATAGCTTCTACATCGTTCCTACTGTGTTAGCCCATAGGCCTGATGTTCCAACACCACACATCTAATGTGGTATGGAAGATGATGATTTGTCTCCCCCTTAGGGTTATGAAACATACTGTTCCATTTTGTCATCATCGGACAGAATGACCCAGAGAGCATGTACAGTACTGTATAGGACTAACAGGAGGAGGATGTCAAAACAAATCATCCAGTATAGAAGGGTATATTTGTCACATCAGAAATTCATTCCTGAAGAAGATCCAAGTGATCGAAACGTTGAATTAATAAACCAGTGGAGCTGAGTTTTCCTTACCAGTGTTGCGTTATTTCTTTCTTTCTGTACTGCCGTTTGTCCAGCACCTGGGCTAGAGTGGATGACTTGCACTATTTAAGTAACTATAGACTGCAGCTAATTTGTTTCAGAATCTAAGTCGAATTTATTGGTATATCAGCGACATCAGAAACAAAAGAATTGGTCGAGCCAGTAAAAATGTTATGCTTTTAGCGGCTAAAAGAACGTCATAAAACATTACACTTTACTGTAATATATAGGCAACATTTATGACCTGTTAATGTGATAAAGTGTTATGAGTCTCCACCGACACAAAAGGCCCAAACACTCCCCAGTGGATGTCTGGTGGTTCAGGGGAGGCTGAGGACTATCAAAGCAGTGTATTAAAAGCAGCTCTTTGAAGCTTGTAAACCACGGAGCACAGCAGGTCCACATGGCAAATAGAAGCCTCTGATTGGTCTGGCGTGTGTGCGCGGTGCGCGCGTGTGACTGTGTGTTCGCACATGCGTGCGTGCGTGCGTGTGTGCGTGTGCGTGCTTTGGTATAGATTGATTCACGGGGCTGACATTCTGAAGCATCAAAGACTTCAGAGGTGTGCTAATCTGACTCCTCCTAAGAGGGCAACAACGGTTGTTTTTATTATTTTTTCCTCTTATTTCTTCTCTGAAATGCTGCTTCTTACCTTTAACAGAGTCAGACAAGCAGCCGATCACAGAAGACCGAGCTAATCATCTGTTCCTACAGGTACAGGTATGAAAGGGATTGCTGCAAATGCACTGATAGTCTGATACTTTATTTAGATATGAATACATTATGCAGAGAAATTTGATAGAGGAAAATAGTGAGAGCCAGGAAGAGAAAAGGGGAGAAGAGAGAGAGAGAGAGAGAGAGAGAGAGAGAGAGAGAGAGAGAGAGAGAGAGTGTCACACCATGGTAACACTGGCATTAAGCAGTGTTGGAATGGGACATTTACTCAAGTACTGTACTTGAGTTTAGTACAACTTTGAGTTACTTTTACATTACTTGATTATTACCCTTTTTCAATACTTAAATACTTCTACTCCACTGTCCACTGTCTCAGAGGGTATCAGGTACCGTCGCCCATAATCCATCTCGCCCTCGTTTCTTTCCCAGCCGACCACTCGGTGCGCCGGTTCTTGTATTCTTTATTTTGTTTAACTGAGAATAAGGTTAGAAATAAGTTTAGGGTTAGGCGTAGTTTTCCTGGGGTTACGTTTAGGAATAGGGTTAGGTTTAGGCATAGTTTTACTGGGGTTAAGGTTAGGAATAAGGTTAGGTTTAACCGTTTAAGCATCATTTACTACGGTTACTTAACTTACTTTAGGAATACCAGACTGAGCAGTTCCGCCGGCTGTACGCCTGGGGCGAGTTGGTAAATGGACGACTCGTTTGGTATTGTCTCAGAGGCAGGCTACTGTAATTTACTTACTTACTTACAGATTTGTATGATTAATAGAAAACCTCTTATTCAGCTATTAAAAAATAGCCGATCTGAGCTTTTGGATCTGGTATTTTAGAAAGAAATGTAAATATCTTCAAACTAATGTATTTGTTACATTGAATCTTGGTACTTTAAGTACAAGCTACATTTTGATGCCAATACTTAAAACACAAAAATGTAATACAGGATTTATTTTATTTTGTAACTGATTATTTCTAAATTTCTATTTCTACAACCACTTGGTATTAAGAAAAAGGGACATGACAGACGCTCACCTGACCTCATACAGCACCCTGTGGTTCTCCTCAAAGTCAGTGCCTCCTCAGAATCCCCTGAGAGTGACCTACAAACACACACAACCATGCACGCACACACACATGCACGCACACACTCACGCACACACGCACGCACACACACAGGGAAGCTGTGAAAATCTGATTTCCCAAAAAGGATCAGTAATTCTCTATGAGGGTGGAAGCTGCGGTCGATAAATCATTGCTAAGTAGATTGTAGGTAAAAGTTATTCCCCGTTGGTGTCTTTGCATTTAGGAATTCTTCTGTGGATGGATGTGGCTCACTTGTGACATGTTCAATCAACAAAAGGCATAGCCTACCACCATCATACCTTTAGAATTCATCTGCAATATAGCCAGAAATGGGTATGATGACAGATACAAGAAGAGTGGACACTAAAGGCCTATTCATCATACTCCAGATTTAGGTGATAAGGTGACCACCTTGATGGTTGCTTTCCTTATCCTGTTCGCTATGTAAAGCTGTCATCATATAGAACACTTTAATTACAGATGTGACTACATATTTTACAACTCTCTGTTAAAACAGAGCGTTGTGTTTGTGTGAGCGTCATGTTGTAGTTTTCGGTGGTCACCTTATCACCAAGAGTGCATGGGCACCTCAAAGTAGGTAGTAGTTAGTTTGTCCAAAATGTCCAAAAACGCCCAGTGGGACGTGCCTTGAGGACCTCCCTATAGGGAGATGCCCGAGAGGCATCCTAACCAGATACCTGAACCACCTAAGCTGGCTCCTTTCCAGGCGAAGAAGCCTGGCGAAGAAGCCTACTCCGAGTCTCTCTCGCGAGACTGAACTTCTCACCCTCTCTCTAAGGGAGATACCAGACAGCCACCCGTCGAAGAAAACTCATTTTGGCCGCTTATTCGCAACCTTATTCTTTCGGTCATGACCCACACTTCATGACCATAGGTGAGAGTAGGAACGGAGATTGCTCGGTAGACAGAGAGCTTTGCTTTCTGGCTCAACTCTCTTTTCGTCACAACAGTGCGGTACAGCGACTGCAATACCGCCCCTGCCGCTCCGATTCTCTGGCTGTTTCCATATTGCTGTTGCATTTTGTAAATTGTAACATTTTGGAACAAATAGACAATTTTAGACACTTTTCCTTATAGTGCCCATGCATTCTTCCTGTTATGGATTTAATTGATTGATTGAATTTTTTATTTCACAGTATGCAGAATGGGTACATTTCAAATGAAAGCACAAGTCATGAAGTCAATAGGCCTACAAAAACTGTTACTGTGGATGACGGGCATCGGACATGACGTTAGCAGAACATTTCATCTACACAATAATTATTCTCATGGTCGCCTGTCGCGGTAACAAGACAACTCACCCTTTTTGCACCTCCAAGTGAGTTGTCCGGACATCTCACCCCGAAAGTCCGGACAACTCACCAGACATCTCACCCCGGTGAGATGTCTTCACTTTCGGGGGTGAGTTGTCTTCACTTCCGGGGCGAGTTGTCTGACTGAATATGTACCCTTTGAGCTATTTTATATACTGAATATTTCACAAGAATATAACACAAGAGTCAAATGTACGGTCAAATGTAATGTGTGTGTGTGTGTGTGTGTGTGTGTGTGTGTGTGTGTGTGTGTGTGTGTGTGTGTGTGTGTGTGTGTGTGTGTGTGTGTGTGTGTGTGTGTGTGTGTGTGTGTGTCACACAAACATTCTAAGTATCAACCATTACTTGGAAGTAAAACTGTGTTGGCAACTTGGCCATAGATATGTTACCTGGATCCCTCCTAATTTGTTTACTCAAGATAGTTAGAACCGAAATTGAATTACTGTAATGGGTATAGGCCTACCACGGAAAGTACAGACAACTCACCCCGCAATGTCAGAAAGTGAAGACAACTCACCGGGGTGAGTTGTCCGGACTTTCAGGGTGAGCTGTCCGTCTTTTCCCTTTACCAACTCGCCCAACTTACCCCAGCGGAAAGTACAGACAACTCACCCCGCCATGTCAGAAAGTGAAGACAACAGTATTCCCTGTCGCCATGGCGGTGATGAAGACCGCTGTTCACATTGCATCATGGAAGGACATGTCAATTTTGTTTCTCTGCAAAAATGTCAACAATAAACAAAGTCCTCTCTGTCCTACAAAGCCAAAGTCCAGTAGCAAAAAAATACTGATAAATGGGTTTTCAAGTAGCCTACGGGTCGGCCAAATGAGATATTGGCATCACGCATGTAATATTACACTATTGTTTGTCCCCCAAACCAAACCGGGATACACACAAATAAGTCGGGCAGGTGTGCACGTGTGCCCAAAAACGTACTGCATTGGCTTTGTAGGGCAGAACATGTCTAGTGTCTAGCTAGCTTAGCTTATGAATAGTTTATTTTCCGTCATTATTATTATCTAATACATAATACCTCATTATCATAGATCTTCGTCTTCATAGTCTCGTTTCAAGTGCCAGTTTGTGGCGCGCGTGCCTTTAGTCACAGAAAACTCCATTACCCACAACACCCCGCGCCGGTTCTTGTGTCATGTGATTTTGCCATAGAGTATATGGATTTTGCTCATGACAGTGGAGAATGGAGATCTGGATATATCGTCAACAATGCGCACTTTAACTGTGGTATATAATAACTATAGGTAGTTACAGACGCACATAGAGATGCCTACGACTGCTTATTAAGATACGTACTTAATACACACATACACTCAAATAAACAATACTAAACAATGGCGGAAGTGGAAGATCTGCAGGTAAGCAAAAATGATGTTATGATGCTAAGGTTAGCTGGATCTGGGCGTATTTACTACATTTACTACTGTTATGAACTCAAATACATATAATATTATAATTATTAAATAGGAATAATTATAATATTAGATGTATTTGAGTTCATAACAGCTTCTATTCACAATTTCGTTGAGGTACCCTCGCTGTCAATGTTGCATTTCTAAGGAAAGCGGATGCAGGATGCTCTTGATATTTTGTTTTGTGTATGTTTACATGCCCCCTCACGTGACTGTTATTTTTCCATGCATCCTTTTCGTAGTGTCCAAGTGTATTCGTTTTAAAACAGCACAACACCACTATAGTCTCATCTTTTTGTTTTTGAGGGTCGCTCCTATGTCCAGCTTTGAGTGTTCGTGTAAACGCAGACAATGTCCTATTAAACACAAACATTGAATGCCATTGACAATGAATGGCCAGTTCTGAGTGTTTGTGCAAACACAAACATTGAATGCCATTGACAATGAATGGACAGTTTTGAGTGTTTGTGCAAACACGAACATTGAATGCCATTGACAATTAATGGCCAGTTTTGAGTGTTTGTGCAAACACGAACATTGAATGCCATTGACAATTAATGGCCAGTTTTGAGTGTTTGTGCAAACACGAACATTGAATGCCATTGACAATTAATGGCCAGTTTTGAGTGTTTGTGCAAACACGAACATTGAATGCCATTGACAATGAATGGCCAGTTTTGAGTGTTTGTATAAACACAAACATTGTGTAAACTGTTTAATTTGTTTACGGTAAACACAATACCTCATTATCATTCATGATAATGAGGTATATGATGATGGTGAGGACGCAAATTCGGTAAACACAAACATTGAAGATGAAGGTGAGGATGCAAATTCTCATTGGCCGGAATGAAATGATGTATGATGATAAGAGCGCCCATCACTTTCACACGGTTGTAATTTCTCTACATATAAACAGCAATATATATATATAACACTATTGCTGCTTACTGTCTTCTTCATACAGAGCAGGAAATCCAGTGAAGAATTCACAGATGATTCTGAGGTAAGAAACGCCTCTGGTTTTCTCTTTGAAGAGTTTTCTTAATTATCTTACAAGGAAAGATGGGGAAAAAGCTTTTATTCAGAGGAACTTCCAAATATATAACTGAAATAAAAGCATCAGTTCTAAATCCCAAGAGTTTTGAGGGAGGGACTGTAGCTAAAATCTAAAATGACAGTTTTCCCGATTTTAATCGATCCACGGTAGGGCACATTTCTTTCTACTGTTTCTGAGACTCTTGTTGAGAAATAGCGATTTTTATTTTTTTATTTTTTTATTTTTTATAATGAAGTTATTCCCCAGAAGTACCAAGAAATTGCATCAGCATTATAGTGATGTAGAAATGCATCAACAGCAACATATTGTCCATGTCAGGGTTGTCAAGCATGGATGATTTTGAATTGGAGCAGAGCTTGCTTGCTCAAAAAGGGCTGTAATACATATCCAACCTCTATTGACAACTGGTTGATCCCACAAGGATCTCTTTGTCAGGTGTTGAGAGTTGTGTCAGGCACTCATGAATTACAGATAGCTTTCCTGGATCCATCAAGTATTATATGATTGAGCTCTAGCGTGTGTTACAGTACTCGTCCCGTGATTCTGGAAATCTCCTGTAGGCTAAATAAATTATAGCATCGCACGTTTGGCAAGGTAGTAGGAACAGAGACTTGTCTTCTTACTTACGAGTCAATGTGTTGAATGGAATGTCAGAGTTAAGACTATTGTACATAGACAGTTGTACTTGTGTCAAGAAGAACTAAATCAGTTGTGAGGAGGAGGGGGGGGGGGGGGGGGGGGGTCAGAGGGAAAATCCCAGGCTAGTGTATAGAAAGAACTACTCATACATTTGTGTTTGTGTGCAAAGAATCCTCAGTAGCCTACTTTATCATCCCAAATACCCATGGGGAAACAAGCACTGAGGGATGTTACACTTACATCAGTGTACAACAAACGGTGTACCGTCCCCAAGTCCAGGACAGGTGTGCCTTGGGATTTTGTTACAACTTTCAAACTGACACCATTGAATCGGAAATAATGTTACATCAAAAATATATATATGTAATGGTATATACCGGTATATAATTTAATTTCTTTTCACATACATTTTCCAAAATAGTGAAAATACTATCTAGTACTGGGCACACAATACAACGTTTGTATTAAGAAGTGCATGTCTCCTCTGAGTGGCTGTAAACAGCTTATTATGTCGGCATAGCAACTGCTTCGACTGCTGTAATGCAGCTTGTCTTGTGCTTGCTGCTGATTGTTGTCACTATAGGTTGGCATTATTACTACTGAATAAAGGTAGTGTGGCTCAGTGTGTTTTGGGGCAAGCGTTCTTGTACCCGTATTCTTAGTTAGAAGTGTCTCGTTCAAGGACCCTTCTACACATAGACGAGGACTGGGAAGCAAACTGGTTCCAGGTGGTCCCCAGCTAAATGATGTAAAGTTGGTAACCAAATGGACCCTTATAGATCTTTAACTCTTGAGAGTGTAAAATGAAACCTAATTGACCCGTAAGGGTTGAATTATTGTTAAACATCTACATTACTTAATTTACAAGAAATTAGAGAATAAATAATTGTTATTTTGATCAACTTTTGCCTGTTCTGTTGTGTCTCCTATGGTATGGTACCACATCAATACAGTATGGAATTGTGGACAAAATCGTATCCAATGAAAACAAAACATTCTTTAATTTTGGCTAAATCTCAACAAATGGTGGTCTTGTGGCTCAAATGCCAGACAAATAATCAGTGTTGATATGACAAATGTTGAAAACCACTGAATTAAGCTACCAAGTTTGTTGAGAAGAAGGAAGATGTTGGATAAGGACTCGTCTTCCTTGGTTCCTGAAACTAAAGGAAACAAAGTTGACAATTTATCTTGTGTCTAAATGTTATTTAGTGTTATTTTTGAATCTTGGTTTAGATTGTATATTGTTTTTCTGTGCACAGGAATTATTGCTCAGTCTGCAGCCAACATCTAGGCAAAATATCTACTGTTCAAAATCAGGCACAACAAGGCAACTCTAAACAAAGCAAAGATAAACTTGCAGAAAATGGCAAAAGTTTTTAAATGGGTAGCTAGCTTCTCTACGGGGATAAAGTTTGCCTTTTTATTGTTTCGGTACACCTCTGAAAGCCATGACAAATGTCCTCGCGTCGGAAATGTCACAACCAGAATACACAGGAAATAGCCTAGATATACCATTGTTGAATGGGGTAGGATTGTTTTTGAAAATAACATTTTCTTCACGCTATTCCCCCCCCCCCCCACACCTTCCACCCAGTATAGCACATAATGGCAGACAATGTTTTGAGTTGATGCATCCTCTGGGCGGCCACAGACTGTACAGCATTGGTTATAAACTGAATTATGAGAAATATTCAGGCTGTGACCGGCTGCAAATGTGAGCTTGCAATACAGCAGCATAGTAGAAATGCCCTGAGTTTGGTACATATGAGAAGACCAAATTGATGTTTCTCTCACTGGGGATGGATAGTCTTATAGGATTAATCATTTATTGTCCATATTTCTTTCTGCATGATGTTTCCTGACATGTCGTCGTGCATGCAAAGACCCCTAAATATGTGCATTTTGCTACAGAGTCACAAGTGACAATACAGCAGTCGTTCTCAATCTTTTCAGGTCGCAACCCCCCAAAATGATCATATTAGAACTGGGGAACCCCCCCATCCTAACAAGCACTTGTAGGAGTTGGGGGGGTAACCCTAACCCAATGTAGGAGTTGAGGCATTCAATTTAGTTTGTATCGGTTCTACAGATAAATATTGTGGAAAATAGCCAATCTACAAGATCAGCTATTTTTGCAATTTTCGCCCCTCTTATATTATTTGACAATTTGGCCGACCAGTGTTTGACTAGGTTTTACAGTATAGTGTGATGATTTGGTTCCATTTGTAAACTTGAAAAGGATTGAGAAGCACTGATTGGAATTATATATTATACCGTTTCTTCTGTTGTAAGGAGGAGGACAGCGAGGAGGAGCCAAAGTTGAAATACGAGAGGCTGTCCAATGGGGTGACCGAGATTCTTCAGAAGGATGCAGCCAGCTGCATGACTGTCCATGACAAGGTAAAGGTCATAGCACTCAACTCCCACAAGGACATTCTGCCTCAAACACACACCCGCGTTTCACATTGTAGTTTATTTACATGTTTTTGAGCGATGTCCCATTCAGAGTCAGTTTGCATCCATCCCCTTGGTTCAGATTCGAAAGGCAGGTCATTCTCTTTTCCCACCATCCCTCTGCCTGCGTCCCCCTGGGATAAAGTACTGTTCTCCATTTCCCCTAGCTGCCATCTTTTTTTGTCTCCTGTCCTCTGCTTTTGAAGGGGGATTTGTTTTCAGGGGACACCTGTTATACCATCTTAATCACCATCGGGCATAGCAGACACTTTCCCTCATGATTTATTTATTTTGTATTTATTTGCATAGATATATATATATATATATTTATACAGTATGCACCTAGACACTGCACTGGCCACTGCTGTTGGTTGGAGCATAATGGACCCTTCTCTAAACCCCACCCCAAAAACGATTGTCCAATGCTAGCTTAGCAACCGTCACTAAACTGTCATATGGTCTGGCAACGTCTGGCAAGCTTCCTTCACCTGTCATAGCTGTCAATGTTATTTCGCCCGCACACACAAACAATTTAGGCATTTAGCAGATGCTCTTAATCCAGAGCGACTTACATTAAGCAATAACAAAAAGCATGGCAATAAATCACATGCATAAAAAGTTAGTTATCATGAAACATGCGTAAGCTAAGAACGTAACAGTGGAGTATCTATATAATGAGACTATATAAACTATACTAGTATACTATATACATATGTACTATAAAGTGCTATGACTACATAAAATGCAATTCTAGTGCTGTCTACGTAACATGCTATAAGCCTGTATAAAATGCTATCTAAGTCTACATAAAGTCCTATCTAAGAGTCTAGGGCAAGTGCTACGGGCCATGATGGAGTCTGAAAAGGTGGGTTTTCAGACTACGGCGGAAGATTGGGAGTGAGGCTGCAGTTCTGATTGTAATGGGAAGTGCATTCCGTAGTTTTGAGGCCGGAGGGGAGAAGAGTTTGGGACGTGTGGAGTGTTGTCCCGGCGTTTTTAGTGAAGGTACTCCCAGTTAACCTGCGTTGGCTGATCTGAGTGCGCGGGAGCGTTTGTAGGGTTCGATCATACTTGCAAGATATGGGGGAGCCATACCTTTGGTTGCTTTGAATGCCAGCATCAGAGTTTTGTATTCTGTGCGGGCAGTGACCAGGAGCCAATGGAGGGAGCGGAGAAGGGGGAGATGTGTGAGAATTACAAACAATTGGAATATTTGGCATGGTGTATCCTGAATCACTATTAGTTTTATAACCATGTTTAGGAACACTTGTGTAGTTTAGGCTGTTTGATAGGAAGACCCTTATGTAAACAAGTCTTAAGGTCCCTGCACACTGGCTGCGTTTTTCAGATTTTTTGCTGAGTTTTCCTGTCGGTTTTCTGAAAAACGTGTCCAGTGTGCAACCACCTTTAGTGCTTTTTATACTCTTAGCAGATTTTGAATTGACCTGTACCTTCCTTGAACTGTACCATTTCTACAAACTGTTAATAACATTTTCAATCAATCAATCAATCAATCAATCAATCAATCATGTGTTATGGAGACAGCCAGTAACTTCTAAAATCCAAGTTCCAAGTTCAACACACCAGAAATTCAGAATCACAGCCTGACTGTTTCGGATTCCACATGTTAAAGTACATTCATTAATTTTGTTGAATGGGTTGGATAGTCCTTGGTCTGGCAGCCTGGAGTGGGTGGGGCTTAGGGAAGGGTCCATTGTGGTTGTCATACTGGCAGGGGCAATCTGTGCCTCCTAATGCATGTACAGTATTGTATATCTATTCAAGCAGAAGGTCTCTCCACAATATATGATCCAGTAGAATCTATGTACATTGTCTCTTTATTTCTTGTACATTTGAGAATTCTTCCTCCCCTTTCTTTACATTTGAAATAAAACGTCTTTGAAATAATCGTTTTCATGTTATAAATGTTCTGATATTTTCAAACATTTAAAGAAATAGTGGAAATAGGTCTAATCTACAAGTTCAAAATGTATCGCAATGCGACACGTTTTGAGCTTGTAGATCGTCTATTTCTACTATTCATCTTTTTTGGTTGATAATAGTGTTAATGTTAACCCATTTAGACCTGAGGCTGACTCTAAAAATGCCTTCTAAATCCTGAACTAAGTTTACAAAATGACAAAAAAAAAAATGTTGCTATACGGTACATAGCAACATAGCAACAACATAGTTCCCAACTTCCCGGATTGAAAGGTAAAAACTCTAATAGGGGTTCCTTATTAAATCTATTCTGTTATGTCATGTCTGCCCTGTGCAATGTTCCAATGTTCAATGACAGAAATGCAATTCAATCGTTAATCACAATGATTGTGAGTGACAATTAATCGCTAAGCTAAATGTGATCATCCTGACAGCCATACACACACGAGAGACATCGTTGTACTGAAAGTTTTATTTAGTTTTATTTTTATTCTCGAAATTACACTTGAGTAATTAAACTGATTTGCAGTGTCGTTGAGTAATACAATATCATATAGAAAAACATCAGAAGATCAGGAAAAGAAAAACAAAAAGGTATACATGTGAAATTACATAGGTTTACAAATAAAAAGCTAAGACAAATTTCAGAACGATCTAAAAACATTTGCATATCGTGGGGGTCTGTTGATCTGACTATCTGTCTATCTTCTTTGAATGTCTGTCTGCATGTGTTCCTTCTGCCAGCACCCTGGATGGTCACCCCCAGCCAAGCCCATCTCACCCAACCCTACCCCTAACCCAACCCTACACCTGGAATCATTCTTGAACACACCACCACACCAGCCAGCCCCCCACACATTGCCTTATGCCGCCTCATATTTTAAGTGCCTGAATCGGAATTTCATTTGAACAATTCCATTCTGATAAATCCCTTTTAAAAAGTCGCTCCTTCTTGCAAGGTTGACCCCTTTTATTTATTTATTTTTCCAGGTTATTTTATTTGGGGGAGATTGCAGCGGCTCTGTCTGACATGCTCAGCTGTGCCTGTAAATATAAGCATTTCATTATAGACTGCACTGAAGCATGCTGGCCTCGCCGCACATGCACATGCTGGCCCTGGAAGGGAGGGGGATTAGGGCTGGTGGGAGGACTGGGGGGGCATGGGGCTGGGTGGAAGAACACACACTTAATCTAATGCCAAAAGCTTTGCCGTTTCTATAATTTTTTGTCCCAGTGGACTCCCTGCACACACACACACACACACACACACACACACACACACACACACACACACGCGCCTCTACTGAAGCACAAAACATGGAAACCAGTTGCTGCTCAGTAGAAATAATGGCCTTATGTTGCGGGCAGGGTAGGCCATTGGATTGCTGCTGCCAGCAGGGGAACAAGCCAGATGTACAGTGCATTTATTATGTTTAAGCATTTTAATTTGAGGAAAATACCATTTCACACTGTCTGCTTTAATAAATAGGGGTTTTTCCACTCCCTGTAATTTCACAGTTTTTGCTTTCAAGCCCTCACTCTTTTCCACCTCCCACCAGCTACAAGGCACTTAAAAAAAGAAGAATCTCATCCCCTGCCACAGTCTTCCACAGCACCAAGACTTCTCTTAAATCTTGAATTGTTTTTTCTGGCATGTCCAGCATTTATTTATTTTTTTCTCTTTTTCTCTTCTCTTTTTTTCTTTTCTTTTTTTTCCTTCTTTTTTCAGTTTCTGGCCCTGGGCACTCATTTTGGAAAGGTCTTCCTACTGGACATCCAAGGAAACGTAACTCAGAAGTTTGAAATTGTAAGTACTGATATTATATCAAGAACCATTTTTAAAGGGTCACTTCACCATTTTTACAAAAAGATATATGTTAACACCCCCAACGCCCAGGGGTATTTAGGACCATTAAATCAGGGCGCCCAGCGATTTGCAGCTTCAGGGCTTATTTCAAGGTGGCACGGCACCATCTTGGAAGTAGCTAGATGTAGCCAAAACACCTCCGAGGGCATTGACAACAACAAGCGATGGGCAGTCAAAAACTTGGTTAGAATTGGAAGCATTGATTTAGATCAAGAGTTATTCACGTTTTAAGATGGAACTTTTGATTAATCTCCGTCCTGGGCGCCGAGCGTAACTATTTGATACCTCAGACCTCAGTTTATGCCGTTCAGGGTAATGACGTTTAGAAGATTTAGAACACTTTCCTGGGGTCTTTATGTGTGTAATGTGGTTTTAGATATTTTAGATTTTCGCAGTGTCCATGATGTCCATAAGGAGGAGCAGTGCACCAAAGCATTATGGGAATTGTAGTCTAGGAATGTTCTAAATCTTCTAAATGTCATTAACATATAAGGGAAGTGTCCCTTTAAGATTGTTTTGCAAGCAGCATCTTTCGCAATATCGGTAGTCCCTATGTAATGGGCAGAAATTACATTGCGCTTTATAGAGGCCCCTTCAACATCCGATTCCAATTTGGGGTTCATTTGGACATTACACGTATTTGTTTTTGTGTGTATGTAAGAATTAGGCCCCACCCACTATTCTTTTTTCGGATCATGAGTTGAGTGAATGTTTGCATGCCTATTTTTTCCTAATGTATTCAATAAAATAAACTCCATTTGGTTCCATTTTGTACACTCTTGAGTAGGAGGGATGTGCCGATGAAACATTTTGGCCGATATCCGATATAATTAATTGGTGTTATGGCCGATAACCGATATTACCAATGTTGATATGATCTCATTATGTATTGAAAAATTATGAAAATAATTTGTCCATTCGGAAAATTACATGTAACAGGGTATCTGCACTGCAGGCTTCGGCAAGTCAGATTTAACTTAAATACCTTTTATATTTAATATTGTGAGCTTGTAGATCTATTCAAGCTGTTCATTTGGGCTAGTTTATCTGTAAAGACAGACTGATTAATCGGACCTCTGATTGATTAATCGAACCGATGCGGATTAATCTAAAAACAACTAGAATCGGTCGATACCGATGTGTTTGCCGATGAATCTCCCATCACTACTCTTGAGTTATGGGGGGTCCTTGAAATTAAAAAAAGTTTGAGGAGAACCAATGAGGTATGTGAAAGGCCAATGGAAAAAAAAAATATATATATATATATTTTTATGTCAAAAAGTGGGTCTAAAAGTGGGCACCCCACGTTGCCATTTTGAAAGAATGAAAGGGCACATAATGTGTTTAATAAAGTTTGAGTTTCGGTACGCAGGCCTTCCTCAGCGTTTCAGAAGGCCTGCGTGCTGAAACGCGTTCGTTTCTCTAGGTGGACTGCTGCTGCATGTGATTTTATGAAATAAAGAAACTCAAACTGTATTAAGAGAGTGCGGATATTCCCCTTTTTCCATTGATCTTCAAGAATCTGCACCCATCAACTACAGAGACTTGACTCCCTGAGTAGAGCACGCCTTCACCTATAGCGGAATGTGAAAGGCCGACGTACTGCTTTGGGAAAGATGTTATAATAACATGACTGTCTCTACTCTGCAGAGTTCAGTGAAGATCAACCAGATCAGCCTAGATGAGAGTGGAGAGCATGTGGGCATCTGCTCCGAGGATGGAAAGGTGAGATCTTCACTTAATCAAACCAATCCATTTAATCAATTATTAAAAAACATAATAGAATCGATAATTTAAAGGACAACTTTTTTTTTTTCCAACCAAGGTTCATGTTTTAGGTTGTTATTAGACATTATTGTTATTTGTTGTTATTATTATTAGACGATTAACGATTTTAGCTTTTTTTGACAGTGGGGGGGCATTCAAACAAGTGGCTAAATATGTAATTTTATTTTTTTTACAAAATGTTACGCCGTTTTCTTTAATATTATTTACTAGTACTACTAGAACCCAGGAAATTACATCTGGCCACAAAAGATCACGGGATCTATTGAATGTGAAGGGGGAGGTGTGACAAACTGACATATTGAGCCTACGACACATAGTATGGCACTATGGCAGCCCCCCTAGTAGTCAGTTGTTCGTTCAGACACACAGAAACCCCCCCCCCCCCCCTCTCTTGAATAGTTTTCATTTAGTTTTAGTCGCATTTTAGTCACCAGGAATGCTTTAGTGTTAGTCAAGTTTTAGTCGACTAAATATCATCATAAGATTTTAGTCGTTTAAATCTACAGTTGATTTAGTCGACTAAAATGTATTTTGGCGGGCCTTGATGCCGTCGTAATCACTTGCTGAAAATAGCCGATCTACAAGCCCACACTGCGACGCGTTGTGAGCTTGTAGATCTGCTATTTTCAGCATGCAACCAAGTGTAAAATGACATACTGGATATCTTGTCCACTAGTCCCTTCCTAACATTTTAGTCTAGTTTCTATCTGTTGACAAAATTGTCAATACATTTAGTCTCAGCTTTAGTCATCACAGCTTAGTTTTCATTTAGTTTCCATTTAGTTTTCCTCAGTGAAAAAAGGTAGTCGACGAACATTTTTCGTCTTAGTTTCAGTCGACGAAATCAACACTATTTTGTGTAACTGACACTGTAGTAGGAAAAGTTTAAATGTGGAGATAGGAGGTTTCTTATATCGCTGATATAATGCCCCCTCTTCTAAATCTCCTGCATTATCAGCTTTGAGGGTTCCGGTGATTATGCTAATGATCCGAAACGCTAGGGTTTTTGGTGCATCTGTAGTATTCTCTTTTTTTTGCAATGAATGAATGCACACACCCTACTCTCAGAAGATAAACCTGAACTTTTTATCTTCTCCATAGCTACACATAAATCTGCATTTCCCCACCCCACCCCTCATGATGTCAAGATTTAACCCATTTTGGTCGGGAACCCCTTTTGGTGTTTTAAACATTATGTTATAATTTAGCTATTGAAAAATAGCAGATCTACAAGCTCGTAGCGCGCCACCGAGTGGCGCGCTACGAGCTTGTAGGTCTGCTATTTTTGAAAAATCGTAAAAAATGTGGCGCAAATCTTTGAATATATATTCTTTCAAAGTGAATGTTTTTAACTCGGGTCTAAATGGGTTAAATATATATAAAAAAAACATCTTATGCCCATTTGTAGTGAAGTGGAAACGATTGCACTCTCATCCACTAAGCTGTCAGTCAGCCATCATCAGCCATCATCAAGTCTATGGATCCCCCCTCCAATGCTCTCCCACCTTGCTGTTATCTTGTCTCTGCTCATCATTACCACCATCCTTCGTGGATTCTTACAGTCAAGATATGCTCGCTGATATCACCCCCTCCCCTCTCCCCTCCACCGGCACTCTAGCGGCAAAAAACAAGATCTTGTCGCAAGAGAAAGTGGAGCAGACAATTAAAATCGTTGCCACAGCAATTGTTTGTCCTCATCCAATTCAGCTGGCTGTTTAATCCTACGAAATCTAACATAATCCTCAATCGTCGATGCAGTTCAAAAAAGAAGATCGCAGCAGAGCATGATATTATTTATCCTTTAAAAATAACATTTTTCCCCTTTGTGCGTGTGTGTGCGTGCGTGTGTGCGTTGCGTGCGTGCACGCGCATGTGAGGGTCTCGCATACAAGAAAAGGTTGCAGTCACGCACTAGTTGGAACATTAGAGTTTGCCGTAGACCACTGAGGCAGCAGTTAAGACAAAGATTAGGGCCCTTGTTTCTAAGCCCTGGGGGGTTCAAAGAATCAACCTGTCCACTAATTGGTGACCTGGTGGAGAGGTACAGGGAGCCAATCAAAGCCTTTTTCCCCCACTGCAATTCCCCCTGTTGACCTCAAGACAGGTGCAGAGTCAGACACAGCAATTAAAGCAGAAATGTTGAGTATTCGTTTGCCCTTGCCATTGTTTCTTCTTTCTTTTTTGTCCAGGTGCAAGTGTTTGGGCTTTACACAAGAGAAGGTTTCCATGAGAACTTTGACTGTCCCATCAAAGTAAGTTAGTTTTTTCTCTTGTTTGTTTCTTAACCCATTAAGACCTGAGGCCGATTCTACAAATGCCATCTAAGTCAGTAGTTTTCAAAGTTTTTCGTGCCAAGGACCCCCAAAATGACATGTACAGGTATTTGGCAAATTCTGAAAATGTTTTGTGCCAGGGAACCCCCCCCCCCCCCCCCCCCCCCCCTGGGTTCAAATGTAATCCCTGTCTTGTCACTCAGATTAGATGTCATTGATGTTTCAAATTATAATTATAAGAGGAAGAAATAGAGTCCGCAACACTGGTAGAAAACTCAGCTCCACTGGTTTATTGATTGAACGTTTCGATCACTGGGATCTTCTTCAGAAATGTGATTCCTGAAGAAGAGCCCAGTGATCGAAACGTTGAATCAATAAACCAGCGGAGCTGAGATTTCTACCAGTGTTGCGGAATCTATTTAATTCCTCTTGTACTGCCTTTTGTCCAGCACCTGGGCTAGAGTGGAGGTGTATGCTCTATTACCTTTGTCAAATTCTAATTATTACATTACTAATTCAAATTTTGTTAGGGTTAACCCAAGTTCACCGGGGGCTGTAGTTGGTCCCCTCCTTTTCCCCACTAGGCTAAGGGCTGTATTTTGAGTGTCTTAAGTACCAGGTCTTATGACTTAACTTAAGACCTGGAGGTGTGGCCAATGCTGTTTGGCCACTCAAAATAGATAAACAGCATTGGCCACACCTCCAGGTCTTAAGTTAAGTCATAAGACCTGGTACTTAAGACACTCAAGATACAGCCCTAAATCTCTTAGCCGAAAATGGCCGATCTACAAGCACGGACACTTTGTGAGCTTATAGATCGGCTATTTTTGCCAAATGTTTGCCTATTATGACATGCCCGGAATATGGACAAGAGAGGACATCCCACATTAACGTATGTGGATGTACTCAAGAAAGACGCAGCAGCGCAACGAGCTGGCCAGATGTATGGAGAACCGGGATGACCGGAAGCGACGATGGAGGGCTCGTCTGACGACGACCTAGAGCAGTGGTTCCCAAAGTGGGGTCCGGGGACCCCCAGGGGTACTTGAGGGAGTTCCAGGGGGGACCCAGCTAAATGATAATGTGGAACCAAATTGACCCTTATGGGTCTGTAACTCTGAGAGTGTACAAATGGAACCAAATGGACCCTAAAGGGTCAAATGGACCCTAACGGGTACACTCTCAGAGTTAAATTAGCATTGATTTTACAATATAAATTGGGGGTCCCAGAGATAGAAATGCTATTCAATGTGCGGTCCGTAGACTAATGCATGTCAAACTGGGGGTCCTTGAAATTAAACGGGTTGAGAATCACTGCTAGAGCCGTAAAAATCTTCTCTTATTGGGGTCCCTGGCATATCTTTTCAAATGGGGGTCCGCAGGCTATTTAGTATCAATTTGGGGGTCCTTGACATGAAAGAGTTTGGGAACCACTGACCTAGAGAGATGTTGATCCATTTAAAAAGTTACCATCCATTTTTATTTACTGTTATTTACTTATTTTACCCCCTTTTAAGTTGTTTATTAATTATTTCTGTGAATGTAACCATGTGATCCCTTTCTTTGTATCTTAGTTATGTACTCAACCTATTGGTTTTATACCTGTATATATGTTGTGTGTATCTTAGTTATGTACTCAACTTATTGGTTTTATACCTGTGTATATATAATTTATCTTGTTTGTATGTCTGGCCTCGTGGGGAAAGATGGTGGGTGGGTGGGGAGGATTGGGAAAGGAGTTGTGGGAGAAAATATAAAAACAGAGTTGTATTTTCTTTCTGTGAAACTTGCATAATATGATGTCATACTCTTTGAATAAAATTTGTTTAAAAAAAAAAAAAGTTACCATCCCAACTCTGATCACCATGCTTTTGTCTTCAGGTGGTGTCATTGCATCCTCAGTTCAGCAAATCGAACAACAAACAGTTTGTCACCGGTGGTAGCAAGGTAAGTTTGAAAGAGATTTGTCACTTTGAGCTAGGGTCTGGATCCAGAACCGGAGGAATTCTGGAGAAACCGGATCCAATATTGAGCAACCGGAATTGGTTCCATCACATTTGGAACCGTTTCAGAAACCGTTTTCACACTTTCAGAGCTGGTTATGTGGACTTAACGTCTGTAGTTCTCAGACTTTTACATGTCATGGACCACCATAACTCTGAGAGTGTACAAATGGAACTTACGGGTACATTTGGTTCCATTTGTACACTCTCTGAGTTACAGACGTGTAAGGGTCCATTTGGAACCCATAATCGTTCAAATCCTAAAGGATCCCAACCCTACTTTGAGTTAGGGCTGGGTGGACTAAATTAAATATACGGTAACAATATTTTTGAAAATAATGTTTATTTTTTGGAAAATAAAAACGGATGCTGTGAGCTTGCAGATCTGCTATTTTCGCTATAAAAAAACAAACATTTTTACAACAGTTATTTGTAAGTATAAGTGATTAAAACCAGAGATAAATGCCATATTACAACATCCAAAATCCAAGAACATTCCTAGTATAGGCTCGTATCACGATATCTATATAATATCGATTGCCCAGCCACAATTACAATGCTTTTTACAATGATGTCCGGGATGAAATGGAACTCAAGCTGAACTCAAGTGCTGTTCGGCAATGCTTCAATCACAAGCACAGCAGATAGATGTCATTATCATGCTGGTCTATATAGTCTGTTGAAATTCTGAGCACATAATACCGTGACTCTTTTCAAGGTCGTTTCTGCCATACTGTACATGTGAATTGTCTGTATACATTGTATATGAACACACAGATCAATATCTTCCGTTTTGAAAGGTGTAATGTTGCCCACATTTATAGAAAACGACACATGCGCAGAATCAACATGAAAACAAAACACGTTTATTCTGCACAAGGTATATCGATGTGTCTACCATAAAAACAGTGGTGAGGGAAAAAACTGTAGTTGTGATGAAAACCACCCACTGTTAGTAGTGTTACTTTAACATTTTCTTTCAATTGGCACTGATTTCTGTTCCCTTTCGGAGAGCGGTTGAAGGCCTCCACAAGGTGCCTGTGATGGAAATCAATAAGCCCACAACAGGAGCCACATCCTGTCAAAGGCAATTGAATTCTGTCTCTGCCGTTCCATTGTCATATCATGTCCCATGTGGAGAAAAATGTTAAGCACACAAAGCCTAATTCATGCTTCAGCGCCGCAGCTTTTTTTTTTTGCTTGCTGAAAATAACTGATTTTCCAAGCTAACAACGCAACGCCCTCCTTCCACCACTTTGGTAATAGCAGCCGGTCACTACACATACTTAGACGTGTGTGTGTGTGTGTGCGCGTGCGTGTGCGTGAGAGAGAGTGTGCACACACACTAAGATCAATAAATCAAGAAAAAAGCACATATCTTTGTGCTGAAGGCAGTGGTGTAAAGTACTCAAGTACTGTACACAAGTACAAATTTGAGGTATTTAATGGTTTGTTTGTTTCTTCAGTACTTCTTCAGTACTTCTTTCAACACTGGCTGACTGGCTGAAGGTCTGACTGATGTGGCGTTGATGTTACAACTCTGTGGTCACGCCCTAACACGTATCATTAGGGCTAAAACATTCTAACCTGGAAGTACATTAATAAACACAGTTGCTTGTACTTAAGTACAGTGCATGAGTAAATGTACGTAGTTACTTTTCCACCACTTCTGGTATATCACATTCAAATACATGATAGATTAAAGCTCAAATCCCTTATGATATTTGCAATAGCCTACCTGTGCTGTTGAGTGTTGACTAGTACAATACATGTATTGCAAATATAAGAAGCTGTGATCATTATTAGTTATTACCACTAGATATAAATAATGTAAGAAATGAATAGTGCACTGATTAAAAAAATACATGAAGTTTCGAATTATCTCAGATCTCAGATTATCAGAGATTCACGATTAAGAAACTCATCCATTCACTACTACAGTGAGTACATATGCTGTCCTCCATTGCCCTCTAGAGGTTAGACTGCACAAGTGCAACCCCCAGGCCCAGACCATTATTTGCTGATATTTTGAGAGGCATTTAGAAAAGGCAGTTTCTGTGCTACAGTGTTATTAGGATTTTCTTTTTCTTTCTTTAGGGCACTACACTACAATGATTCAGTTCCAGTGCTGTTGCTCAGTTAATAATGACTATAATGACCGAGCAAAAAAATATCCCCTCGTGGGAGACATATTGGGGATTTTGACCCCTGGCGTCAAAATTAAAAAAACGTTCGCTCTGAAAGAATATATATTCAAAGATTTGTGCCGCATTTTTACGTTTTTTCAAAAATAGCAGACCTACAAGCTCGTAGCGCGCCACTCGGTGGCGCGCTATGAGCTTGTAGATCTGCTATTTTTC
This sequence comes from Electrona antarctica, assembly GCF_951216825.1. Lineage (NCBI taxonomy): Eukaryota > Metazoa > Chordata > Actinopteri > Myctophiformes > Myctophidae > Electrona > Electrona antarctica. The sequence continues at coordinate 12,359,916 of NC_136801.1, read as the reverse complement.
AATAGCTAAAGTATAACATAATGCTTAGTTAAAACACCAAAAGGGGTTCCCGCCCAGAATGGGTTAAGATGTAATGAAATGATAACAAATACAAAGATAAAATAATAAACTAATTCTCCCGAATCCCTCCTCAAGCTCCTCCTGTATGAAAGGAACTGGCTGAACCGCTGGAAGACGTCTGTTCTGCATGAGGGTGAGGGCGTCATCACCAACGTCCAGTGGAGAACCAACCTCATTGCCTGGGCCAACAATGTGGTAAGACCTATAATGTTTGTTAACACCATGGAGGCCCGGGGCGGAGTTCTCAGTCAAGTTCAAGGTCATGGTCAAGTGCCTAAGCCGGAGATTGATAAATAGGACGGAGATTAATGATATCAAAACCGATCGCTTCGCTCCACAGCCTAGGAGCGCTTGTTGCCCAATCCGATCACATGTCAAACAGTGACACGTCATCGAAAATGTTCCCTGCCTGTTTAGCTGACAAAAACGAAAATCTTAAAACGATCATAATTCCCGATCTAAATCATCCCGTCTAATTATGAAAAAAGATCCTGTGTTTGACGGCCTTCCGCGGTCCAGTCGCTAGTCGCGATAGATTTATTCTTACCTCCCGTTGTTGTCGATCGACTCTAGAGTGGTGTGGCTATTGTTAGCTGCTACACAGACATGCACAGCAACTTCCGGTGCGCCGGTAAAAGTGGTCCGGGCGCTATAAATGATGGGCACACACATGGATGAAATGGATTAAATAGTTCCGGGCTACTAAGGTGTTAACACACCCCCATAAAGGCTAGCAAGTTGCCTGTCTGTCTTTTGACCAATACTCCGTGGAACATTTGCCACGTTAGGTGTTCAGGGAATACCACTTATTATTAGTCAGAAACAATTGAAATCACTATTATATGTAACATTCCAATTTTACCCTGGATTTGAACCCAGTTTCCTGCGCAAGTGCTGATATAGAGCCTGCCTGCTTGCTCGGGGGATAAATTGAATCTTGACCATCAAGTCAAAATCCGTGTCAGATCCCGTGTCTAGGTGAGACATGACCTTTTGACCTTTGTAAATGTCTCAATAAAGAGCAGGGAGACAAAATACAACCACCTCAAGTTATATTAACACATTTTGTGCTCAAGACGTCCACAGACGTCCTAGGAATTACCGCATGTAGTGCCCAGGACGACGTCTGTGGACGTTCTTTTTTTTTTTTTTTTTTTTTAATGTCAAAAAGTGGGCACGCTGGGTCGCCATTTTGAAAGATTAAAAGGGCACATAATGTGTTAACATACATTAAGTGAGGCTTTAATCAGAGGAAGGTGTGTGTGACTGCCTCCTAATCATTTCATTTTTAACAGACTGTAAGCCTAAAAAACAGCCTTTGTTTCAACTGATGGGGGGGGGGAAACAAATCTTTGTTTTTCAATTTTGGTTTAGTTTAGTTTATTATTTACACATAATAATACAGGTATACAGATAAAAGGTAATATATATATTGAAAATCATACCCGTGTGAACTGAGTGGTGCAACTCCCCCCTTACACCCCCCCCCTCTCTCTCTCTCTCTCTTGCTCTCATTAGCAGGCAACAGTGCAGCACAATTTCTCTCTCTCTGTTTCTGGCACGACAGCGCCCCTACTGGTACTCATGAGTCACACACAAACATAGGTTAACACAAGTCACATAGGTGTCACACGGACACGGACATTGCTGTTCCTTGGAGTGGTTGCACCACTCAAAAATATAAATTACAGATGTGCAGGAGAGGTAAAGTTATCCGGCCTGGGTATGTTTCACACGATCCTAATGTCATGTTCATGTTGTGTTTTGCCAGGGGGTTAAAATCTATGACATCAGCACCAAACAACGGATCACCAATGTGGTGCGGGATAACATTGGTCTGAGGCCTGACATGTACCCGTGCAGCCTGTGTTGGAAAGACAACGCCACGCTCATCGTTGGCTGGGGCACTTCCATTAAGGTTAGCCTTGGATAGTTATTTTAATTAACCGGTAATTATGAAAATATATTTGTGATATGTTGGATATATTCTTTCCTTTCTATCCCTTCCTCAGATATGTGCAGTAAAAGAACGAAATCCAACTGAAATGCGAGACCTGCCCAGTCGCTATGTGGAAATAGGTGGGTATTGAAATGAATACGCCACTAATCAAAACGATTATTACTTTGTTTGTCAAGTATTATGTTTTCAGTGACAAATTCCATGTGGCATTAGTGATGGGCGTTACAAATGAGGTTACTTTCTGTATTGCTTTAATGTGATAAAATAAAACATTTGGATTTCATAGAAGCCAGCATGACTTCTATGGAAGCATGTTGTGTAGTAGGGATATTTCCGGTTGTTATTTTAAGTCTCCCATAAAATCGGGGATATTTCATATAAAAGCAAAGGTTAAAGCCTCAATCTGTGATTTCTTCACCTGGTTGGCAGTATGTAGAACAGCAGGAACAACTAAAACATCATAATTGTACACACTGTATTGTGCTAATTGTTTCACATTGTTTCAAAGATCACACATTAGGACCTGGTCATACAAACATTTTTCAGTTTTTTTTGTTCAAGATTTTGTTTCACTCTAATATCCACATGTACTGTAGTGTTCTGAGTGACTCACTTCTCTTACAAACAGTGTCTGCATTCGAGACTGAGTTCTTCATCAGTGGCCTGGCACCCTTGGCAGATCAGCTGGTTACCCTGTACTTTGTGAAGGAAAACTCTGAACACATGGTAATAACGGTTGCTTACACAATCCTACTGTTTGTGTACAGTGTGTGCGAGTGGTGTTTACGTATTTAGGTCAACCAAATGTCCTCACGAGGATAGAAAGATTAGGGAAATCCTTCAAAGTGGGGGATTTTTTGCTGACTGAAATGTGCCGTTTCAGGACCCAAGTCTCTGGAATTAGGAATTGAATTTGTGTAACAATTATATCTTCTCTGTCGGGTGGAAACCTCATATGTCTAAAATTGTTACGTTTCAGGATTCTAATATTTTTAGCAAAAGTAGCAGATCTACAAGCTCATAAAAAGCTAGTGAAGTTAAAATAAGGAGATAAGAGATATCATACCATATCAGAATAGATGCTAATATTATGCACGTATCGGATGAAGGTCAAAGTCAGGATTATTGGTTGGGGAGTTAATAAAGAACGGTCCTCGCAAGGAAATTAACACGGATGTGTTTGTATGTGACCAGGATGAGGAGTTCCGAGCCCGGCCTCGTCTCGACATCATCCAGCCTCTGCCAGAGGGATGTGAGGAGATCTCCTCAGATGCACTGACAGTCCGCAATTTCCAAGACAACGAGTGCAGGGACTACCGACTAGGTGAGACAATTACAGACGATCTTAATCCAGAGCGATTTACAGTAAGCAAGGTAAACACAAGGTAATCGCTTACTGTAAGTCGATGCCACATCAAATGCATTGGCATAGTAATCTAGGATCATAGGTAAACCAAGAACCAAGAATCAGTCTAAAAAATATATATTATCTGAACATTGATATAGGATGCCAGGTCTACAAATTAATCTGTCATCTGTCTACATAACATGCTATCTAAATCAGAGGCGTATCTACAATAAGGCGAGGGCAGGCGTCCGCCTGTCCAAATCCGTTTCTGGCCTGGCCAAAATCCATACAATGAGAAAAAAAGATGACAAAAACAAGACCTGAGAACTATTAATGGACAGCTGATTGGCCGTCGCGGTAGAGCGCGACCCTCAATCACCCATTGGAATGTAAATGCATGCCTTTCAGCCTTTGTATCCTACTCGTCTGGCAGGTATATCTCTTTGAAAACCTTTTGTGCTACGATTGTGTGCGGGGAGACGACAATTAACACATCTTGCCTGTCCAAAATGTAATTCTTGCCTGCCCAAAATGTAATTCCTGGAAACGCCACTGATCTAAATTACATACCTTTTAAATTGCATTACCTTTGCATAAGCCTGCAAGGTCATCAAGGTTAGGGCAAGTGCTAATAAGGGCTAAGGGTCTAAAGAAGTGAGTCTTCAGATTATGGCGGAAGATTGGGAGTGAGTCTGCAGTTCAAACTGCAATGAGGTTTGTTCCACAGTTTGGGAGTCTGAAGGGATAAGAGCCTAGGACGTGTGGAGCGTTTTCCCAGATGTTGTAGGGAAGATTCTAACAGCTTCCCTGTGTTGCCTGATCTGAGTGAGCCTGAGGAGATATAGGAGAGCCAAACCTTTGGTTGCTTTGTAGCAACATCAGTGTTTTTTACTCTGTAACACAATTTAGTAGTTAATCACAATTACGCTATTTGTTAAATACAATTAATTGTAAAATACCATGATCATGACAGCCTTAGGTGGGACTAGAATGTAAACCACCCTGAGGGAAATGTCATGCCACTCTCCACTGTGTGCTCTGATTTCATTACACTTTGATTAAATGCAATTGTCGTTGAGATCCAAAATGGAAGCACGCACATCTCAAAAAACGGGTGTTGAACAAAAAAATATACATACAGAAAGAATTTAGGATGTCCGCACACCATTCTTAAGCTCCCAGTAGTATTTTATTAGGATTCAATGTTTCGACCCTATCGGGTCTTCATCAGGAATGAATTACAACAGAGTAGGCCTACTCATTCCTGATGAAGACCCGATAGGGTCGAAACGTTGAATCCTAAAAAAAAATCCTACCTTCTTTCTAAATGCAATTGTCACCTTCCAATTAGCCAATCAATTCTCTCTCATCAACAGAGCATTCCGAGGGTGAGTCCCTCTTCTACATCATCAGTCCCAAAGACATTGTAGTGGCTAAGGAGCGAGACCAAGACGACCACATTGACTGGCTGCTCGAAAAGAAGAAATATGAGGTTGGTATTGTTGTGTTGTACGTACAGTATGGTGTGGTCGGGTTGCATGAATGACTCAGCCTGTGGCCCAGTCTGTGGAGCCATCTGATTTCATTATAAGGGATTGAATTGTTTATTACCCTGCATGGTATGGTACTGTGTGTGTGTGTGTGTGTGTGTGGGGTGGAAGTTGAATGTTGAATTTCACTTTTGGGTTGAGAATTTACATAATCAGCCGTATCTCAGGAATGACGAGACAGAAGAGATGTTTGTGTATATGGGCAAGATTTGGGCGTGTTTTTAAATTCTTTCATTTTGTCTTTCTTGACTTGCTTGGCCTTTTGACAGGAGGCACTGATGGCTGCAGAGATCAGCTTTAAAAACATTAAACGACATGAAGTCCAGAAGATCGGGATCGCTTACATTAACCACTTAGTGGAGAAAGGAGACTATGACACTGCTGCAAGGTAATTTTTTTTTAATAATAATAAGCTAGTCAGTATAAACTATCATGAAGTCGTCCCATAAGTAGATTCAAGAGTTTTTTTTATTTCACCTTTATTTATTCATTAAGATTAATTGAAAGTAAGCTCTTTTTTCCAATGACGCCCTGATTACAGTAAACATAGCGTTTTTTCTTTTACCAAAACAGATGACAAGATAATGGACATTTCAAAATTTCAAAGAGTGCAAATACAGACGGATCTCAGAGTATTCCTCGCAAGCTGTTTAAAGCAATCAAGTGAACTTTAGCTATCCAGTTTTAAAACTGACCACAGTTCCACAGGGGCACAGTAATGAAAGGCAGTCTTACCCTGCTCAGAATTTACAGTGGGAATGTTTAAAAACAAGTAATCTTGTGAACAGAAGATGAGATGAAAGGTACAGTTGTGGAAGAATGATTTAAAACTTTCTTCTGATGCATCATTTTGAACTACCGTCGTCTTTGCAACGTAAACACTTGAGGCTAGTATACATTCAATTGTAAAGATGGTACAGATTATGGTACTTCATCATAGTGTGAAAACTGCCCAAAACATTCTTATGTCTCCCATTCAGGAAGTGTCAGAAGGTTCTAGGCAAGAACATGGAACTATGGGAGAATGAAGTATACAGGTTCAAGACTATTGGTCAATTAAAGGTACGTATTGCATTGCAGGTCAGGTCTGCTTTGGTTCAACTTCAGTATTTAAACCAACCAACCAACCATTTGAAGGGATGCCTTTTAATACTGATTCTGTTCACGTTACAGTTAGAGATGTACCAATACCATTTTTCCATTTCCTGATACCGATTCCGATACCTACAATATTGGTTGATACTACTGATCCGATACCCGTGTGTAATTTAAAAAGTATCTACTACAGCGGTTCTAAAAGTAGGGTCCATGGGGTGTTAGCGGGTTCCATTAGGGATACTCCGATCCGTTTTTTTGGGACCGATCGGAAAATATGATACATTTCAAACGCAGTAAAAGGAGAAAATAAGAAATTTGAGAAGGAAAAAAAGATTTAAACTAATTACTATGGTAGGCCTCTACTCTAATTACTATGGTAGGCCTCTACTCTAATTGTGGACTGAGAGTCATACGTGATCACAGGACTGGACGACTGGTTGTTTTTTAACCAGTTTCGATTGTCCTTTAAAAGCTGTGAAAGTGGGGATCTCCCTCATAAAGCAGTTGTGCGACAAACCGAAGCATTCAAAATGTTACTGTGAATTAAATGTCTTCATGTGATGAATTAAGTGGTATCGGATTGGCATAGACTGGCATACTCGCCAATACCGATACCAGCATTTTAGGCAGTATCTACAGCTTTTCTGATATTGATACTAGTATCTGAACAACTCTAGAGCATTCTGCCTCTCTGTCCTAATCTAGGCCATTAGTCAGTACCTGCCCAGAGGAGACCTGCGCCTCAGACCTGCCATCTATGAGATGATCCTGCATGAATTTCTCAAGACTGATTATGAGGTACAGTACACACGGTCCCCGATAATCCTGACGGATGACTGACTACTTCAGTATTAAGACGTTGGTTGATAAAATGTTTGATCAATGTCAAGTAATAATCTGCTCCTATTTTCTGTGCTCCTCTACTAAAGGGTTTTGCCATGTTGGTCCGGGAATGGCCCGGAGAGCTCTACAACAACATGGCCATCGTTCAGTCCGTCACAGACCACCTCAAGAAAGACCCCACTAACAGCACCTTGCTCACCACATTGGCAGAATTGTGAGTTGATGCTGGAGTACTGTAGAGCCAACGTGCATTATCACCACTGACATTATCATGTGAATATTGAATGCTACAGACCCATTGAAACTGGGAAAGCATCACTGTCATTTTAGATTTTACCATTTGCTACTGCTAGATATAGCAGATATACAAGCTCACTGCGAGCTTGTACATCTGCAATTTTTTTATGTTTTTGAAAAATCTTGAAAGTGTGCAAACTAGAACTACTGATTTAGAAGGCCACTTCGGTGGTATTTGATTTAAGTTGCATTTATAGCTGAGCACCCACTGCCTAAACTAAGGGCAGCAACCAGAGGAAGCGCACCTGCCTTTCTTTCTTAACTGATTTAGAAGGCATTTGTACAATCGGCCTCAGGTCTTAATGGGTTAAGTATACTGGGAGCGCTGCAGTAGCTCACCTGGTAGAGAGTACCTTATCAAGGCTAATATGGCTAATCCTTGCCACGGCTGGCCTGGTTTCAAATCCAACCCGAGGCCTTCTGCTGCATGCCACTCCCTCTCTCTCTCCCTCTCCCTCCTGCCTTTTCTTGTCTCTACTGACTGTCAATGTCAAATGATATAGATAATGCCCAAATGTTGAAGTTACAGCTATTAAAAAGTGTGCTAAAATTATGGCAATGATCATGACATAATTTACAATACAAAAAAAGAGTAGTGTCATGATAGTGAGAAGACACGGACAAGAAATTGGTCTTCCCAGCTTTTCACTTATGTGAAAGTTGTCTTTCTTCATGCCAGGAAATCTAGTACCTTGGCTGGCCACATTTTCACTGAAGATCTCCATGATGATAGAGATATCTCTAGACAGTGCCGCAAACTTTATGCCCAGGCTTATATGTTGGTTCAGTATGCGTTCAGGTCCTGTCAAGTGTGCACCTTTTTAAAGCATTTTGCACTCTCATGTATACAGCTTGGTGCACATACAAGAAACGTAGAATGCAGGGCTTAAAGTGGCCTACAATGATGGCCTACTTAAAGTCCCTAGATGGCATAGTGCCAGTCACCTGTTTGTAACGTGTGGAATCCATACATGTGAGTGAGGCTGTCGTATTAGTCTTAAGGCACTCTATGTATGGATTCATGTCTCGCCTGGATGAGCCTCGGAACAGTATTATTGAGGATATAGTCATTCCTGGGAAGAGCTGTCTCCGGTACTCGTCCAGGCTGCGTAGACACTGGAGAGTCGGCCTCTATTTATGATTTTTATGTTTTTTAGCTGTTTAAAGGAGCATTCAGTGATTTGGGTGATTTGGAAAACCACCCAGTCCGCCCCGGTGGGGGCAAGTGCACCAAGGCCCGCCCCCACTCGATCATGATTGGAGGAAGGCCCCTCTCATCCTGATTGGATGAAGGTTTTGCCACCCGCCACCAAAACTGAAACTAGGGTTTTTTGACCCCAGGGGCTCACTGGGGACAGGGAGGATTTCCTTATATGGTCAGCACACACTCTATAGTAGGGAGGATTATCCAGAAAAAAATAAGTGATATTTGAATTAAGTCAAATCACTGAATATACCTTTAACTTGCTTATTTTGTCTGTTTTTTGTATGTGCTCTCCTGAGTGTCTGGAATAAAGTTTGAATTGAATGAACCTAGTTGATGTTGGATGCTCATACCATTCCCAGGTACACATACGACCAGCGTTATGACAGAGCCTTAGAAATCTACCTGAGACTGAGGCATAAAGATGTCTACCAGCTCATCCACAAACACAACCTCTTCTCTTCAATAGAGGACAAGATTGTTCTCCTCATGGACTTTGACAAGGAGGTGATGGTCATATCAAAGGAGCAGTTCCCCAAAAACATTACTTATTTTCTATGAAATTACAGACCCAATGAAGTCTTGGATTCATGGATATTTACTTCTTTTTTTTGTCGCATCCTGAGCGTTCCTAATTTGACGACCGGCGAGAACATGCTAATGTTTCTGGTCCGCAAGTCTCCTACCGGAGACTACGCCAAGCATCAAATTATTGGTTTTAGGAATGTGACAAAAACAATAAAATCTCCATGAATTCAAGGCTACATGGGGTGTGTAATTGATAGCAAATTCATTTTTTGGGGTGAACTACTCCTTTAAATTTGTTTTTCCATTACCTTTCATTATCACTGTAGACTTCCAAGTTGCTTTTTACTGTATGTTAAGAGCGAGATAATTAAAATGCTGGTGTTGTACTCCTTGTCATCATGTGACGTGATAGCATTAAAAATACATGTTTTATATAATACATCTTACACATGTATAAAACATTACGTCCAGGGATTGATGTTAACAGCATGTGTGAACTGAAAAATATATTCTCTCCTTTTATGTTTTCAGAAAGCTGTTGACATGCTCCTGGATAATGAAGACAAAATCTCGGTACGTTTGCTTGCCTGCAACCTTTCGATCTCTAGCTATCGATGCCACAACAATTCAAGGTCCGCTAATAATCCCATTTCTCCTCTGTTACGGCGATGCAGACGGATCGAGTGGTGGAAGAATTGGCAGACCGGCCTGAGCTTCTGCATGTGGTGAGTTGATGCGCTGTATATTCATGCATAAGAGAGCTCGACTTCTACGCTCTTAATCGAGAGCGATTTACAGTAAGCGAGAACAACACAAGGTAATAACATCAAATGCATAGAAATAGTCATCTAGGCTCATAAGTAGACTAAGAACCTAATATCCGTCTAACAGTAGAATATCTGTACAATTAAAGTATATGTTATAGAATGCTATGTATACATAATATGCTATCTAAATTACATATTTTAGCCTTTGCATTCGCCTGCGAAGTCGTCATGGCTAGGGCACTTCTGATGTCTAGGCCAGCGTTTCTCAAAGTAGGTTGCTGGGACACAGGTTCAGGTGCGCCGCAGAATACTTTGATAATATTAGAAATGTATCAATTTAAGCAGTTAGACCCTCAATAAAATTGGGGCAACGGTGGCCTAAAGGTTAGAGGAGCGCACATGTTGCCGAAAAGTTCCCGGTTCGATTCCCCAGACTGGCAGGAAAAATCAGGTGGGGAAGTGAATGGTCATCACCCAACACCGCTGAAGTGCCCTTGAGCAAGGCACTGAACCACCAACTGCTCCAGTGGAGCTGCTCAGTGACCAACAGTATAAGACTGGTTGTACTGGTCAGCTCCCAGGTTTCTATGTCTGTCTGTGTGTTTCTATGTGCAGGGCGTTGCTGAAAATGAGCACTCGTGCTCAGCTATACCCTGGGTAAAAAACGTATCAACGATTAATCGTTGTGTAAAAATGTATACCCGCGACAGCCCTACTGGTGTCGACACCTGTGTGATCCCTGTGTGAACCGATCATATCCCTCTCTACAGTACCTCCATAAACTCTTCAAGCGGGACCATCACAAAGGGCAGAAGTACCACGAGAGGCAGATTGGCCTGTACGCCGAGTACGACCGACCTAACCTTCTACCATTCCTGAGAGATAGTACCCACTGCCCGCTCGAGAAGGTGAGACAACATAGCATCTGACTGCTAACAGTCATAACCCACCATATAAGCTTTTTAAGCGCATGCTAAGATTATGCAAGGGGCTTGCATTCATTCAGTAGCAGGGTCTAACATTCTGCTGGTTGTCTTTGTCTTTTTTTTCTCTCAGGCTCTTGAGATTTGTCAGCAGAGGAACTTTGTGGAGGAGACCGTCTTCCTGCTCAGTAAGTGAGCTTATTAACTGATTGATTGAATACTTTATTAGTCAGAAATGTAATACAGAAGGAGGTTCAGTAAGACATTAAGGGCCCTATTAAGCAAGTGGAATCTAATTACATATAATTTTACAGTTTTTAAGACGTGGGGGCGGGTGCAATGTCATATTACAATTATGGGCCAGGTAAGAAGCGCTTTCGACACCCCGTGGTGTGAGCAAAACGGCCTTGAATTAGTCATGGGAGTGTTTAAGGGAGTTTTGAGGCTTACCCAATGAACATGTCCGTACTATTCTCTTTACGACACCAGCTGATGATGCGCCCTTTTCGGCAAGTGGTATTACATTTCTGCAGACTGGCACCATAGACATGACATGACTTTGTCACATTTGGGTTAATTATTCATATTGCACTGCATGCTGTCACCTTTATGCCTCCAAAGAACAGATCCACAAGCTGTCACAGCCATGATGTGCATAGCTTGTAGGCCTATGTCTCTATTTTGTTAAGTAACTTGCAGTTTTCATTGGAAAGTCATTACAGCGGCGCAGCCATATGCTAAGGGAGGGAGATATACGCACATCATCACTTCATTTGTTTCTGTTCTAAGCATGAAAAACAGCTGTAAAAATCTTTATTCTAGTTCATTTGATTCATAAATGAATAACTAAGACTTTGAAATGGCACCTACCTATACCTTTCAGATCGGAATGGAACTGCGAGTAGATACGCAGCATTGGCTGGCAAATTGGCAATCCATGCGTAATGTTCCCAGAATCGTCTAACCCCCGAACATACAAGTTCGTTTGATATTGTTTAATTCGATAAAAATAGAACCATGTACCATACAGCGAATGAAAGCAAGATTCCTAAGGAATATGGGGATTTTTACATTTTAAAAAACGGTTGAGAAATGAGAGAACCATGAGTGTTTATAATATCAAATATTATAAGAATAATATGAAAGACAAACGGGCTGTGAAGAGCTCAGCTCACCATCCCGACAAGGAGGAAATATAGCCTATAGTGCATGCACGTATATGCACTGACTGTTGCACACACGCTCTTTATTTGTTTCTATTGAAAAACACCAGTAAAATAACGTTTATTTTATTTTATTTCATTCGAGTCACGACGAAGGAATGAGTTGAAATGCCATACGTGCGCCATGCGTATTGCTGCGGCCCCAATGTTATGGTCTTCGCTCGTAGCATTTTATTGAAGAAGAATTGAGTCGGGTGTGGTACAGCGTATGAAAGCAAACTTCCCAGTGATTATGGAGATGTTTTAATTTTTAAAAAAGGTTTAGAAATGAGCGATATATGACCCTTTATAATCTCAACGAGAAAGCCAGACAGCTCGCTGTTGCCATGTCTCATAGAAACAAGTAAATAGGTCTATAAACATACTCCCAAAAGAATCGCATATAACAGGGGTCTACAACCTATTTTAAATGAAGTGCCATGTTTTTATTTTCTAGATAGTGAGTCTGCCATATCAAGATTCCTTTTAATGACACCACATTAAAATTTCCAGCATATTTTGATTGTCCACAAATATAAAGTTCTTCCTTCTTTTTACATATTTTCTTGCACATTGTTAGAATGATCATTATAAATATATATCCCCCTGCAGTCAGAGTTCATTGTTTTAATGAATGAATGTGATGCATTGTGAGCTGGTAGATCTGCTATTTTCAAAAGTAATCTTTGCAAAAAGTGACAATTGTGGAATATTTTTGAAAAATGTTATTGAAACATTTAAAAACACAAATCTGTCATGGGGGTCACTGGCTTAGTTGGGCAAATGCATTAATCTGGGGGTCCTTGACATGGGAATGTCGCTGTGTGAGGATCACTGGTTTAAACAACATTAGGAGAAAAGCCCAAATAAGCACTTTAGAAACAAGAAAAGCAACCACAACTACCAATATTTACAAGCATCTTTGCAGAAAAAGAAGCCGCTTATAATAAACAGACATGGCAACACTCCAGCAGCACTCCAGAGCCGCTCAAGTGTCAAATCAAACAGTGCTTTTTGCTTTTAAGACGTGGTCAGACCCAGGCGGAATCGGTATGCGCTGAGTGTTTTTAGGTCAAGGGGCTTAATAGCAAATTAGCGCAAAGCGAAAATAATTAACATATGGACACTCCCCCAATGCTAAATTATGCAGGAACGTGGTATTCCATATGAGTGAGCGCTCACCACGGCTTCCATAATACGAAAAGGCGCAGAGCGAGGGCGAAATCTGTATTACCGCATGGGTTTTTCGTCTTGCTTAATAGGGCTCTAAGGCTATAAGGACACACAGGAAACACAAAAACGTCCTGGGGACTTGTTTCCATTGTGGTCCTGTACAATGGAATTGTATTTGGTTCAACACAATAATGCATATCATCAACAAATATAAAACGATATATGTGCAAAGGAGAAAAGGGGAAATGTCGGCAGTGAATATCACCTCCTTTCTATGGGAAAATGTTGTTTACCTCCTCCGGAAGGTGTTTTATTTTTCAGGCCTGTTTTGAAAGAAACCAGTGATTCACATATTGTAATGGATGGTGTCAGGGCATTCCACATTTTGGTGGCAGAGCGTAGAATGAGAATTTGTCCTCTAGTATTTTACTTAATATGTTTCCTTTCTACAACTGTTTGGAAGAAATTAAATATTTTACCATACCTCTCCCAGGCAGGATGGGCAACTGCAGGCGAGCTCTGCAGATGATCATGGAGGAGCTAGAAGACGTGGACAAAGCCATAGATTTCGCCAAGGAGCAGGATGATGCCGAGCTCTGGGAGGATCTCATATCCTACTCTATTGACAAGCCACGTATGTTACAGTCATCTATTGACAGAAGCAACTCCATTCTACCATTCCCATCTCTCTTTCTCTCGACTCTCTCGGCTCTCTCTTTCTCTCGACTCTCTCACTCACTCACTCACTCACTCACTCACTCACACACACACACACAGACACGTTCATGTAATATATTTATTTCTTGCCTCCGTAGCATTCATTACTGGCCTCCTCAACAACATCGGGACGCACGTGGATCCCATCTTGCTCATCCATCGCATCAAAGAGGGCATGGAGATCCCAAACCTCCGAGATTCACTTGTCAAGATCCTTCAGGACTACAATCTACAGGTCGGAAGACGATCTGTAATGCATATGTCTTTGTTTCTATAAATAAGTACTCGTGCAATCACAAAACCCCAGATCTTTTCCACATGTTGGAACTGACATTATTGTTTTACTAATTTAATGTAAGGAAATTAGATCACTGAATTGGCCTAAATTGCTGACCATGACAGGCATTTATTCCAACTGACTATGTTTTGTTTCCTTGTATCTTAAGATTCTGCTGAGAGAAGGATGTAAGAAGATTTTAGTGGCTGACTCTCTCTCCCTGCTCCAGAAGATGCATAGAACACAAATGAAAGGAGTCAGGGTAGACGGTAGGTGTATTGTTATTATTTATGATTATTTATTGTCCCTGCCAGGCTGTGTGTCCATGTGTTTGTCTGTGAGCAGCTAATCTCCGGCACCGTTGGACCAATTGCTATGGAACTTTGTACGCGCACTCCTGTGAGATTGAGTCCAAGGACGAAGCTCTCCCCCAGATGTTTCTGTTATAGCACCACCAAGAGGCCAATGTTTTTTTATATTTATTATCTGCAGACTGTAATCCAATGCATCCATCTTGCCATAAATATTATGACCAGAAATATTTCAGAAAGTGTGCGTTTGTCATGGTTTTAACTGAAGCACAGGATAGTATAATAATTGAAAAATAACAGACTTTTTGCTACTACTCTTACAGATTTCTTTACTCACACAAACGGTACACATTATCTCTGGGATCATGTGATCAAGATGTACAGTATATGTCTAATTTGTTTTTCCCCATTCCAATTAGCAACCCCGCCAGCACACTTTTACAGTTATCTATGGTTTTGCTTGGATCCTGCAGCTACATTATAGGGACTGAGAGACTAGTTGAAACTGAATCAGATCAGCTAACATAGGGAAGCTGTCAGAGCCTTCCCTGAAATATCCGGGAAAACTCTACACATGTCCCTGACTCTTCTCCCTTCTGGCTCCCAAACTGTGGAATGATCTCCCCATTGCAGTTAGAACTGCAGACTCACTCCCAATTTTCCGCCGTAATCTGTTGTAAACATTCAATTGTAAATTGAATGTGTAACGCCGTTTTTCTTTGCGTTTCAGAGGAGAACATATGTGAATCGTGTCACGCTACAATATTGCCATCAGGTGGGTCGTCTGAATTATGTTCCAGTTATTCTGTACTGTACACTGTGCTGTCTTTGTTATCCATTAATTTGCCTCATCCATTCATGCTTTTTACTCTTGTGTTTTAGACATGGCTAAACCCTTTAGTGTGATGGTATTTCACTGCAGACACATGTTTCACAAAGACTGTTTACCATCTTCAACAGTAAGTACCCGTGCTATACAGTCATTGCTTTGTCCCCAATAGCTTTCTAACTCTACACATCCTTAGCTGTGACATTCACGATGCACCTTTGTTCTCTTTTGATGTTGGTTTTATTTTATATTTTTGCAGTCTCTCCTACTACAGTCGCTACTAATCCAGAGAACTCTAAGGGCCCTATTAAGCAAGTGGAATCTAATTACATATAATTTTACAGTTTTTAAGACGTGGGGGCGGGTGCAATGTCATATTACAATTATGGGCCAGGTAAGAAGCGCTTTCGACACCCCGTGGTGTGAGCAAAACGGCCTTGAATTAGTCATGGGAGTGTTTAAGGGAGTTTTGAGGCTTACCCAATGAACATGTCCGTACTATTCTCTTTACGACACCAGCTGATGATGCGCCCTTTTCGGCAAGTGGTATTACATTTCTGCAGACTGGCACCATAGACATGACATGACTTTGTCACATTTGGGTTAATTATTCCTATTGCACTGCATGCTGTCACCTTTATGCCTCAAAAGAACAGATCCACAAGCTGTCACAGCCATGATGTGCATAGCTTGTAGGCCTATGTCTCTATTTTGTTAAGTAACTTGCAGTGTTCATTGGAAAGTCATTACAGCGGCGCAGCCATATGCTAAGGGAGGGAGATATACGCACATCATCACTTCATTTGTTTCTGTTCTAAGCATGAAAAACAGCTGTAAAAATCTTTATTCTAGTTCATTTGATTCATAAATGAATAACTAAGCCTTTGAAATGGCACCTACCTATACCTTTCAGATCGGAATGGAACTGCGAGTAGATACGCAGCATTGGCTGGCAAATTGGCAATCCATGCGTAATGTTCCCAGAATCGTCTAACCCCCGAACATACAAGTTCATTTGATATTGTTTAATTCGATAAAAATAGAACCATGTACCATACAGCGAATGAAAGCAAGATTCCTAAGGAATATGGGGATTTTTACATTTTAAAAAACGGTTGAGAAATGAGAGAACCATGAGTGTTTATAATATCAAATATTACAAGAATAATATGAAAGACAAACGGGCTGTGAAGAGCTCAGCTCACCATCCCGACAAGGAGGAAATATAGCCTATAGTGCATGCACGTATATGCACTGACTGTTGCACACACGCTCTTTATTTGTTTCTATTGAAAAACACCAGTAAAATAACGTTTATTTTATTTTATTTCATTCGAGTCACGAATGGCAGCGGTGGCCGAACGGATAGCGGCGCGGTCTAGATACCGGAAGGTTCCCAGTTCGAATCAGCCGTCCGACACGTTAAAATTACCACCGCTGAAATGCCCTTGAACAAGGCATCAACCACTACGATGAAATGTGTTCTATGAGCAGGGCCTGGCTGGAAACAAGTTCTTGAGCTTAGCCCAGATACCCTGGGTAAATATAGATTTCATTTCATTTCATTTCAGTTGAAATGCCATACGTGCGCCATGCGTATTGCTGCGGCCCCAATGTTATGGTCTTCGCTCGAGCATTTTATTGAAGAAGAATTGAGTCGGGTGTGATACAGCATATGAAAGCTAACTTCCCAGTGATTATGGAGATGTTTTATTTTTTTTAAAAGGTTGAGAAATGAGCGATATATGACCCTTTAGCCAGAAAGCTCGTCTCCTGCTGTTGCCATGTCTCATAGAAACAAGTAAATAGGTCTATAAACATACTCCCTAAAGAATCGCATATAACAGGGGTCTGCAACCTATTTTAAATGAAGTGCCATGTTTTTATTTTCTAGATAGTGAGTCTGCCATATCAAGATTCCTTTTAATGACACCACATTAAAATTTCCAGCATATTTTGATTGTCCACAAATAAATAATGAATAAAGTTCTTCCTTCTTTTTACATATTTTCTTGCACATTGTTATAATGATCATTATAAATATATATCCCCCTGCAGTCAGAGTTCATTGTTTTAATGAATGAATGTGATGCATTGTGAGCTGGTAGATCTGCTATTTTCAAAAGTAATCTTTGAAAAAAGTGACAATAAGAATATTTTTGAAAAATGTTATTGAAACATTTAAAAACACAAATCTGTCATGGGGGTCACTGGCTTAGTTGGGCAAATGCATTCATCTGGGGGTCCTTGACATGGGAATGTCGCTGTGTGAGGATCACTGGTTTAAACAACATTAGGAGAAAAGCCCAAATAACGCACTTTAGAAACAAGAAAAGCAACCACAACTACCAATATTTACAAGCTACTTTGCAGAAAAAGAAGCCGCTTATAATAAACAGCAGACATGGCAACACTCCAGCAGCACTCCAGAGCCGCTGAAGTGTAAAATCAAACAGTGCTTTTTGCTTTTAAGACGTGGTCAGACCCAGGCGGAATCGGTATGCGCTGAGTGTTTTTAGGTCAAGGGGCTTAATAGCAAATTAGCGCAAAGCGAAAATAATTAACATATGGACACTCCCCCAATGCTAAATTATGCAGGAACGTGGTATTCCATATGAGTGAGCGCTCACCACGGCTTCCATAATAAGAAAAGGCGCAGAGCGAGGGCGAAATCTGTATTACCGCATGGGTTTTTCGTCTTGCTTAATAGGGCTCTCTATGTGTTAATATACTGTAGCGTCACAATTTCTTTTAACCACTTTAATCATATTTTATACGTTGGCTATTCAAAAATAGCACATATACAAGCTGTATGTATGAGCTTGAAAAATCTTCTCTTCTGGGGGTCCCTGGCACAAAACATTTTCAGATGTGGGGTCCGTGGCCAAATATATATACATTTTGGGGTTCTTGACTTCAAAAAGGTTTGAGGACCACTGCTCTAAAGCAAGGTTTACCAAACTGCGGGTCGGGACTAACCTTGCTTCACCGGATTTTAAATAAATAATTAGCGTGTGACTGCGCACGTCTGTAGGAACCGATAATTGGAACCGAAATTGAATTATTCTAAGCAGGTTCCTCGGGACCTGCTTGGTCCCGAGGTTCGAGACCCACCCCTAGTCGGGACCTATTTTCTACAGTCTATGGTCGGGACCTGATTAGCTTAATGTGCAACATTGTTTTCTCACTCAATAGTAAACAAACATACAGTAGGCTATACAGGTACGTGTATACAGGGTATCTGCACATTTCTAAAGTGATATTTTAATAACTTTTAAGAAAATTGAAATGCCAAATTTGTTAAACATGTAAGAAAGAGGCAAACATTTTGGCTAAAGCTCACAACAAGCTTGTAGATCTGCTGTTTTCACAATATTTATATAATATCTAAATGTAATGCCTACAATTCCAAGTGCTTGTCAGAGTGGGGGGAGTTCAAGTATGATTATTTTGTTGGTCCCCAGTTCAAAATATGATCATTTTGGGCGGTTCCCAGTTCAAATATGATTATTTTGGTGGTCCCCAGTTCAAAATATGATTATTTTGGGCGGTTCCCAGTTCAAATATGATTATTTTGGGGGTCACAGCCTGAAAGGTTTGGGAACCCTTGCTCTAAAGGTAAAATTGAAGTGTGTTGTGAGATTGTTGTCACAGCCTCAGTGTGTTTGCCCTCTCAGATTCCTGGCGTGCAGTTCTGTAACATCTGCAGTGCAAAGAAGAGGAGAGGGCCTGGAAGTGGCATCCTAGAGATGAAAAATAACTAACGCACTTCATTGTCATTGTCGCTTTAACTGATAAACTTTTACCTGAATTATATCACGTTCCCTACATCTGTGTACAGCTGCAAAATGCATAACAAGTATATTGTAACGGTGTTTACCAATATCTGACTGTTCCGCACAATGAAATGTATGCCCTTTCTGATTGCCAGTAGTTTAGCTTGGTGATTAGAATTTAATCACATTTAATGTCTGCAGGTCGAAAAATAAAATGCTGTCAAATAAAACCCGTTTTTATCTCAGCTTTGTTTGTTTTTTGAGTGGTGCAAACACTCCAAGGAACACACCAAGAACACCTCTTGGTACCACAGCACCTCAAAGGCCCTTAAAACAAGGCTCCAGACTTCCCAAAACAAACTGGTCAGGCTCCTATACTTGGCCTCACCCCCTGAACCCACCTGCCCACTTTGACAGGCTGGAATGGCTTAGGTTTGACGACAGAGTACAGCATCTTGCAATGGGTCTGGTCCACAAGATTCGATACACCACCAAGATACCATGTACCTGTCTAAATACTTCCTTAATGTTAACGAAGTCCACACCCACAACACCAGAGGGAGTGCAACAAACCATTTACAACCCAGATTCGGCACAAACCAGGGACTAAATTATTTTCGCTCCTATGCCACCAAAATGTGGAACGCCCTACCAACAGTCATTAAGACATGCGAATCCCTTGACTCCTTCAAAACCTCTCAAAGGGCACCTACGGACGGCTGCAATTCGAAACTGGCTCCCGTAAATTCGGAATTCCCCCCCACCCCTTTTACCCCTCACTGTATATGTTTCTTTTCCCTTTTTACCTCCTTTATGAGGAATTCCTGTTCTGTTCTTTGGCTATATAGAAGTGTCTATTTGTACGTCTCAACAAGGTGGACCCTCTTGTAAACAAGTGTAATGCTTTATTGGGTCGTCCACTCACAGTTAACAGTCTTTGTATTGAGTTGTACTGGAAATGTACTGTAATTCTGCAAACTGTTAATAAATATTTCAATCAATCAATCAAAGCAATGTCCCTATGTCCTAACCTATGTGACTATGACTATGTTTAGAGTACAAGTAGGGGCAAAAGTGGCGCTGTTGTGCCAGAAACGGAGAGAGAGGGAGATAGTGTTGCACTGTTGCCTGCTAATTACAGAGAGAGAGCCAGGGGGAGAGGGGAGTTGCACCACTCAGTTCACAAGGGTGTGATTCTTTTATGTATGAGCTTGAAAAATAGGCTTGACATTTTTTATATATATGGTTTTAGGTTACCTAAAAAAGGTTACCTTTAGTCATTCAAATGTACTAGATATAAATAAATAATATAAATATATTGTAAATAATTACTAAACCATATTATTTTGACCATCTAGATGTACTTGTACGTCACTTCCGCTATTGCTCTCCCCGGAAGTGTACTACGTTTTTTTCCCGTCATTCACAGGAAAAGGAAGAAAAAAATCCAGCTGCTGCTGTTTGGGGAAAAAGAAACAAAACATCAAAGTGAGTTTCATTGACATATGTGGCCGAGTTATTGTTTCACACATACTATGAATATGATGACCTTTCTCATAACGGGATGCTCCAGTCGGCTGCTGTTTTGAATGGCTATTTACCTGAATAGCGGCTCTCATTTTGCTTATTTTGTTGCGAGGAGTTAGCCGGGGGGCTAACATCATTAGCTTCCTCCACTGTTGACTTGAAGGCTAGCGTATTAGCCACATTTAGCTTGTTAAGGAAACACTGCCTGTTTGCATAAGAGTCCGTTTCAGCGATAACTCCTAGCTCGCTTTTCTATTGTCTTCTGTGAAGATTTAGCCAAGAATAACTACATATCGTCCCGTTTGTGGGCAGCTAACTAGCGTCTAGCTCCACTACAATACTAGTTGTCCGTTAGTTAGCATTCCTGACAGGTATCATAATACAGTCTGCGATGGTGATTGCAGTGTGCAGATCAGAAAGACCAAAACACACACTTTGATTGTAAGCCTTGCATTGTATTGCCCGAGATTTAACAATGACTGCATTTTTATTGGACCGTGAATTTTACACACGCATTTTGATAGTGACTTGTCATCACACCACCCCTAACTATTAGATGTTGTCGATATCAAAATGACAGCTAATGCTACCATCATATCAGTTTATTGATTGAAGTATTTACTATTTATTAACAGTTTGCAGAATTACAGTACATTTCAAGCACAACTCAATACAAAAACTGTTAACTGTGGACGACACCATAAAGCATTACACTTGTTTACAATAGGCCAGGGTCCACCATTTTCAATTCATCAGAACATTTAGAGACATACAAATATACACTTATAATTTCTATACAATCAAAAACAGGAAATACTCATAAAAGGAAAAACAAACAGTGAGGGGAAGTGGGGTGGGGGGGGATTCAGATTTTACGAGGACATGCTTGTGTGTGTTCATGATTTCAATTCCTGTCATGCGTGTTCTGCTGATTAGTTATCCCATCAAGAACTAGCCACAATTTGCACTAGATTGTTTTATAATGCGATGAATCTACAGTCCCCTCCATTGACAGCCCATTGATCCAAATACAAATTTCCGATCTGCTTGTATTAACCACTAATCTCACCAACATTGCAGCTGTAAGGCAAGCTTGAATTAACCGCTTGCAATCAGGGTACTGCAACTCTAGATTCTACAAATGTCTTCTAAATCCTAACCGTTTTCTGAAACAAATCATGTTGTGCTATCAAATGTTCAAAGATTTGCAGATTTAAAATAAAAAATCACACCCGTGTGAACTGAGTGGTGTAAGGTATTATATAGCCTGATCAGCTGTGTTCTGATGTAATGTCTGACGTAATGAAATCAGCATCAACCAATCAGCATCAACCATGCTCATTTTTTTTGCACAGACAGACAGACAGAATAACAAAGCCAGTTGTAGGAGTGGTTTACACCACTCAAAAAAAGCAGATCTAGAATGAGATTGTATTGTATTATATGTATATATTATGTATTGTATTAATGGTGTCAAATCTATGTGTTGCCAGAATGGAAGCCCCGAAGAGGAAATCCACTGCCCATGACCCTGAAGCCAAGATAAGAAGGTTGGATGAGGACAGAGGGGCTGCTACACCATCATCTAACGCCGCACCACCAGCTACAGTAGAGAGCATGTTTTTCCACAAAACGGAAAACCCACAAGAAAGGACAGTAACTCCCCGAGCAAAGAAAAAGGCATATATCGAGGAGGAGATGGAGGGAAGTACACCAGACGAGTCTGGACACCATTCATCCAAACAGAGCTCCCCTCGGAGGGAGTCCAGCACAGCCGTGTCTGACCCACCCTTCAAAAAAGCCAAGCTCTTCTTGAAAGCCGCAAGTGCCTCGGCGTCTGAAGTGGCTCCTTCGACGGATGCCAATTCAAAATTTTCCCTGAAAAGACCGGCCAGCCCCCTTTCCAGACCGGCCTCCACGGAGTCAGACAACGAGCTGAGTAGCAATGCCGCTGGTACGACTGACCACTTTCCGAGGAGGGAAGACGACAAAGACGAGGCCCAGTGTGTCCAGAAATATTCAAACAGCATGAAAACCATACGTGTGGCCACGGAGCCCATTTCAGACTCACAGGAGACGAGCGAAGTGTCACCAACGTCGCCCACAGGCCCAGTACAAGCTGACCACAATTATGGTAGATTCTCAGAATCCACAGGCGTTGCTGAGGATAATGAAAGTAAGGACTCAAAAGAAACTGTCACTGTGCCAGACAGACAAGAACGCGTAGGTAATGCAGTTTTGGCATCTTCACAGGAAACATCAGACTCTGTGACGAGGAATGCAAACGGTGGTATAGTCAGTGAGGCTGCGTCACATGAAGGGAAGGACTTCACTGAGCCACACCTCCAACAACACGTGGATAAGGAAACATTATCTGTAGAATCATTAGAATCTGTCCCTGCCGATCATAGGAAAACGGGAATCAAATCTGAGGGAGGTGCTGGGGAAAATGAAAGCAAGAATGTCACAGCGGCAGAGAGCAAAAAACATGTTTATATTGAAGCTAGTGTACCGGAACCTATTGAAGAGGTGTGTGTGGAGACTCAAGCGTTGTCATCGCCATATGACACAACACACTCTGCCCCGAAAGGGCTTAAGTCAGATCTAATATCAGACACTAACAGAGGAGACGAGCACAAAATGCAGGCAGTCACAGAGTCGGAAGCCGTTCCAGAGGACCAAAGAGATGCTGCTGAAGGGCATCCTCGAGCACTGAGTGATGCCTACCCTGCTTCAGAACGGACGATAACAAGTAGTGAGCCGGAGACAAATCTCATCATGGCATCCAGGTCTGCGGGAGAACCAGAGAAAACAAGAGACCTTCATGTTAAAACTCAAGTTAATTTAGAGATGGGACATTTTGAGAAAATTGTGGCAACATTTATGCCTGATTCATTATCAAATTTGTGTGATGCAGTGAATAGAAAGTCTGGATTCACAACAACTGAGGACAGTGACACAAATGACATATCGGTGCCCAGTGAATCAGTGACAGACTCTGTGTCAGTTAAAGTGCAGCAAAGCAAACATACCCAAGAGTTGAAAGATGAAACAATTCCCACCTCTGAAGTGATTATACCAGATTGTAAGGCCAGCGGTGAGCATTGTAAAATAATCAAGGTCCTAGAAGAATGTGTCACTGTCCCAGCAAGCCAGAAAGATTTAGATGTGCAGACTAAAACTAAAACGGAGGAGATGTCTCGTCTAGCACCTAATGTAGAACTGCAAAGTCAGGCCTGTGAACAAATTAACAGACAGACTGTAGACGTACATACAGAAGTTGAAAAGGCTCTGCCCCTTGCCGGTTTCTCAAGTAAGGAAAATGAAAAGAGGGTTTCCGAATGTGCTCCTGCTATCCCACAGAGTCGACTAAACATGCTTTTGTTATCGAAATCACTGTTAGAGAAGATTTATGTCCCAGAGAATCTGAAATACATGGTCCTTCCGCCGACCAGAATGTCACCAGAGAAAATGCCTGCTCCAGTAGCAGCAATTATGAACCAGGGGACCCAGGAAGCTGTCCGTACTGTGGCCGTGTCTAATGACGTTCAGGGTGGTCTGGCATGTTCTAATTCTCAAATGAGTGCAAACCAGTCTGAACCAGAACCTAAATCGGATATACAAATCCCAGAGAGCCAGCAGCATGGTTATGGACAGACTGCAACAGCTGACGTCTCTAATGAAGCTAATACATTTGAGTCGATGGCAAAATCTGAAAGTAAAGAAAATCATAATGAGACGATTGCTGCGGCGCAGAGAGTCACATTACCAGAGAATCAAGTGGTAGACATAGATGTCCTGATGAAAACCATATCCCAACGAATGCCTGATCCGGAACCTAAAGGAGGAGGGATATGCGACCTGTGGACCCAGGAGGAAACTGTTGAACTGACCGCAGCCATGTCTAACGTAGTTCCACAGCTGTCGTGTTCCAATCCTGTAATGAAGGGAAATGAAAACCAGGCGACACTAGTGAGTCAAAAAGAAGACATGAATACACAGATTACAACGATATCACAGATGTTTAACACAGTGTCTAAACAGGACACACCAAGCCTGGGGAACCAGCATGCTGCTGCTGCTGCTGCAGCTGACCTCTCTAATGAAGCACACAATGTTGAATCAGTTTCACATTTTGAAAGTCTGAAAAAGATGATCATAAAACGTGCCGCTGTCCCAGAGAGAGACGTGGATGTCCTGACTAAGATAACATCAGAGTTGTGTGAACTAGGAGCGAGAGGGGGAGTACAACACCAGAGCACCCAGGAGGCTGGTGAGCATACTGTGACCATGTCTAATAATGAAATTCAAGATGCAGCTCATAATTCCGAAATGAAAGCGGATGAAGACAAGGCGATCGTTGCACACGTCACAGTACCGGAAAGAGACGTTGATCCAGTATCTAATCAGGAGATTCAAAGTCAGGGAATTCATCAAGGTTACAACACTTCAGCTGTCACCTCTAATCAAATTCAGAGTATAGAATTTGGGTCAAATTCTGAAAGTGAAAAAAGTCAGAATCAGATGATCACAGAAGGTGTCACTGCTCCAGAGAGTCACACAGGAGAAATGGATTTCCCAATGACGTCAGACCAAGTGTCTGGCACAGTACCTAAAGAAGAAATACAGAGCCAGCATAACCAGGAAGTACATGTGCATGTCGCTGTGGCTATATCTAATGAAGTTGAAACCGTTGTCGCAGTTGACGGTGCTGAAATTGAGAATGTGCCACAAAGCAACAGTGCCCCAGATGTACAAAGGGATGCAGAGGCAACGATGGGATCGACAGAGCTGAGGGCAAAGTCCATACCTGAAGAGGAAGTTGGATGGCAAGTCATTTGTGAGATCGACAAAGGTGCCCAGTTATCCAGTGAGGAAGTTAACAAAAATGGTCAGGAAGACATGGATGGAAAAAATGAAATAGTTGTCTGTGGCCAACAAGGGGATGCTGCAGGCGTAGCACCAGCTTCGACGGGAGACACAGCAGACTATGTTACAGAACAGACTGAGACAATTAAGTTTAGTCAACCAGAAGTGAACTTAAATGAAAACATGATTGTGTACGAGAACATTAGCAGCCCAGAGAGTACTGTAGATGCAGACGAGCATACAGCATGCAATGAAATGGCAGACACTGTTGCTGTGCTGGACACTGAGACCATTGAGGCCCAGGAGGTGAAAAGAGATTCTGCAGCCACCTCTACTAATGGAACAATATTTCCAGCTGCTAATCAACAAGTGGAGGACAAGGAACTTGACAAGGAGGAACTAATTTGTGTCCCCGACAGCCAAGCACACATGGAAACATTGTGTGGGGCAGCGAGTGCTTCTTTTGTGCAGATGGAGCAGAGTAACGAGGCTGCGGAGGTGAAACAAGTCACACACATTAGTTCCTCCAGTGATGACATAAACATGCCAGATGGCAAGATGACAGAGGACTTGCAGGCGAATGCAGTTACAGCATCGAGCAGTGGCCCAGAATGTTTCGAACAGGTGCAGGAGGCCGAAGGACATCAGGAGGAGATGGGTGTCACAACGACTGGTGTCACATCCACCGTCGAAGTCGAGGCCCCAGATAGCACATCTGAGTTTGTCATTGTCTTAGAGTCGATCAGTGTCCCAGACAGCCAAATGGATCACATGGATATTGTGACTCAAGCAGCAGCAGCATCTGGTTTGCCAACTTCGGTTTCGGAAGAGATCAATCCGGACAGCACATTAATAGGTGAGCAGGAGGAGAGTGAAGCGGTGTCAACTTCAGACATGAAGCAGAGCTTCCTCTCCACGATAGAACTGCGGCAGTGTGAAAGGACCGGTGTAGTGGTGAACGAAGCCATGGCGACCAATTCAAGTGAGGAAATGCATGAAAACACGGAGACAACACCTGTAATAGTGAACGAAGCCATCGCGACCAATTCAAGTGAGGAAATACGTGAGACAACGCCTGTGGCCGATGCAGCACCTCTGCCATCTTTCGGTGAAGTATTTCAAGTCGTTCAGGAAAGTGATCAATACAAGCCACTGTTACCTGCCCCAGATGAGCCTAATGCAACGGAGATTGAGATGGATGATTCTGAGGACCGTGCGCCTTCTGATCCCCTCAGGGCCAACTGTGATATGGCTACTGCTGAGGCTGTCGTGGACATTCAAGAGGTGTGCATTGTCGAGGAGTTGGAGATTGGCCGTGAAGTCGAAGTGGTTTTGGCGGGAGTGAATGACGAAGATGCTGATAGTGACATCGAAATAATTGAAAGAACCATGGAAACAATAATAGAGGCCCCTTTCGAAAAGGCTGATGAAAAGTGCAGCGAGGAGACAGTTGCATCTGCTCCACTTTTGACTGCAGCGGAGACGGAGCCTGCTATTCAAAAGGCAGATGTGCCACCTGTCCCCCAGAAACCCCAGAAGCAAAAAGCTGCACCTGGTGTGAAGGCTAAACAAAAGGGCAGTAAGGAGAAAGTTAGAGCTCACACAAGAGAGAGACAGACAAAGCAAAACGGCACAGTCAATGTGAAGGCTGAAGAGGGAGACGTGACTATAGAAAGGCCTAGGAAGCAGGAAATGAATACGCAGGCAAAAACCAAGGCCCGCCTCGCAGCTCTGGCCGAGCAAAAGGCTGCAGCGTCAAAGAGGTCCAACAGGCAGCAACTCAACATCTTAGCCCTGTGTGAAGAAATAGCCGAGGACATAGCTACGGACAGCGAGATCCTGAAGAGGTTAGAAGAGGAAAAGAAAGGGGCAGCAGCTAAGGCGGAGGCAGCAGTGAAGGCGGGGGCAGCAGTGAAGGCGGAGCCAGCAGTGAAGGCGGAGCCAGCAGTGAAGGCGGAGGTAGCAGTGAAGGCAGATGCAGTAGCGAGGACGGAGGCCATTAAAAGCCTGTTAGGCTGGAAGCCTGTTAAGGAGGAGGAGGCGGATGTTGCCATCAACGTTCCCACCCCAGCAGGACCCGTGGAGGCCTCTCTGTCTGAATCCAAGCCCCCTCCTCCCGACAAGGATCCTGCAGCCACAAAAGCTGATTCCATCGGTGCCTGCGCGTCGTCCTCCACTGAAATTCCGAAGCGCCGCTTCTTCATCAGCCAGATCACTGTGCCACTCAAAGCTTACGAGAAGAAGAAGCTCACGCGATACCAGAGGCTAAGGCAGGTGGAGCTCCAGAGAGAGAAGATGTCATGGACGCGTGTGAAAAAGCTCAAGTCTGACCAAGCAAATCAGATGATGTTTGCAGACATAGATGTAAAGTCTCCCCTGTCTCCGTTTCACCAGCCTCTGGTGGTGAAAACGTGTGTTTTGCTACCACCTCCTCCAACCCCTGCAGCCAGTCCGTCTACTACGGCAGACCCCAGGCCAGCCTCTACCAGCATGCCTACAGTACCCAAGACGGAACCAGCCGTTAAAGAGGACGTGAAAGCTACATCTGTGACCTCCAAGGCTGAACCTACCAAGGTGGAAACCCCTAAACCTGAGCTTCCCAAGGCTGAAACCCCAACGGTAGCCCCTACTCAGCGGCCTACCAGATCAGCCACCAGGAAGCTCCTCCCAGCTGTACCCCCTCCTATGCCCAATGGACTGAAAGCTCAGAAAGTGAAAGGGAAGCCTGTGGAGTATAAACCATACAAACCCAGGCCAAAGTATTCTTTCGATGACTTTGAGCTAGATGATGATGACCTGCCACCAAAGCCCACGCCTCAGTCAAGACCCACTGCACAAGCAAGACCTAACATTCATTCAAAACCCACTGTGGCGTCCACGCTTCAGTCAAAACTCACAGTTTCATCACAACTGACGAAACCCAATGGGCAGACCACTCCTGTGGCACGAGTCTCGGGGCAGTCAAAACCCGCTGTTCAGACCCCGGGACAGCGGGTTGCTGCTCTGCAGGCGAAGCTGACTGCTGCCACTGCTGCACAGTCAAAGCTAACGGCTACTGCTGCGGTGCAGTCAAAGCCTGTTGTTCCAGCGAAGGCCCCGTTAACCCCCCCCATTTCAACCACGACTAAGTCAAACGTCCCTTCAGCTCCAGGTCAGTCAAAGCCCACAAGTTATTCTACTGCTACTGGCTCTACTCCCCAGTCGAAAAGTACTGGTGCAGCTACAGCCCAGCCGAAGCCTAGTGCACCGATAGTAGCTCAGCCGAAGTCTGGTGCATCAAAAACAGCTCAACTTAAGCCTGCTGCTGCACCAACAGCTCAGTCGCCGAAACCTGGTGCACCTACGACCAGTCAGCTGAAACCTGGTGCGCCTACGACCAGTCAGCTGAAACCTGGTGCGCCTACGACCAGTCAGCTGAAACCTGGTGCGCCTACGACCAGTCAGCTGAAACCTGGTGCGCCTACGACGAGCCAGCTGAAGCCTGGTGCGTCTACGACCAGCCAGCTGAAACCTGGTGCAGCTACGACCAGCCAGCTGAAACCTGGTGCACCTACGACCAGCCAGCTGAAACCTGGTGCACCTACGACCAGCCAGCTGAAACCTGGTGCACCTACGACCAGCCAGCTGAAGCACAGTGCATCAACAACAGCCCAGGTGAAGACTGATGTTAGAACCACAGCCCCGCTGAAGACTGGTGTTAGAACCACAGCCCCGCTGAAGACCTACGTTGCTGCAACAGCCCAGCCGAAGACAGACGTTCCAACGGCGGCTCAGCTGACATCTGCCACACCTTTGACTGCAGCAGAGACGAATCCTGCTGTTCCAAAGGCACATGTGCCACCTGGTCCCCAGGAACCCCCCGGAAAGCAGCCGTCTTCTACATCGGAAGCCGCAAAATGCGAGGTAACTTTGTCTAAGAAAACTACACGCTTGTGTGTCATTAACACTGGTTTTGCACTGCAGATGCAGTTGTTGTGGAAACATTATTTAATCACCCCCTTCCCACTTTCTATACACAGGACATTGCCGAACCAGTTTCATCATCTCAAACACCCTACCTTCCCTCTGAGGAGTGCCTGAGAGATTCTGATGAGGCACAGCAGTCTGAAGGAAAGCCTACAGGTATGGTGTTTATTTGTTTTCTTTTGAGATGTAGTGGAGTGGAAGTAAAAGTATTGAAAATTGGAAGTACTCTAGAAAAGTGCAATACTAAAGAAATCCTTTTAATGGTTTACTGTCTGCACTGTACTGTACATGTATATGAATACATTATGTTTTGTATTATTCCTATAGTTGCCAATATTGTTAAACCTGATCCAGAAAGTAATATGGAAAACATCAAAACCGAGCAGGCCACGGGACATCTTTCTGAACGGTAAGTGGTTGGTTATTAACCCATTACATCTGCTATTTTAGAAAAATCTATCTAATGTTTGTTAAATCCAGAATAATTTCTTAACACAAATATTCTCTTCTGGGGGGTTCCCTGGCACAAAACATTTTCAGACGGGGGGTCCGTGACTAAATATATAACAATTTGGGGGTCCCATGCTTAAAGTTTGAGAACGACATGATTTAGAAGGATAATTGGCCTCAGGTCTTAAGTCATGGGACACATCCATTTTCCCTCCCAGTGATGTGAAATAACACCTGCTGTTATGTCTTAGCAGAGAGCAGAGTCCACATGGAAGCAGAACTCCCCTCTCAGATGCTTGTCTGCAAAAAGAGGTCAAGGACTTTAAGGATGCTGACAAAGCTGGCGAGCAAACTATCATTGTGAGTTATTTTCACTCTTATTCACAACTGAACAAGGCACAGAAATGGGTACTCCTTTACGGAGAGATCATGTTCTTACCGAAGCCAACTGTATATATTGGGGTTGTTATTGGGGCGGCTGTGGCTCAGGAGGTAGAGCAGGTCGTCCAATGATCCATGGGTCGGCGGTTCGAATCCCGGCTCCTCCTGTCTGCATGTCGAAGTGTCCTTGGGCAAGACACTGAACCCCAAATTGCACCCGATGTGCTGGTTGGTACCTTGCATGGCTTCCGCTGCAATCGTTGTATGAATGTGTGTGTGAATGGGTGAATGTAATGCACAATCCATGTAAAGCGCCTTGGATAAAGGCGCTATATAAATGCACCATTTACCATTTACCATTGGAGAGAACACCAGAATTAAAGGTAGTGCAAGTGACATTTTGTTTTGTTAAAGCAGCACTATGTAACTTTCCTCTTCTACCATGAATTTGAACCTGGTTTCCTGCTTAAGCCCTGATTTTCTTTTTGTACCATTGAGCTAATAGAGCCTGCCTGCTGCTTGCTCAGTAGATAAATTGAATCTTGACCATCAGGTCAAAATTTGTGTCAGACCCTGTGTGTCTAGGTGAGACATGACCTTTTCACACCATCTAGATGTCTCAATAGAAAAGCAGGGAGAGGAAATATAACCACCCCAATTATATTGTATTAACACACATACTACCATACAGATTGGACAAAATTACCTTTTATTCATTGCATAGTGAACCTTTAAAATATAGTGTTAAATAGCTCTATATTCTGATTGTACTCATTGCTATAGTATAGACGGGCCTGGTCCTAACATGTGAGGACTGTGTGCGTTTCCTTTGGCCTCTCCTAGGATGCGGGGCAGAAACACTTTGGAGCGGTGACCTGCAGTGTGTGTGGGATGCTCTACACCGCCTCCAACCCGGAGGATGAATCCCAGCATCTACACTTCCACAACCAGTTCATCAGCGCCGTCAAATATGTGGTGAGAGAGAACATTGTACAGGTTTACATGATCACAATATGCTTTAGGTGCCATTTCCTCTGAAATGTATCACTTTTCCAGAATCTCCACGCTATACACTATACAGATGTGCAAAGGAGTGTTATATTTCCAGATGTGAGATGTTCAAATGACTTATTAAGTTTGGTATTAATCGATTGTGTTTCTCATGACTTAATCACGATATAGCGCCCGGCATGTTGGTGGTGCAGGGGTAGAGTTCCAGATCACCACTGTGGAGGCTTCAGAATTCCTAAAATTCATGAATGACGTGGCCTGTGATTTTTATATACTCCCTGTTCAACTCCCTTATTTTGTAAACAAATGCAACCATGCATAGATACACATTGTTTACAAAACCCATATACTCTTGATCTAAATCAATGCTTCCAATTCTAACCAAAGATTGTGTTTTTGACGGCCCATCGCGGTCCCGTCGCTTGTCACGTTAGAAGTAATCATACTTCCCGTTGTTGTCGATCCTCTCTGGGATGTTTTGGCTACATCTAGCTACTTCTAGCTACTTCCAAAATGGTGCAGAGCAACCTTGAAATAGGCCCTGAAGCTGCAAATCGCTGGGCGCCCTGATTTAATGGTTCCAAATACCCCGGGCGTTCGGGGTGTTAAGGAAAGATTCCCCCCAAAAAGCTAGGATTATTGGTTCCATGAGGAATTTCCCAAGTGAAACAAGACATAACAATAAATGGGAACAGCTGAGATGAGTATGAACCACCACTAGATCGGCTAGTTTCAGTGCGTGTTAAGTATAAATAACACTTAACTTCTCATATGCTCTTCA
The DNA here is from genome assembly GCF_951216825.1 of Electrona antarctica. Classification (NCBI taxonomy): domain Eukaryota; kingdom Metazoa; phylum Chordata; class Actinopteri; order Myctophiformes; family Myctophidae; genus Electrona; species Electrona antarctica. The sequence goes on along the minus strand of NC_136801.1, from coordinate 12,328,068 downwards.
GGGATGGAAGAAGGAGAGGATCCTGGCGGAGTATCCTGATGGCAAGATCATTCTTGTCTTGCCAGATGACCCTAAGTATGCACTCAAGAAGGTATGTTTACAGTGTGGTGGCGGTTACAAAATGTGGTGGCGGTAGGACTGGGTGATGTGGCAAATACATGTTGTCCATATTGATGGATATCAATATTCATCACAATACTATATTGATAATGCTGCCATTTTGAAGAGAATCATGATAATGACAAATAGACCTGTATGGGTCCGTAACTGAGTGTACAGAGTTATATTTAACTGTGTTAAAGTTTGGATTTTACTGTGTGTATATTGGAGTCCCAGAGATTAAAGAAAAAAGAAAAGAACATTATCTCAAATGGAGATCTGTGGTTTTATGCATATCAATTAAGGTTGAGAATCACTGAGTTAATCTATAGTCCAGTGGTTCCCAAACTGCACGCACCTTCTAGGGCAGGGGTTCTCAACCCGTGGGTCGCGACCCCTCGGGGGGTCGCCAAATTAGTTTAGGGGGTCCCCAAATTATTTAAAAAAAAGATGAAAAAAATAATAATAAAATCACAATTTTTCAAAAATAGCAGACCTACAAGCTCGTAGCGCGCCACTCGGTGGCGCGCTATGAGCTTGTAGATCTGCTATTTTTCAATAGCTAAATTATAACATAATGCTTAAAACACCAAAAGCAGTCAATTTATATTGGGGGTCGGGAGGGGGCGGGGCGGGGGTCCCGAGACATTGCCAAAGCATTTCCGGGGGTCCCCGGCCAAAAACGTTGAGAACCCCTGTTCTAGGGGGTGCACAACATGAAAAGGCTAATGGTGGTGCTATGGTTTTATGTTCAATATATTAACATATTATGCCAATATGGCAAGTATATGCAGAATATAGCCTATGCTGCATATGCTATATTCAGGTTCATGTATGTGCATAAATAAGAAATATATGTCTCTATATAGCTTATGCAATTTATATTCCCATGTGGGGGTGCGTCAGCTAGGTCGGGAGTTAACAGGGGGTGCATGGCCAAAAAGGTTTATATTCCCATGTGGGGGTGCGTCAGCTAGGTCGGGAGTTAACAGGGGGTGCATGGCCAAAAAGGTTTGGGAGCCGCTGATCTATACAATATAGTTTATTAACATAAACAATACAATAACAATTTACACACACATTCCGGAATAAGCCTATCTCACAGAATTTCCCCGCCCCCCTTAATACGCCCCCTTTTGGGGTTAGTGGTGATAGCGTGACGTCACTCCATAGACGCTACATGTTAACAAAGGTAATTTAAGAAGTCTACAACTTTTGTTTTCTCAAGGTAAGGTTTGTTCTATCTGTTCGAGCTGATTTACCATCTTGTTTGCTTCATAATAATATTGGTCTGTCACATTTTTACATTAGAAAATGTACTTAGATTCTCCAGAGAAAAAAACGTGTAAATGCTAATGTTAAAGACACCACTATTTACCGGAAGTGGGCGTGAAAAGCGGGCTGTGAGATAGGCCTATAACCAGAATAAAGTCAAATTAGACTTTTTCATACTTTTGGTATGGTATGGACTGTTTTATACTTTTGAGACATCCATTCCAAACCATGTGTTAGACACGTTTTTGTATTGTATACTTCTGTTGTCTGTTCTATTTGGCTATAGGAGGATTCCATATGGTTTGTTCACTATGCATTTAACTGCTTGTTTTTCAGGTGGAGGAGATCAGAGAGATGGTGGACAATGACCTGGGTTTCCAGCAGGTGGAGACCAAGTGTCCATCTCAGACCAAAACATTCCTCTTCATCTCCAATGACAAGAAAGTGACTGGGTGCCTTATAGCCGAGCACATTCAAGAGGTTAGCAATGGCATATTGACAGGACATTTGCTTTGATTGGGTGTTGATTTTTCATCTCGGTAACTTGAGAGCTAGGCTACAGTGGCATCGTAATGTTTGTTATAATTGTTTTCATTGATTCACTGTGGTGTATTCGACACTACATGAAAACACGCATGCTAACCTACTGATGACATTACTGAGGGAAAACATTCAACTCATCATGTGAAATTAAATTGTGAAATAATTTGCCTGTTTTTATTCTTTCATTTGGTTGCAAATTCCCCATTTAAACTGTTAAAACCGGGAAAGCATCTCTGTAATTTTAGATATTGGCGATGTATAGCACATTGGTTCACCATTGTTATAATTTGGATATTAAAAAATAGCAGACATACAACCTCATAGCGTGTCACTCCGTGCTATGAGCTTGTAGATTTGCTATTTTTGAAAAATCTTGTGAAAATATGTACAAATCTTGGATCTCGGAGATGGGGGTCTGCGGCCAAATACATATCACTTTGGTGGTCCTTGACATGAAAAAGTTTGAGCGCCACTGATATAGCAACATAGTTTTGTTTGTTTTCTCCATAAAACTGGTTTTAGAAGACATCGTCCCGTAGAATCGTCCCCAGATCTCTTAATGGGTTCATAATCTTGACATTTGCATCATGTGCACACTAGGGCTACAGGGTGATCGAGGACCCTGTGCCGGACGGCTCGGAAGCATCAAAGGTCATGTTTGAGCGTCAGAGAGCCTGGTGCTGTTCCGTCACACCAGAACCAGCAATCTGTGGCATCAGTCGCATCTGGGTGTTCAGCATGATGAGACGGCAGGGCATCGCCTCGCGCATGATCGAGTGCCTCAGGTCCGTGGAGTCTTTTTGAGTGGTGTAAACCACTCCTACAACTGGCTTTTGTGTGCAGAAAAAATGAGCATGGTTGCTATGTTCAAAATAATTTCTGACGTAATTAAATCACACCCGGGTGAACTGGATGACCGTAGCAACCATGCTCATTTTTTCTGCACAAAAAAAGCCAGTTGTGAAATCACATCCGGGTGTGATTTCATTACGTCAGATCAGAGCTGACGTAATGACCACAGCTGATCATGCTATATAAAACCTTACACCACTCAGTTCACACGGGTGTGATTTTTTTTCTCTATTCTTTCATTAGTGTTATCAAAATAATAATCATACTTTCTCATACAACCGTATTGCTTCCTGAAAATAACTGATTTGATCGACAAGCTCAAAACGCATTGCACCGCGCTTCGAGCTTGTAGATCTGCTATTTTGCATACTTTTGTATGATCAAGTAAGGCATTCATTTATGAAAAATGTAAAAAAATATATATATGGAGGAAAGAGGTTTCTGCCCGACAGCAACGATATGTAAAAATGTGTATACACTTTGTGTATTAAGTTGCTATGCTCATTATTGATTATTGTCTTGTTTTATGTACACGAGAAATGGAAAAGGTTGAAAAGCCCTGACGTACTGTTCTTCTGTTCCCTGCACAGGAACGACTTCATATACGGTTCGTGCCTGAGCAAAGACGAGATCGCCTTCTCAGACCCCACCCCCGACGGGAAGCTGTTTGCAACGCATTATTTTGGCACCTCTCAGTTTTTGGTTTATAACTTTGTCAGTGGTACGCGCTCATCATCCCAACCCAAATCTGATGCAAAATGACTGCCGTCAAGAAAGGTAGCAGTAACAACAAATTAAGATTGATAGAAGTAAGTGAAATGATGCACTCACTGACCAATGGGACCTGCCCTCACTCACCGGGAACCCCAATCTTGACCATTGATATAATGACGTGAAATACATAGCCAATCACAAAACAAACAAACAAGACAAAAATAACACTGCTGTAAATTACTCCTCCGATGGGGGAAAAATATTGGTTTTTAATCTCAGGTTGATAACAACCAGGTGTTGTTGAAAAGCATTAAGAATTCACCTTTTAAATCCCTCCCTGCATAGTATTTTGGAACAAAGAATATTTTCTTTTTTTCTTTTTCTTTTTTAAGTAAACATGCTGGTTTTATTGGGAGTATTAATAGTTTACACACATGACCTGACAGCAATAGAATACAAAGAGCATTTCACCATTCAAATATTTTCCAATTTGAGCCCCGTTGGTAGGAAGATGGCAGAACAACATGGGACTGCCATGGATCAAGTGATTATTTTAAGAATTTTACCACGATGTTGTCATTATAATGCTTTGCATTTTTTACATACTGTAGTATATTATTACGTTAATTTTACACTGCAAAATGTGTTCATTTAACTCTTTGAGTAGTGCATGTACATTATGTACACAGAGAGAGATTTCATGTGCTGCCTTCTCACCTCAGATGCTGTGTTCGAAAGTAACACTGATTTGTTTAAATGTCACCACTGTATGATTTTATCCACATTTTTTTTAATATTCTTTTCATTGTTTTCATCACTACGTTTCACCAATTCTTCCAAATTGGAGTAGGTCATATTAATTACAGGTCTGAATTTCAGCAAGAATTCCACTTTCGAACACGGGGATGTGGGTTAATTAGAACTCCACATTGGGCATTAGCCGTGCTCTTTATAAATTCAAGATTCTTGGATCACGTTGCGTCAAAATGTTTATGTTCAAGCTGAGCCATATACCGTATGTCAATTGGCAGAACATAGTAGCCTATATCATAATGTATGACTGATCGTTTTAATTTTAATTAGTCTCTTTTGCGTTGTCTGTGCCTGAATGAAGTGACTGGCGTGAGATATGGGATTCCTTAATAATTACTTATTTTTTCTTTCCTTCTGAGAGCCACATGTTCCTCCTTGAATGAAATACTATTTGTTAGCAGATGCTACTTTTTATTGATTTATTTTAGTTACTAAGGGAGTATCATCCTTGTATTCATAATAGCCATCAATTAATAATGTATATCAATTTATGAGGTAGATTTATACAATACTCACATTTTTATTGTGTACCGAGATGGGCAAAGTCTTACAGCTCAGGTGTAAAATGGTATTTGAGCGATGGTAAATGTCAAAATGTATTATTGCAAGCAGGAATATTGTGGTGAACATAAACATTCTCTCTCTCTCTCTAAACCTATACAGTATCATTGTAATTCAGTCATTATTGTTTGCTTCTTCCTTGTTCAAACTGATGAGTTTAGTAAGATGTGTCATGTGTAAGAAAGCATTTGATTTATACAAAGCTGTTATGTAAATATTTATTTAAATAATAAACGACCTTAAAAAAAAAAGGGATATTTTTTTATTTTTTTGCTCGGCAGAGCAGCAGATTTTGTACGATTCTTATACTGTGATGTCTTAAACTAGCGATAATTCCTAACGTCACTATTCTGGGCATGTCATACAGGGCGGCTGTGGCTCAGGAGGTAGAGCAGGTCGTCCAATGATCCCTAGGTCGGCGGTTCGAATCCCGGCTCCTCCTGTCCACATGTCGAAGTGTCCTTGGGCAAGACACTGAACCCTACACTGCCTCCAATGAGTTGGTATGAATGAATGAACCATTGTAAAGCGCTTTGAGCACTTGGAAAAGCGCTATAAAAATGCAATTCATTATTATTATAGGAGACTGAACATTGAAGATATCAGCTACTGTAGCATGTACAGTAGTATCCGCAACCTGAGACGTGAGCTTGTAGATTGGCTATATTCAGCAAAGCAGTTTGGTGTGCCTTCTGAAAGGTGTGATCTGTTTCTTTTTCATTTTACAAATAAAATAGAGACCAGAGACCTTGGTATATTATGTCCCGACAGTACTGGAACAGACCATTTCTTGTATGAAATCCTATCGATGCAGATCACCTGCCATTTCTTGCATGGAAATCCTATCGATGCAGAGCACCTGCCATTTCTTGCATGGAAATCCTATCGATGCAGAGCACCTGCCATTTCTTGTATGACATCCTATCGATTCAGAGCACCTGCCATTTCTTGTATGAAATCCTATTCTTGCTCATTGCTATTCCCCTGACTTGTTTCTATCCAGCCTGAAAAGTGCATTGGTTCAACCACTACTGAAGCAGCTGACACTGAAAGGTGCCCATTAACTTTATTTCTTTACCAGTATATTTGCAGTGCACTTTTTATTATTATTTGAGAATATTAAGGCATGTTTAAAAATCTAAAATATTTACTAATGACACACTAATGCCAAAGAGATAAAATAACCGTCTAAGACAAAATGTTTTTTCTTTCTTTTTCTGAAGTGTGCTTGAATTTGACCTTTCAAGACCTGTACAACAAACCGTGACAGCCAGGTGATACTGCACTCTTATTCACACAGCCACTTACCCTTTCGTTGATTGACGAGAGTTCATAGCATACTCTTGACCCCAAGACTTTGCATCTCACTCCGTATAAGCGTGTCTGCCAAATACCTTAATTGTAATTGTCAATTATCTAATATATACACGTGTGGCTGTGGGTTGTATGTCTGACCATGTTCTGTCTTTGTAGATGGAGATGTAAACACACTCTCAGTGCATTCCATGGCTCTCCTGTCACAACACCGGCCGGCTCAGTGGTAACTTCAACACTAACAAAAGACCCTTAGAACAACATAGATGCTTCCTTCGGGCAGTGAGTGTGAGAAAACAAGACGTCTTTCTTGATACTGATCGCAGTGAGTAAACAACTAGGCCCGAGCTAGGCAATCTCGACACTTAACTCACCTTGCCCCCAATAACCTTTAACGATCACTGGGAGTCAGGAGTTGACTTCAGTGACTATATCCACACTGAGGATTCAGAAGCTGTGTTCGACGAACATGTCAACACTGATAATGCTTTAAAACACTAGCATGACTGAAGTAAAATCAGACACAAGTAGCATGTGCTTAAATTCATATTTAGAAAATGTTTCAGATGTCAACCTGAGGCCTATTCTACAAATGTCTTCTGAATCCTAGCAATTTTCTGAAAATCGGAAAAACTTTGTTTCTGTCAGTGGTTCTCAAACCTTTCCATGTTTTTTTTTGTTTTTTTTCCAATATTTGCACACATTTTCACGATTATTCAAAAATAGCAGCTCATAGCGTGGCACGAAGTGATGAGCTTGTATATCTGGTATTTTTTAAAAGTGTTATGTATGGGCTATAGCTAAAATCTTATGGTTAGAAATTTGTGTCCTTGATTTGGCTTTTAAAATGTTATGAGGGAACTAGAGCCAGAGAGCTCATAGGGGTCATGGCTGTGTCCGCAAGATTACAAGTAAAAGCAAACAAACAAGATTTCAAAATTCACACTTTAATTGTCAAACACCAAATTAATTACGAAGTTGTAATTTTTCAGCTGCCAGATTTGAAACTGTCACTATTTGTTAAATCACCAGTCATATTATTCATCTATGGTTCATAAATACGGATCTATGTATGTAAATGTTGTATTGACACTGTACAGTTGGAGGCCATCGATATTGTCCTTTTCTTTTTGCTGAGGTTTGCGTGATCTGCGCAAAAGGACAGTTAACCCATTTTGGGCGGGAACCCCTTTTGGTGTTTTAAACATTATGTTATAATTTAGCTATTGAAAAATAGCAGATCTACAAGCTCATAGCGCGCCACCGAGTGGCGCGCTACGAGCTTGTAGGTCTGCTATTTTTGAAAAATCGTGAAAATATTTATTTCAGAAAACTGGAGGATTTAGAAGGATTTTTTAAAAATTTGAGGTCAGGCCTAAATGGCTCAAATGATAAGGGTCAATATCGGTGGCACCCAACTGTATATACAACTAATGGAAAACAATAGGAAATTGACCAAACCAAACCTGCTATTCACACACTTAACAATTACTGTAAACAACCACTGCAACAGTTCAGTTGCTCTGTGCCTGCAAGAGTGACCAGCAGGCCGAATGGACAGGCAGAGCGCGTGCAATGGGATTGGCCTTATTGCCTGTGGCATCTGCGGGGACTTGATCTGTTTTAAGCTTTGTGAAACAAGATTACAGTAATGCCCTAGATGCTCATGCACGGTGAACAGGCAAACTCAGCGAGATACTAGCTGCTGCACTGCAGGGTCAATGGCAAATTCAAAATGGTGATGATTTTACTTTGCAAATATTATATACAACAATTATTTACAATATATTACATTATTAAACAATGGGTGTGAACCCATGTATTAAAGGGTTTGCTGAAGGTACATTATAAAATGTCAAGCATTAATGAACATTAATGCAATGTGTAATAAAATGTGGTGTTGGAAAATTGTTACAGAATGAGCCAACTTGCCATACGATATTATATTTAAGCCATGGCAACATTGGAAATTGAGGCACTGGTAATTGTTTTTACTGTAGCCTGATAATGTCCTCCATGTTTAATGGATTAGCCCAATCACAGGATGGGACAGTTCTGACCACAAAAGTTATACAATATGTCCAACATGTCTGGTTCCTGTGGTCTCACGACGCCATGGCCCTTCCCAGGCTGCTTGGCTATAACCTGGCCATCGGGAGGACCGTCCACCAGTGGGTGAACTTTGTTATCCAGCATTTTAAACTCGGCATTGGGCAGCGTTCCGTTCCTCTCTGCCCAACTCCTGGTTTCCTCTGACTCCTCCTTTGATTGTGACACACATGTCAACATTTCAACATTTGTACTGCTCTGGTCACCCTGAGCTTCCTGTATGTCTGAGTCACTGGTCTGGCGAACAGAGAAGTAGATGCACTTTGATTTGTCTTTGTCTTCTGAATCAGACTTGGTATTGACAGGGGAGTATGGGTCTTTCTCTTTTGTGTTATCATTTGCTTCCTCATCTTTGGGAGGTTCGTCAAAGGCTTTGTTTATACTAACTGGCTCTGAGATAGACTTTCTGATCTGATTTTCCTTTACAAGCCATTTCTTTTCATCAATTGTGACATCTACAGGTCCGACCTGTCCTGCGTGCAACGTGATGCATCGCGGCGCTTCGCTATTGGTGGAACTGAGGTAAGACAAATCGGACATTACTTTGGAGAAAATGCTTGCAGCCGTACTCTGTGCAGAGGACGGCCTTTCACCTTGAGCACCATTAGTGTTGGTGTCTTTCTTGCCATAAAGTCTCTCAATCGTTCGCATCACCAAGCCTTTGGCGATTGACTTCCTGGATGAGTCATCGTCGCCACTGGACGGATCACTCGATTGAGATTGATAACCGCCGCTGTCTGAAGTCTCTGTTCTGTAGTCCGACAGCTCAGAGGTGTTCGGGCTTGGGAATCTCCTTTGACCGTACTGAATGTCTCCGACACTTTTGGCCATGAACATCTCTTTAATGGACTTGACCTTTCTGCGCTCTGGCTCTCTGGTTATGACACCACTGCAGTCATAGCTAAAAGATAACGAAGATTGCAGTGCTGCTCCAGTGCAGAGGACTGCCTGGGGTGGTGCGACGTCTGTAATAACAGGCGCTTCTTTTTTTGACGAGTGTCTGACTAGTGAACTATTTTTTTCCTGGCTCGAGTCAGCCACCTGTTTTTCCAACTTATTTATCCTCTCTGCCACGGATTGTAATTTTTGTTCAGAATTACATTTTGGCTCTTCCTCCACCTTTTCACGTTTTCCACTCTCTTTGGATTGGCTATCCGGTTCATCGTCTGCTTTGGTGTGTTCTACCTCTTCGGTGTGTTCTCCACAACTTCTGTGGTCATTCCCACTGTCTTCGTCGACATCAGAATCACAATGTAGCTTTGATGTGCTTTGAAGGTTTATCAAATTGTTAGCACGGTGTTCGAACTCCAAACTGACCTTGTCCAACATAGATGTATTTTCACTCTCCTCTCTGCTATCCTGTAGATCAGAGGATTTCTCGCGGCATAAATGATCGTCAAACTGACTGTCTTGTTCCTCCAAGCTATCCAGCCGGCCTGCCTCTGACAAACTTTCTTCAATAATAACATTTAGCTCCTTGTGTTCGAAGTGGCGTTCCTCTTCATCTGAGGTAGACGCCTGCTTAACGGATCTTTCTTTTCTAGGTGAGTTGACTGTTTTGCTGCGCTGCTGCTGTGGACATTTATTGTCTGGTTCCTCTCCCTCTGAAGTTGACCGCCCTTCCACATCTAGACTACAACCGCTCTCTCCACTGCTGACATTTAGTCCCATGCAGTTGAGCGCTTCTCCACTGTCTGCCTTACTGGGTGACTGCGTGTCCTCAACCTTTTCCCTTATGTCTTTGTCATCCAGAGAGCCGGGAGAGCTTGTCTTGTCAGCATGAACCTCACCTTGCGAATCTTGTGAATTCTGCTCTTCATTTTGATCGAGCTCGCTATCGTTAGCGCCTTCTTCTGTGTGGTAGAAGTCTAAATTGACTTTTGCAATTGTTTTGGCGTCCATCTTTCCGTCATCATCGCTCTCAGTTCTTATGTTCTCAGGCATTGCAACCAGCTCCTTCTTGAGCTCGTCAGGTATGCCAAGTTCATTGATTATCTCATCAATAACATTTTCATCAGCATTGCTTGACACAGTCAAACGCTCATGCTCCGAGTTATTTGGTGTAGGGGTACGACTCTTGTATTCTTCACTGAGTTGCTTAAAACCCTTCCAGCTTTGCAGAAGTTGTGTTGAAGTTGACTTTTGCAAATCTGACAGACTATTTTTCAGCTTCTGGTCATCCTCAATGTTTGCAAGTTCTTTAAGAGAATCGATCATTTTCAGAGCCTCAGCACAGCTTACATCGTTTGCATTCATTTTAAGTGTTGTGTTCGTGTTTAAGTTAGAAAGGCCTTCTTTTAAAGTCATAACAGACAGAAAAGCCAAGAGAGCTTTAGTTGATGAGCCAAAAATTGAGGCCACGTGACCGGAAAAGTCAGGCAAACTGTTGGACTTCTCCAGACACGATGGACGGTTATGTGTGATTTGTCTAATTGATTTAATGGAGTAGCAGAGCTTTTCAAGCACAGGTCCAATGTTTGGCTGGCTCTGCATATTTAATGGCTGTGTCATCACCTGGGTTTCTACCATCAATTTCTCTTGTATTGACTTTTCTTCGTTGATCGTAGTCTGCTCATTTTCATCTTTTAAATTATTCAGAGGCATGGAAGTAGATTTTTCCAACTGTGATTCTTTGCGTTTTTGTAGTGAGGGTGATCTTTTCAGTGTCTGGTTTTTCTGCTCTTTTTCTGCATTATCAAGTGACATATGTCTGGACAATAGCTTATTTTTTGACTTGAGCTTTGGTGACAGCACTTCCAGTGACTGAGTATATGGAGAGGGTTTCTTTTGCAAAATATCTTTACTGGGTAACGGCTTTCTCTCTATGGAGGGGCTGCTCTTTAGTGTTGCTATCTTTTTTGTAGCCAGGCTCGGTGACATACTTTCATCCAGGGAGCGGTGATTAGATGATATAGAGGTGTTTCTCATTAGTGTAGCCCTTTCCAGCGAAGGACTCCTGGATGTTGGTTTGTTTTTAATAAGAAGATCATTTGGAAGTTCTGACTTCTCAGTAGAGACTCTGCTGCTATTTTCCATTTTGACCTTTTTTGCCAGGAGTTTAGGTGATGATGACACTTTTTGAGTGGAGAGTTGAGATGTTTTAATTGCTTTTGTCTCTGTAAGGGGATTATTGGTTGGGGTTGGGTCCTCATCTGACGATAGGTTCGCAGATGAAGCTCTCTGATCAGATACTAAACTAGTTGGTGATGCAGACACACAATATGAAGGACTACTAGCAGCCAAATCTAAGACACCATTTGATGTTGGTGTATCATCTTTGCTTGGCTGTTGTGTGCTATTCAACACCGGGCTGTTTAATGTCATAGTGTGTTCAATTGCCATCTCAACAGGAACGGATGCTGCTGTTGCCTCCAAAGCAGCATCGCTTGTTAAAGCAGATTTTTCTAGCGAAGCCTTTCTGAGAGACATTTTCCTCTCAAAAGAGAGATTACTTACCAGCCGTGCCTTTCTCACTGACGGATTTCTTGATAAAGGGCTGTCTGTCATCGTGGGCGGACTCTGTGTCTTTTCCATGGTGCAGTCTGGAGGTGGTGACGGCTGCTGGTCAGATGTGGGACTGATAGATACAGGTCTAACACCCTCTGATGTTAGACTCAGTGATGACTCCATGTATAATGGAGTGCTGTGCACCGAGGAGGCCTCTATTACAGTGTCTGATAGCTTCGGTTTATCCACAGTCGTCTTTGGAACTGAGGTTTCTTTAGGTGTTGATTTGTTTTCCACTTGACTGTCTGAACACGCCATTGTTGGGGTCTCGGGGGACGAGGACTTCTCTTCTAAAGAGTTATTATTAGAGTTATTATTAGACGGTGGTAAGCAGTTGTAGACTGCCGTTTTCACTGAAGTTTCCTCCAGCGGTGAACTTGACAATGATTGTTTGTTTTCAAAGGACTGGATTCTCTGTTTCACGTTGCATTTTAGTGAACAACCTGGCGATGGGATAGTTTCTAAAGTTTCATTGGACGTAGGACCAATCTCTGTTCTGTTCTGTGTTGTTTGATTGTCCTCATTTGGGTAGATGCTAGGGTTGGGCTGGGCCTTCTCCAACCAGTGCTCAACATATTCATTATTAACAGAACTGGAGGAGTTGCATGCAGGGAGTGACATGCATTCACTGAGGTCAGAAGACTCCCTGCCTTTTTTTCTCTCCTTATGCATTGAGTTCTGACGTTCTAGTTTCCCCCTGGATGGGCTTTGTTCAGTGGGAGCCACATCCAGCATGTTCTTTTCAAAAGACATGGCCTCGCCGTTCTTGTCTTTCAATGGTGATAATATGTTCTGATCATTAATCGTATATTTCAATGCTTCTCTAACAGTGCGTGTCGACTCTGAGCTCTTTGTGTGAACTCCTTTGTCATCCTTTTTTTGTGGTGAATGTCTATTCTTGTCACTTGCACTTTTGACATGATTAGGTTTATTTCCATAAATTCCTTTTAGGAAGCCAGTACTGGAAAATGGTTTGACCATTTTGTTGTTCTCTAATTCATCTGCCTTATTTTGCTTAGCTCTCTTCCCTGGTGATCTAATGCCCCGAACTTGCTTCATGATTCCTTTGGGCTTTGGGGACATTTTCTTAGCTTTCTTAGCTACTCTTTGCTGGGGACTTTCTGACTGTGACCGTAACTGAAACGAAGCTCCACCCTTAGCTGGTTTGGGCAAGACTTGTTTTTGTTTTCTCTTTTTTGTCGATGGTGGACAGTCCATCTCCGGTGGCGCTGGGAAATCAAACAACGGTGAAACGTTGTCGGCCCTCCAGATGCCGATAGACTCTGAAGCTGTGGAGGGCCTCCCGAGCTCTGTTTCAAAATTATTACCAGTGGAACACTGTGTCGCGTCCGAGGTGGCCGGTCGCCCGCAAAGAAATGCAGACATGGACACGTCCTGTGCGCCGAAGTGGCTATTTGCGAGATAATTATCCTGGCACGCCTGCTGCTCGTATATGTGTAAGACAGACTCTGTAACCTCCTCTCCGCTGTTCTGAACCACCTGTAGAATCTCACTCATTCCTTCTGATTTGAAGGTGCTTTGGTGTTTGCCGTCCACAGAGTTGAGCCTTCTTGGCTTGGGCACCGGCCTGGTGCTGCTCTGTTTGACCACGCAGTATTGCTCGGTCAACTCCCCGCTCTGTGTTTGTTCCGTGTAGGAGTATGAACCCACCATGCCCTCATGAACTCCCTCCGGTGTCACCGATTTAATGCTCTCCACGGAGGTGCGCTCATGCCTAAATCCCCGGGGACCTGGTGTAGCCGCTCTCCTGGGGGATGACGCATCTGACTGTGCTGCCATATTATCCCCTTTATTCTCATCCTCACTGGGAATTCCATTTTCCAGTAGCAGTGGCTCCTCCGTGGACTCGACCTGTGACGCCAGTGGGTTGGACTCCGTCGAGTTCCTCTCCTCCTGGGTCTCCGGCTCAGGCAAGCCGTTTATGCTGAGCTCATTGGCCACGCTGGACCGGGTCAGGGTGGTCGTCCAGTGGACGGTTTCCTCCTCTTTCACGGTCAGACGCACTCTCATCTCCACTGTCATGCTCCCGTCCTGGTTCACCCGGAAGGACTTCTCGATGTCGTCGTCCCCCGGCGGGCAGCCTTCCTCGGTTCCGTCCTCGAAACAGGGCTCCTCCCCCTCCGTCTCGGCGACAGACTCCAGCATGTGGCACGTCTCCAGCTCGATGGACCCCGTCACGTGGCTGGGGAAGTCATATGAGCTCCCTGTGATGGAGTTCCGTATCTGGTTCAAAAAGTGTCGCTCGGAGGATGGGGAGTAAAGCCTCGATTTAGAGGTATTCGTCATGGACTTCTTTTTACCTTTTTAGAGGTAAACGGAGTTCAAAGAATAAAACGAGAATGAGGTGAATTTCCCAGGATTTATGTGAGGATAATCCAGTTGTTGGAGAGGGAATATCCAAGATGCATGAAAAAAGAAGAGAAGGAGAAAATGTTAGACAAGACTTTAGAATGGCAAAACAAAGAAGCCCTATCCACTGTTCATAATGCACCTTACAGCTGTCCGTGGCATTGAGAGAGAGGGCATGTAGGTAATCTGCAGTATTATGAGGCATACTACCGCCTCAGCACTTTCTCACTGTTCATCCCATGAGTGGACTGGGAGCTGGTAGATTATAGCACGCAGGTTTATTGGACTGAGGTATCAGTGGTGGTACTCGACATTTGTTTTAGAATTCAAAATGTACTTGAGTAAAAGTATAAAAGTATTGGTATCAAAATATACTATATTAAATTTTTACAGGTTTCAAATGTATAAAAAAATCATTTGAAAATAGCAGATCTACAAGCTCACAACGTGTCTCGATACGACACGTTGTGAGCTTTTAGATGTTTTGTGATAATAATCCAAATCTACAAAGTCTAAAGTTTACTAATAATTGTAGTGGAGTAAAAAGTTCAATATTTGACTCTGTAATGTAATGTAGTGGAGTAAAAGTATGGAGTATAACAAATTGGAAATGATCAGTATATTAATGGCATAAATCAACATCCTTCATAATTATGAATTTGTATTTAAAAGTAAATCAGAAACAAATCCCCAGTGATATGATAATATATATCGACAAATAAAATACAAAACGTTGAAATAGACTTACGGTGCTTTGGTCTTATTCTTCTAGGTCCTATTTTGTTGGTGGGCAGCCATGTTGGTGCAGGAGATTTCTGGGCATCGTAGTCGCTAGCCTTGAAAGGCTCCCTGCCCGCAGCCACAACAGTTCCAGAGCACAGTATCAAAGTTGGAAGGCCATCCACCTGTAGAAGACAGAAAGAAAGGTGGGTTCAGTTTTAGGAGGAAATTATTTAGAGTAAAAGGAGAGTGTCCTTAGAAATATGCACCTTTTTTTACTAAAACAGGAGGAAATCAATTGAATGAGAACCCACTTCCGTTCCTCTGCAGCCAGGCCTATCCCATAATGCAGACTATGGGCTACTGTAGAATGAGATATCCCAGTGTATGACTTCTCCTCTGTTATTCTTTAACAAAACATGTTAACTCTACATGAAAATGTCAGGTATATTTGGCCTATAAATGAACCCTGGAGCAGGCCAATCTTAGCCTCACTAATATCTCCCAGTCAAGGAAGCAGAAGGTATGCGGCCAGGTTCACACTTGGCTCAGGGAGTAGGACGCCCCTGCCATGCCTAGTCCCCCGAGTCCAGCTGCAGGGAGACGTCCCTAAACTGCGGGCCCCGCACCATCCGGATGTTCTGGGATAAAAGGTCCGAAACATGAAGGAAGGATGGCTCCCAGCTGAGGGCCCTGACAGCTGGTACTTGCAATGCTCATGACCATCCGTAACACTTTAAAACACGTTTTTCCTTTAGTCCTTTGTATTTATCTATCCAACCTTTCTGCAACCTCTGCTCCTTATTCAGCATCCAGTGTATCCAGTGTTGAGACTGAGAGTGACATAATAACTGACATCATTAACGACTTCCTGTGGCTTCACTGTCATCACAAAGAAGACGCCTGTAAAAAGGGAGGTAGGTATCGACCCAGTTTCCTATACGCTGCTGCCTGCTATTGTCTACAGCCTATAATAGGATACAGAATATTAAAAGCAATTAGATTATTGCTCATATCGGGGCCTAACACCTCTGCCTAACACCTCTCACTCTCTCTCTCACACACAAACTCTGTGTGACCCTGCCTGGGGTCAGTCAGGCGGATGGCCCTAAGAGTGAAGATATAGTGCCATCGCCCGGTTTTGTGATTAGAATAAAATTACAGGACTGGACTTTTTTCCCAAGCATTTTCCTTTTCTTTTTTTTTAGAACATAATTTCCTGTACACAAACCATCCTTGCGAAGCATATTGTAGCTAATGTCTAGCTGTGTGTGTATGTGTTCCGTAATGCAAATGAAAATGCAAAGCCTAATGTTGTGATTTAGTTTGTGAAGCAAGTTAATCCTTTCTTCATGTTCTGGTCATTTAAATATATGCCTTACATAGGCCTAGTGAGCCAATAGGTGCCGTTGACAGGAAATAGTTCTGGTGGTGAGTCATTGCGCCCGAAGGTTAATTATGGAATCGTGCGTTTTTCGTCACTCAAAATCCCCATACATGGGGAAAGACCCCATATATTGTGCCCAGGTCTCGTGACATCACTATGACATCATCAGGGATATTAAGCCCATCGTTCTGACAATCCATATGTTTATCCTTCCCCATCCATCCTTCCTCTTCGATGTCTCCCTTTTGACCTGATACCTTTCCATTTAAACTCTAGACGGGCCTGCCCCAAAGTTATTTGTGCAGCCACGCCTGGGCAGCCGGCGAAAACTAGAGTTCTCAACAGGCCCGAAAATTAAGGCCCGGCCCTACCTGGACCCTCATCAAACCCTGTACACTCAAGACACTGCCCCCGCTGCCACCCTTAGATCTCCATATATGGAGCTGACCTGTTCTGACATTCCATATGTTGATCTGACTTCATCACACCCTGTACACTCAAGACACGCTCCATATATGGCCAGTCGAATATATGGCCAGGTTGCTTCTCGCCCTCAGGCGTCTTACTGGTGT
The DNA here is from genome assembly GCF_951216825.1 of Electrona antarctica. Lineage (NCBI taxonomy): Eukaryota > Metazoa > Chordata > Actinopteri > Myctophiformes > Myctophidae > Electrona > Electrona antarctica. Next base: position 12,311,232 of record NC_136801.1, on the reverse strand, counting down.
TAAATGCGTTCATGTTAAATTGTAAATTGACAAAAACGTACACGTCTGCCGTCGGGCGTGTACAGTTTGACCACATGGAACTGCATCATCTGGGACACGTAATCCAGCAGAGACTCGAAGGTGGGCGTGGTCCTCCTCTGAAGCATCACGGTGTGCCTCATGGTGGGGTCGCCGTTGCGGAAGACCGTCAGCCTCTTGGGTGTGCGGACGACCACAGGCTCCTGTTTGCCGTGTTTGTGCCTCTGTCTGAGCACGACAGCCCGCCTGGGGCGCTGCCGCCGCCTGGCCTGCTGCACGGCCGTGCGGCGCCCGGTGAGGGGCCTGGCGTGATACCACGGCGGCAGCTTCTTGCTGGCCTTCGCCAGGTTGATGGGCTTGACCTTGCGGTTGTCGGAGCAGATGTAGGACTTGCCGTCCTCGAGCTCGTCCAGGGTGTGCACGGCATGGATGCCCCGCGGCGTGGTGATGTTCCTCACGCCGAACGGCAGGGGCACCTTTTTGGACAGGCTGTCCAGGAGGGCGTCGAAGGACTTGAAGGTGCGGCTGTTGATGACCATGCGCAGCCCGCTGAACTGTGGGTCGCCGCTCTTGTAAAAGCAGATGCGCTTGTTGGATATGGGGTCGATGAGGTTGGGGTGGCGCGAGGTGCCCAGGTTGTAGCCGCTCCCCGAGGACGGTTCCCTGGGGATCCTCCGAGGCCCCATCTCGTTCATTACAGCTGGCGGGCTGGAAGGAAGGAGACACAGTACAGGCTTATAGTACATATCATGCACATGCACACACAGACATCAAAGGAGCCCCTACCCTTTTACCCGTCAGTAAAAAAAACTGCCCTCCAGACTCCATGTCGTACACTGCATCTTCACCCAGGAAATAGCTGATGCGTTGAGAGCTATTTTCTCATTTCTTTGCTAAAAGTGCCCTTTTATTTAGCATTTAGCATTAGTCAAATCACTGTCAGTTAGGGAAACTTTTTTTAAATAATGTATAGCCTCTTTTCACTAGGGCAGAGACATAATGTCGACACGTTGTGAGCTTGTAGATCTGCTATTTTCAGACCACACCAGAGCGCAACCAAACATATAATGACCTGTCTTAGTCTTGGTTATAACATTTTAGTCTAGTTTATATTTGTTGACAAAATTGTCAAAATTACTCATAGCTTAGTTTTAATTTATTTGTATTATTCTTTTTATTTCTGTCAGTGAAGAAACATAGTCTACAAACATTTTTCAACACTGCTTAGAATGTGTGCTGGTTGGCATATTTGTAAACAGCCTGGGTCACATGTTGAGAACATAATGCTGTTTACTGCTATCAGGTTAAAGGGCCACCGGATAATTGACAGGTGACATGTTGTTGACAGGTGGCACTTAATTGATTAGCTGGCTTTGGGTAAACAGAATAGCACAGCAACAGATTTACATAGCACACAAACTATGATAATAAAGGTTTTATTAAAAGGATATATTGTTAGAAATACTAAAAAGGGACATTTATTAAATAATTTGCATCAGACATTTTGACTGACGATAATCAGTCGTCACTGATTCAAATAATCTCAGTATGGAATGGCATATATTATGCAGTAAGGATAGCAATATTGTATGAACATTGAACAATACATAAATTGATATATTGTAAATACATTTAATACAATAATTGTAATATTGTTTCTCAATGTGAATAGCACAGTATATCATTATGTATAGAGAAGAACATACATTATAACATTAATACTAAATGTACATTCATTTAGTTTCCATGCACTTTTGGTAATTTGTCATTATAACAGTTTGATTTGCACGAATAAAAGTGTTTTGTCACTAAAATTAAGTGCATAATAATTCAGACTCCACCTTAGCCCGTAGCCCTAACCTTGACGACCCTGCAGGCTTATGCAAAAGATAAAATATAATTTAGATAGCATGTTATGCCAGGTTCATTTGTAGACCTGGTATCCTAAATTTGTATAGTTTCAATTAGAGATTATTTTTTTATGTACTGTTTAGACTGATTTCTATGCATTTGATGTAATTACCTTGTGTTTACCTTGCTTACTGTAAATCGCGCTGGATTAAGAGTGTGTGCTTAATGCCTATATTGTAAATTGCAATAGTTTTGGATTTGGAAAACAGCATGGCTGTGCGACCCATTTACAGTAAGCCTTGAGGAGCAATGCGCAGCTAGTCATTGAACTGGCCAACATTAGCTGAACACTTCTGAATACGTTCGGTGACAACCATCCATAGCAATTCACTTTCATAAGTACCTATTTGGAAATGTATGAACTCACCTATATCAGCATTGTGAACATCCCAAATGTTTTGAAAGTATCCATAAAATGTTATCGCGTGCTCCACATCATGACCGTCGCTGAAACCAACTGCTCAGCAACAAGTTATTTCGGGAGGCTCCATCACAGTTAATTTGCTTAATCTTTGCTTAAAGTTAATCTCCGCTACCGCAGTAGAGTGTGTGTGTGTGTGTGTGTGTGTGTGTGTGTGTGTGTGTGTGTGTGTGTGTGTGTGTGTGTGTGTGTGTGTGTGTGTGTGTGTGTGTGTGTGTGTGTGTGTGTGTGTGTGTGTGAGAGAGAAAATCCCCCTCGTACTGTAGGTGTGTCATGCAGTAGTGCAGGTATGGTAAACCTTCTTGACATGCGTTATACTCCTGTCATTCTAATGTGTTTACGATACTTGAACACTGCATATTCTTTTTAAATATAAACCTGGGAACCTATTTTCAATAGCAGGACTTTCCTTTGGTGTTGTACAACCTATTCATTATTCATAGCAATTCATTTAAAAACATAAATAAAACAAAATGAACTCAATTCTTAGCTAATGTCTTAGCTTTACTACGGTATATTACATGGCCTGCGTAGAGAGTATACCAGCCTTATTGTGGTACTGCTACATAAGCAACTAAGCTAAGCACACTGTTTACATATAGAATAAGAACATTTCATGGATCTTAGCTGGGCCAAATTGGAGCAGATGGTATGCAGGTAAGTGGTTGTAATTTTCTAGCAGGGGTGTAATCTTGTTGAGGACGTCTTTAGATAACAAGGATTAAAGGGGCTCACCAGGACCCTCGGGAGAAAAGCACTGTTTTAAATGAACCCAGATGAGCAGAGCAGCGCACCACGGTTCACCTTTCACTTAAAGCAGGCCAGGGAAGTGACCAGGGAAGAGGTTATGACCACAGAGAAGTGACCAGGGAAGAGGTTATGACCACAGAGAGGTCAGCCTTTTCCTTCACCTTCATGCAAATGTACTTCAAGAAGTGTGTGACCTAAAAACACACATTTGACATTAAATTCAATAATAAAACATATATTTTATTTATTATTATGATTATTATTATTATTTTATATTTGAATCTAGAAAGGCAGCTGTATTTAGAAGTGTAGTGGAGTAGATTGTCTAAGTATTTGTATACTCTGTACAGTGACAATAAATTGACAATAAATTGAATCTAATCTAAATTAGATACCAGCGTATTATGGGGGGTATTAGCCCGGTCATGTTGACGTTTAACAGCTATTTTCTCTCTCTCTCTCTCAGGTTGCATAAGAGTTACCAAAACTAAGATGTGGGGCTATTTCGGTCCTGAAGGGATTAGTCTAAAAGGGGGATGACATCATTCCACTGTGAACCTGGTTGTAACGGAGGGAAAGGTATTAAAAAGACTAGTTTGGTTTCAGCTTAGAAAATAAACTATGATTAGTTTGACAACTATTACCCATGGATGTATTAAGAGTACAATTGTTACAGGTTCCACAGCATGCAGAAAATATGAATCATAATAAATTAATAGTAAAGAAAAATCCTTGACTAGTTTGACTGCTGCTAGTGGTTATGGTAGTCAACTACTAGTTGGTGAAACCCAGAGAGAGAGAGAGAGAGTGAGTGAGAAAGAAAGTCAGACAGGAGAAAGAAAGAGAGAGAGAGAGAAAGTGAGTTCTAGGAAGGAAGGAATCCATGCTGAGTCTGACCAGGCAGAGATGGAAGAATGCAGGAATGCCACGGCGGGCTCCCAATGCACCCACCGCACGACCTGTTCCCAAAACAACTCTTAACTCTGAGCACAAAAATGTGAAAAATCCTTAAAAGGAAGCTTGGGGGAACAATGGAGGAAGCCTCCAGAGTAAACAGGTAGGCCGGGAGCCCGCATGCCCCTCATTCCAGCCCTCCACTCCAGAGATAAGGGACTCTAGCAAACGGTGAAATTAGAGGCGCTAAAAGAATGGGTGGGCACACAGGGATAGAGCAGCGACCGTTGCGGACCCATGTCACCAGTGTTGCCAAGTCCGCTTATTATAGGCAACGTTGGGCTTCTTTTTCTGTAAAGTATTTGAGCTTGCTTCCACATTTATTTATTATTATTTAAACCGGTGGTTCTCAAATATTTTCACATCATGGACCCCCAAATTAATTTGTCCTTAACCCCCATCTGAAAATGTTTGGTGCCAGGGAGCCCCATACCACATTTGTGTTTCATAAATATTCCAAATATTCCACATTTTATTTCACGATTTACAAGCTTGTAGATCTGCTATTTTCAAATAGCCGATGTATCATACAGTATAGCAGGGGTGCCCACACATTTATGACGTGAGATCTACTTTCAAAATGACCAGCTCAACAAGATCTACCCACTGAAAAAATAAGTGTACCATTGCTGAAAATAGTTTAAATATATAATGTACCTGGGGGGGCTTTGGAATAGGGAGGGGGGAGAAATTATGACAAAATATGTCCCCCCCCCGTATTTAACTTAAACGCCCAATGCATTCTCAATGGCAATAGCACAAACGTTGGCATGCTACTAGTCCTACATACTTACACCTAGAAACCCCATTCAAACCTATTTAGGTTCATCTTACGGTGGACATGTTTGCCTGAAAAGAAATCTTTGAAATGTTTCATAGTTTTAGAAATATATAGTGCAAGGACACTTCGACACCAACTCTGGGGGAGCCCGGGTTTGAACTGGCAACCTTGCAGTTACCATCCAGCCACTCTACCCCCTGAGCCACCGCCACCCTGTTTTGGTTTGGTTTTACTATAGTTTATGACAGAATGGAGAGAGAAAGCTAAATTCATTGACAAAGTACATTTGGAATTTGTCACCCATCCTACACACCCTATAGTCCAGGGGTGCCCACACTTTTTGACTACTTTCAAAATGACCAGCTCGGCAAGATCTACCCACCAAATCAATTATTATACCATTGCTGAAAATAGTTTAAATATGTACCTGAGGGGGCTTCGGAATAGTAGAGTTCGTGTTACATTCTGTACAGTATAAGACAAATGCACTTGGAATGGGAAATAGAGGGGGAGAAATGTTTTTTTTCTTCAATATATTATGAAATACTCTTTAGGGCAGGTGTGCCCACACTTTTTACACTTGAGAGCTACTTTAAAAATGACCAGCTCAATCAGATCTACCCAGTAGTACACAACAAAAATATATATTATCTCATTGCTGAAAATATAGTTACATATTAGACAAATGGATTTGGAATGGGAAATAGAGGAGGAAATGGAATTGGTAGAATTTGGTTTTGTATATAAGTTTGTAATACTGTTGTTGGAAAAACAATATTGCATTGTGGTTTTGAGCTGTCCTTTTTGATGTAAATCAATCAAGTGAGTCACCTTAATTCAAGTGGCAGATGCCAAAAATAGTTTATTTATTTATTTATTTATTTAAATTATATATTTTAGGGGCATGTCATGTGGTCTACCTGCACAGCCTGTGTGATCTACTGGTAGATCACGATCTACCTTTTGGGCACCCCTGCTTTAGGGGCATGTCATGTGATCTACCTGCACAGCCTTTGTTATCTACATTTTAGATCGCGATCTACCTTTTGGGCACCCCTGCAGCATAGGTATAATAGCTCATGTGGCCTATTATAGTTGCATCTTTTGGGCTTGTTTTCCTAGACCTGGTTGATTATTACTCACACAAAATCTGCCAACACGGCGTTGTCGGCCTGTCACAGCCATACTGAACGCGCAGGCCTGCACCGAAGCCATGTGCTTAGTAGGAGGCCTTAACCGTTCATTGTGACAAAACCTCAACTTCCATTAGAGTCACATAACCTGCGTCAGAGGTCTGACGAACCAGCTGGTGATATGAATACTGTTGTTTGTTCCCCTTCACATGATTACGCTTAAAATCACATGCAGCCATAACAGATGTCTGTCTTGTCGTGCCGCGTGCAATCACCGCCACGCTTGCCACTTGCCCTATTTTTAGCCCGCCTAGCGCCTATACCGCAGCTAATTGGCGCCACGTTACATTCAAACCTATGCTGTTAATGGGAAAAAATGTGTGATATGTTTTGGCCCTTGTCCCTCTTTCTATATTTGCTCTGGTGTCCTCCGCGCAGCTGCTCTGCATGATCTGTCCAGCTTTTGTTTCCGAACACCTCTTTCCAGTCGGTGTGTATGCTGTAGTCCCTCAATTCCACTGGCTTGAAGTCTTGCCCCCTGTATCAAAGGGTGGAAATACTTGGGTGGCTAACTGCACAGAAAGAAAAACGTATCGTAGACATTTTCTTTTTTTTTTGCCTCCACTGTCATTTTAACCCTATGTCGTGGTAAACAATGCCCCCCGCTGTTTGCTTTGTTCACGTTAGACAGATAAGAGGGCTGACAGAGGTCCCGACCAGCAGCGGCAGCTGCCAAGAAGTTAATTATAAGTAATACAACAGCAATGTGGCCAGAGGCGGTTTTTAACATTCACTTCAATTAAAAAGGCAAAGCAGCTGCTTAAGTTCCCCACCGAGGCATTCCTAACAATATTGTGACCCTGCCTATAAAGCTTTTTCCGACACTTTCCTTTACTTTTTCCAGTAGTGTTTTAAACCTGCCTCATCGGTAATACAAATTCCTTTTGTCCCTAGGGTACAGATGAATGTAAACTAAAAAATGTGGCCCCGAACAAGAGATCAAGTCACAATTATGCTTCCTATTCGGAATTCCATTCACGGTACAATGTGTGGATTCCATGTTTTTTCCCCAATAACTTCCAGTGGAATTCCCTTTTTTTATTATTTTTTTCCAACGAGGATTCTCTGCCAAACAGGACCCATGGGGTCACCACGCCTCCCCTCTCCTCCCTGCCAGCCAAGCCCTCAACACACACACACACACACACACAAGTCAGAGAGGTCCCCACCCCATCCATTTTGAGCACACTGTATCAGCTGTGCCAAGCTTTTAATCTGCCCTGGTGACATCCCTGTGTTTCCTGCACAGGGCCGAGAGAGAGATAAGCACGCTTCTCTGCGCTGTAAATCACTCCGCACGCCCACTCATTCACTTCATACGAGGCATTATTCAATTAGGGCTGCAGTCAAACTGGCCACTATTCTTGTCAGTTACAATCAAACACTTAGGGGGTGTTTTCCCGTATAGTCGTTTCTTTTACAAATGAGAGCCTCAGTCTGCTGAAACAGCCCCTCGCTATAATTACGCCCGATGCCAAACACCTATGTTTGTTATTTCAGTAGTAGCTACGTGAGTCCCCACTCTGATCCTTGTCTCATTGAAAGGCATTCAGATGTCTTTTGACTGGCCCCGCACGTATACTCCGGTGGAGACGTAACAACAACCCCCACGCCAGTCAAACATTAATGCAATGAAAGACATGATATTAAGGCTATGTGCAGAATGCGGGCTCTGTCTCTCTCCTGGGGGCAGCGCGGCTCAGCCTCCTCATGCCCCGATGCGCTCTGGAACGAGAGCGGGCGGAGGGCCAGCCAGTCTGCTGACGACGGGGACTATGCAGAACGCCCCAGATAGTGTTCCACAGGGTGTAGAGTGATTTATCCGTCTGACGCTGGAGACGGGGACCCGCATCAGACAACCTTCCTGATTATGGCTGAGCGACTGTACTCTGTGAGCGCGCTGCCTGCCAGCCCCAGAGCGGGACAGGGCCAGGCGAGACGGCCAGCCTCCCTCCCTCCCTCTATACCAGACACCGTGGCATCTTGGATACCCAGCCAATGGACTTTTTCCATAATTCCGAACCGTGTGTGTGTACCGTACATGGACACACGACTAACATGTACAAAGTAGATTATCAACAGGACTCGATTCATATTTATATTCTCCCCCCCGACCCCCCCCCAGACGCACACACACACACACACACTCTGTACACATACAGTACACCAGTTGGATTAGACATAGGAATGCACACATGCTTAGTTATTATTTGTCTTCTCTCTGTTTTTTCTTTCTCGTGTAACGGGTTGTGTCTGTCTGTGTATTTGGTGGAGATGTATATGGTGTAGAAGTGATGACACGGCCACACAGGACTTGCTCTCACTCAGGTCTTTACTTTGGAGTTCCTGGTATGAACAATAAATGAACACAGATGTCATCTACAGCGCAGCAGCAGCATACAGTACACAAATCTGCAGCATAGAAACCATTTTCCTCTCTGAGGCAAATGTGATCGTATAGTGGGTAATTAATTAACTTGTTTCTTTCTTTTTCCATAGAGCACCTAACCCAATGAGAGCTATTTTTATAACAAACTTACAGAACATTGTGAAATGACACAAAACGGCTACACAAAATAAAGAACAGACTAATAGCCCAAGAAAGACAATGATAATGAAAACACCATGTAAATCTCTCATTCAACAAAGCCCACCTGGTATGAACAATAAATGAACACAGATGTCATCTACAGCGCAGCAGCAGCATACAGTACACAAATCTGTGTAACAAAGAGTGCAAATGATTAATATAAAACCCCAAAGATATATTCATTGTTTGCAACGGAGCTCTCTTGCACCCACCTGCAGCATAGAAACCATTTTCCTCTGCCGAGGCAAACTACGGTGCGCACAAAGGGACACTGCGTGCAGCTGCGCTGTTCATCCACCAGGTGGCTTTAGTACTCTAAGCAATACATTGAAAAGCAAGTAGTGATTTTGTAGAAACTAATACAAGCATATTTCTAACTCTGTTACACTCGCTCATACACAAAGACACCTACACGCGCACACATACATACGCAATTACACACACACACACACACGTGCGCACAGCCGCACACACAGACACACATATACTGAGCCAGACACATGGCGTTGGCCTTGACATTTTCTCAAGCCAACAACAAAAGGATGTGCTGAATCTCAGTCACCCACTGTTTAACTTGTCCCTGTGGGCTATTAAATATCAGTGTTCCTAATGTCCCGGGTTCAGCAGCAGGTTACGGCCTAAAGCCGCCCATTGATTTTCCTGAGGTTTTTGAGGTCTACTGTTTCTACTGCAAAAGACCCCACTGTGACGGATTCATATATATATATATATATATATATATATATATATATATATAGAACACAGTTCTATATATAGAACTGTGTTCTGTCGGATTTACAAAAAAAAGTGGTTGCAAATGAATCATAAAAACAGTATTTAACCGCAATAATATTTATAAACAAATAATATAGCAATTTCATTGGAAAGTATTTCGTTTCCTACTGTAGGTATTAAAGGAAGTGACTGCTAATCGGTAATCTAAATGTTGAACAATACACTGTAAACTGCCCATATAACAATACACTGTAAACTGCCCATATAACAAGTCACTGACATGCATCTCGAAGGCAAACTCTGCTTGTGATTGCTTACAAGACTTTATAAGATCTGAGGAAACAGAGGACAAAACCTGGAAATATATGGACCAGTTTAAAACAGGCCATGACCCATGTATACAGTGTTTTATGTACCGTATATTTGCAACTCCTTGCAGCTTTTCATGCAGACACTACGTTTTGATGGATGGTAGCTCTGCACACAGTTATTTTCTGGAGTGTTAATTTAACCACTTTATTACCCTGTAACCCCATTTTATTTTATTTTCAAAACATGAAATATATATATATATATTGAAAATAGCAAATCTACAAGCTCACAACCTGTCGCAGTGCCTTTTGTTTAATGGAACAAGTCGTGGTCAATAGACACTTGAGTTTTTAATCATCTCATGCAACTTAACAATACAGCATGGCAACAATTTGCTGAAATTCTTCTGCTTAGATTATCCATTTCTCAACAGTATATGGATAAAACTAATTACAATAAGAAGATCAAATAGGTGGCATTCTAAAGTTCCACACTTAACAACACTCCTCTGAAACAGGTTGATGACTACAAGTATTTGGGTTCATATATATCTTCTTCCCAAAAGGACTTTCAAACTAGGAAGGGTATGGCCTGGTCAGCCTGCAATGACATGCATAAGATCTGGTCATCCCAGTTTAGTAAGATGTTAAAGATGGAGTGCCGTGATTTTTTCCCACCCTAAAACATGATCATGCAGGTCTTATTGGTATATAAGGAGGTATAATGTTTTCAAAAAAGTGTACAGTATTTGTTAAAATGTTGTTTTTATGTGGGCACGCCCACCAGTTCATTAAGTATGCCTGGTTTGCCTGGTGGGTAGTGACCTGAACTGAAGCCGCACCCACAGCTGTAGTCGTATGATAAAGGGGGAAGGGTTAGGGGAGGGGCTGATAGTGTGATGTCACTATATTACTGTTTATTTCATTGGCCCGTTTGACTGTCAAGGGTTCAGCCTATAGGAAGAAACCCTAAATACAAAGTTAACACACCATTGCACATAAAAACTACTCCAGGGTGTCTAATGAAGTACTGTCACCTCATAGACACATGAATAACTGGAAAAATACAAAAATTGTGGCACTCCCTCTTTAAAAGTAAAAATATTTAGGACGACCGTTGAGCCGATTCTACTCTATGGCTCCGAGACATGGACACTTTCAAGGAAACTAGAGAAACGGTTGGATGGCACTTACACCCGCCTTCTAATGAGAGCGCAAAATCTGTCTTGGAAGAGCCACCCATTGACTAATCTAATATACGGAAACCTTCCCCGTGTTTCTTCACTAGTCCGATCCAGAAGAACACAGTTTGCCGGCCATTGCTACAGAGCTGACAATGAGGTTATATCTTCCCTTCTTCTCTGTCCTGCCTCAAAGCAGACCAGAGGTAGAAAACTGTCGTTCCCTGATGTCGCTAGGGACACATGCATCAGTAAGCAGGAACTGGAGATGGCAATGAAGGACCGTAAAGTCTGGCGTGGCATTGTGAAATCCATGATCTCGACCGCGGTCAAAAAATGATGATGATGAATGTTCCTGACTGTCTACCACCATAGAGAGCATGGGTTCGGATCCCTCATGGTGCATCTGGCTTGGCTAGTGTGCTCCAACGAACATGATCGGCTGTGTAGCTAGGAAATGAGGGTGGCCTTCAGGCTGGTCAGGGTGCCTGTTCAGCAGGCAGAGAACAAATACATTTTTTGCTTGTTTTTTTTAATACAAATCCAGTATTATCGGCAACCTTGTAGATCTGCTACGTTTGAATTTGAATCCTGAAATATCACAGTTTTGGACATAAAGTATGAGGTTTCCACCCGACGGAGACGATGTGCAGCTAAAATCTAAAATTACACAGATGCCTAGTTTGAATGGGTTAAGATTATCTTCTTGTTGTGATTTGTGTTGCATAGCACATAGTCTGCGGAAACAGGCTTCACCAGCATTTCACTGCTTTCCTTGTACCTGTAGGTGTGACTGTGAGTGACAAATAAACCTTGACTGTTGAATCTAGGACGTGTGGGAAGTGGGATGGTGTTTTCATGAGGCCTACTGCCGGTGAAACTCCCCACTGTCAGGTGAAACGTGGCCGGCAACTCCATGTGTATCGGAGGAGACATGCTCGTCTACACCCTCCCATATGACCAGCTGTTGGGTTCAGCAGTGACAGGGACTACACCAGTGTGTGTAGAGGTGACTGGGAATTGGCATAATGACAAAATTGGGAGAAAGAGAGAGGGGTATAATGATTATAGGCATAATAAAGAAAAAACAATGAACAATTGTTCATGAGCCTCTACACTCACACACATGCACGCACACTGTACACACAAGTTTATGCATTCACTCACATTTATACAGGTATGCTATGCATGCATGCATGTATGTACAGTATGTACACAGAAAACAAAACCAACCCACACACACACACCTTGTCAAACATAGCCTGCTGTACATACGGTAACATATGCTGACTATAGTGACTAAAGCAGCACAAGAAATGAAATTAGCCTGTAAGGAATCATCAAGGAAAACATCACCAGTTGATCTATGTGACAAGGGAACAATGACACGCGTAGAGCAAGAGTTGCGGCCTGGAATAACATGGTGTGTGTGCATGACCGTGACATGACTTCCCTGACAGGGATTACTGGGACGCGCCCTCTCCCCTCTCTCACCTGGTGCTACTATACGGTAGCGCAGGCTCACGTGCTTGTACTTTCTTTCACCCGCTTAACTCTCTTAAAGGACTCTGGCACGCACTTCCTCTGCACATAAGTTGAGGGACCAAAAGGTGGAGCCTTTCTAATTGGAACGTAACAGTGATAGCTGCAGGTTCATAGCTGCAGGTTCAGGTTCCTGCCTCATTAGTGCTGCTGGGTTTAAACTATTCCTTTTGTGGGCGGAGCAGTGGTTCACTACAGCAGGTTATCAACCTGTGGATCGGGACCCACGTGGCACAGGTCCCCAGATGATGTGCTTAATGTGCATTGTGCAACATTGTTTTCTCACTCATCAGTAAACAAACCAATACAGTATAAGTGTATACAGGCCGGGTATCTGCACATTTCTAAAGTGACAAATTCATTTCTTGTATGACCTTTTTAATACCAAATTGGTCAAATTGTTAAATATTATGCAAGAAAAAGGCAATGAAAATAGCCGATGTACAAGCTCAGAACGAGCTTGTAGATTGTCTATTAATGTTTTTGTATGTATTTACCTCAGTCTGACCAGAAGCAGGAATAAAAATCACACCCGTGTGAACTGAGTGGTGCAAGGTCTTATATAGCCTGATCAGCTGTGGTCTGACGTAATGTCAGTGACCATAGTAACCATGCTCATTATTTTGGGCCCCACGTACAGGTACACACAAACACGGATACAAACAAAGCTGGTTGTTGGAGTGGTTTGCACCACTCAAAAACGTATATGTGGACAAATATAATCAGATGGAGGATATCAAAAGCAGAGGCATGAGTCCCCAGCTAAATCATTGATAGTTAACCAAACAGACCCTTACAGGTCTGTAACTCTGACAGTGTACAAATGGAACCAATTAAGGGACCCTTAAGGTGTCCATTTGGTTCCATTTTTACACTGGCCGGCCGTGGACTATAAGATTTGGGGTTCCTTAAAAGATTACTTATTTTCTATCAATAACACACCCCATGAAGCCTTGAACGCAGGGAGATTCTTTTGTATTTTGATGACCGGGTCATCGGTCAGTAGGAAACATATCAATTTATTGGCTTCGGAATGTGGCTCCATGAATTCAAGCCTTCATAGGATGTGTAATTGATAGAAAATAAGTACTTTTTTGGGAGAACTACTTTGTTCTTTTACATGTTGGGCCAGGAAATGTTTTATATGGATTTATATGTCAGAGGAAAATGACAAGTGACCTTCAACTGAGAAAAGGTTGATTCAAGAACTATAGCCTCACAGCTTAACATGCTGTGCACAAGTGACCCCCAGTGGCCAAAACTGACGATGCAAGTGCTGTAATCTGGAAGCCAAATGGATTGAAGCCACTTGTTGACAGTTGTATTTAAGGACCAGGACCACCAAGGACCATATCATGCCATTTGGGGGAGGCAGTTTTTATGCATTTGCATTGTCACTTCACCCCTATAATAGCTGACATCTTAGATGGACAGGTCAATGAGGATATAGAAGTACTCTGATTGTTTTTTTCTCTGTTGGAATTAAAAGGCCTGTATTTAACAATGTAGTTGCGTAATAATGACATAGGTTAAAGTAAGAAAATAGCAGATCGGCAAGTTCACAACGCGTCCTGATGCGACATGTTGTGAGCTTGTGGAAGGCCATTTTTTGCATTAATAATATACATCTGCAAATAGTTACTAAAGATTTCAACTATACTTTTAGTGGAGTAAAAGTAAAATATTTGACTCTAGAAGTTAAAGACTTAAAGTAAAACTACCTCAAGTACTTAAATGTACTTAGTTGCCTTTCCACCATTGGGAGGAACACATTGTCAACTTTTGGGGAACTGGAAGTGGGCTGTTTGCTATTTCAGTGTGAATGTGGTTGATATCTGTTTGAAGTTCATAGCCAACAACAGCGGCGCACAAAGACTTCCTGTGCAGAGGATAGCTTCTTTTAAAGATCAGGGCAGGACAAATGGGAATTTGTGTTGTTGTTGTAAAAATGCAACAGCGTATAAGAAGAAAAATAAGCAGGGTTGATGTTAATCAGTTTAACTTAAATCTTTAAATAAGAAATGTATGTAATTCAACTAACTTGTGCGGACACCAAGTACAATTTTGTAAGACACGTTCATAAGACAAACTGTGTGTGTGTGTGTGTGTGTGTGTGTGTGTGTGTGTGTGTGTGTGTGTGTGTGTGTGTGTGTGTGTGTGTGTGTGTGTGTGTGTGTGTGTGTGTGCGTGCGTGCGTGCGTGCGTGCGTGCGTGCGTGCGTGCGTGCGTGCGTGCGTGCGTGCGTGGCTATAAATCGATTCAATAATTTTGATACTGTTCATCTATTTTGTTTTGTACAGTATTTCAATGTAAAAGAAAATCTGCAAACGTGCAAATTACAAAAAGCAACAACACTTGTGATGCATGCACAGGTTGCACACAAACATACAAAAATACAGGGAAACACATGCATGCATGTTCATTTATGTGCGCACACACACACACACGCACACACACACACACACACACACACACACACACACACACACACACACACACACACACTAAAACAACAAAGGCTCCTGACCTGAGGTCATGCCACTTTGCCCTTTCTGCCTTTATTTAGAATCAATTTCACATTATTTTTATTATTTAGGAAATCCTACCGGATTGTCCCAAAATTGTAAGAGTGGTGTGAATTTGACAGGGCAATGGTTTCCTCTTGCATAGAGGATGTTCCCAGCCAATCTTTCATGGATAGAGCAAACAGGAGTCATCGGAACCAGGAAGTAGGGACAGGTGCTCTCGGAAAGATTTAAAGATCCATAGAAAAAAAGATATAATGCTACACACACAATGGTCCACATCTGTGTGGTTAGGATCGCCTCTCTCTGAGGACACCCGTGAGTATTTTGGTAATGAATGTGAAGATAGCAATCACATATGACTCAATATTTCACACACAAAATAAATTAGATCCTTTGACACGATATACATTAATGGTTTGGCAGATCCAGGTAAAAAAAATAATTCCAGTACAGGGGTCATTTTAGATTTTGTTTTTACATCACATCATTATTTTGATCGTAAGACCCGATTGAATGTCAGTCTCCAGGTTTTCTTCAGAATATGTATATGTATGACTATATGTATGTCACATTAGGAGTGTACAAGTCCATTTCGACCACCTTTGGTGAACCCTGAAGGTCAATTCACTTTGTGGATCAGAGCACTAGTAGTATACATTCATGGCTATTTCTGTTTCTGGTGATATTTGTCTGTGGCAAAATTTGACAAAAATGTCCACAAGCCGGCATGGCGATGAACCCTGTTCCAGTATCACTCACTTTTTACCAAGTTGATAAGTTACTATTACTTTGCTTTTTTTCCTTACTAAACCAGACCTAATCCTGTTAGGAGTTAGTCACTGATGTTTTTAAGTTTGTCACTGTGTATCCTGTGAGTATATTCTAAGTCATACTGACAGACGTGTGCCACACAGTACAGCATTGCTCACTGCTTCCTTGTATGTTCCCCTACGGAGGGATGTCTAGACCTAAGTGCAATGAGAAGAAAGGTGCACAGTGCACACACACATGCGTACAGCCGTACACAGTACACATGCGTACACACACGTGACCATGACAGCAGTGCAGGGTGAGATGTTCTAAATGACCCTGGCCTTAACAGGTCTGTAACTCTGAGACTTATGGGTGTCCTTTGAATTTGAGAACCACTGATCTAGGATTAAATAACAAAATCAATTTATAATAGTTAATACCAGAATTTTAGGCAGTATTCTGCATTTTCTTTTGGATAATAACAACTCTAGGCCTACTCAATTTGACCCCCACAAAAAAGATTTAGTTTTAACCCAAATATATCAGCACCTTTAAACCAATGAAAGGCATTAACAAGAGCTTGTGACTATAATAACTACATTTCATTGATTGGGAAAACCTTTTTTTGAGGGCTATATTAAGCTATACATTTTCGTCTAGATTTTCGTCTTACACAAACATTAAATTCCCATTGACATTGAATCGAGAATTGTACGTCATAGTGTCGGAGCAAATCGGCCTAGTGTCTATTTTTGAGGGGCGATACAGCTTTTGTCCTCGCACCTCTCAATATTTGCCATTGACAATGAAAGGAAAAATTAGGTCAAATGTCCACCAAATATGACGTAAATTTTGTCCCCACATGTCTCATATTTGCCATTGACAATGAAAGGAAAAATTAGGTCAAAATGTCCGCCAAATATGACATAAATTTGTGGCAACACAAAGCGCCCCTCAATCAATTTTACGTCAGTGTCTGAGCAAATCGGCTATAGTGTCTATTTTTGTCTTAAACAAACCTTAAATTCCCATTGACAATGAATGGAATTTTATGTCAGTGTCTGAGCAAATAGGCATAGTGTCTATTTAACGTCATGATGATGTATGATGATAAGAGCGCCCCTCACTTCACACGGGTGTGACTTTTTTCTTTAGTTTCCCTGAAAAGTAATGGTTTTGAACATACAAGGTTTCCACCCCACAGCAACGAATACGATGCATGTAGTCTGATGCATGTAGTCTTGTTTCCCGGTGACGCCCCCCCCCCCCCCCCCACCTCTCAGCCCTCCAAAGAAAAACAGTGGAAAGGAAACTGACTGCTGATGCAGTCATCTTCTAATCATTCCCCAGCCTGGACACAAGCTAAAAATTGTGCGGAATGCCCACAGGGGGATTCAGACAGGAGAACGGGACGGAGGGCAGAGCTGATCAGGACGGCTGCTCTGGAATGTATTCGGCTCTCTGTGGCTCAATCCCTGCCTGCCACTAGTGTCACCGCCGCCATACCCTCCTTGAAAAGTGTTCGTTCAGGCCATTTCTGAGTAGCTTACTTGTTACTCGTTCATTCATAAAATAATTAAGTGATTGACTGACTGATTGAGTCAATAAATCAATCAATCAAACTTTTATTGGCCTATATTGGTCTATATTGTGTTTTCTACTAGATGTGTACTTCAAAGTTTAACAGAGGTGATGATGATACAAAGTGGTGGTCAGACTCAAATGCTATTATGTTTAATGATGAGTATACACACTGTAGCAAGGGCTGAACTAGGAAAACACCTTAGAACAGTGGGGTCCGGGGACCCACAGCGGTCCTTGGGGGGGGGGGGGGGGTTCCAGGGCGCTAAAATGTGAGGGGGAAAATCTTGAAAGATTTGAATAATCTTGCATTTTCCTTGGCATGAAAAGGTTTGAGAACCACTGCCTTTATGGACACTGAGGTCACGGCAAAGAAAGAAAGGGGCGTCCCCCCCCCAGTCCCATACACACACATTTTCTAACATCCACACCCCTCATGAGAGTCCTATTTATAAACATGAGACAAACACAAGAGCCAGAATCGGGGAGACAAATAAACTATTGAGTCACAGCTTTGAGCAGAGATTGACTACTAGTGCTTGGGGGAACTATATATAGTGGGGAACACAACTGGACGGAGGGTCCTGACATGCTAGGCAAGGGACCATAAAAGCGATCAGTGCCTGGGAGGGAGAGCATATGCCTGGGATTACCGACAACCCTGCAGCCACGGGCCCGCTTTAGACGGAGGGCAGGCCACACCCTCCCCTGCAGCTGCCACACATACTGTATATATGCAATCCACTATCAATGACTTAATCAACTAGGTCCCCTGATGCCCTCTCTCTCTGTCCATGTCTCCCTGTTGCTCTCTCTCTCTCTCTCTCTCTCTCTCTCTCTCTCTCTCTCACTCTCTCTCTCTCACTCTCTCTCTCTCTCTCTCTCTCTCTCTCTCACTCTCTCTCTCTCTCTCTCTCTCTCTCTCTCTGCCTCTCTCTCTCTCTCTCTCTCTCTCTCTCTCTCTCTCTCTCTCTCTCTCTCTCTCTCACGCTCTTGCAGTGCCAGTTGCACAAATGACAGCATAAAGATTCCAGGGATCCTTACAGTTAGAACTCAATGACTTTGTGCAGACAGGGGAAAAAGAACAATACATTCTAAGAATCAGTTTTGAGGTCTGTAATTTTCGGACACAACATGAACGACGAACAAACAAGAGAGGAGAACACAAGTACATTTTACACATTTTGTCACTGGTTGGCTGTTATGATAAAGGTAGAAGGTTGTGTTACATCTTGTGTACAAGTCCATAAGAGTACAACCTATATATTTGTTTTAAGCTTCCTTCAGTCAATGCAGCAGCATAGGTAATAATAATTACAATAATAAAAAAGAAAGAGAGACAGAGAGTGCAACAAAAAAAAAGAACATCAGTGTATGTACACGTGCATATGATCTTGGTATATTATACACACCAACAGCATGTTTTCAGTAGCTGCCACATTGCTTTATGTAAACACCTTCACCGTATTATATGCCATACAGGCTGGTTTCTATTGTCATTTACATGGGCTACAGGACTTAGATCTCATTGCTGCCCTGCTGTATGTATGCGTGCGTTTTGTTGTCATAGTAATCCTATAGTAATCCTACATGGGCCCTGTGCTGCATGCCATGGTTTCTGAATACAATATAATACATCACAACTTTTCATAACGCAAGGAAGGAATGCAAAGCAAATCCACAAATAGCTTATAGCTTATTATGACATATGTCATATGTTCCACTATGTTCCATTAGTGTTCTGACTCATTTATACTTGTACATGCAAGTACATATACGTCAATTGCTGAAAATGACATATTAAAAAGTTGAAAAAACAAAACAACAACAACATATATTTAAGTATAAATTAGGCTTTGCTTGTGTGCCGATTTAATAGTCAGTATACTATAACATGTTTGCAACTACTACTGGTCAAATATTTATGTACGGCCGGTGCTGGATTTGCACCTGTGGATTGTATATAAAACAACCAACCTGATGGGTAAATGATTGTAACTGTATTTTGTCAACGGAGGTTGGTTACCTCAGATTATATCAGTGTGATCTGAAGTGTAGTAGTTGAAGTGCTTGTGTGTTCATGAAGGCAGCTGCAGCTGTAATCTCTGCCTCTCTGACTGTGTCTCTATCTGTCAGGCTGCCGCGGACAGAGGGATCGTCATAGTAACAGGAACACTGCTGATTTCCTATAGCTGTAGGCCATGCTCTCTCTCTCTCTCTCTCTCTCTCTCTCTCTCTCTCTCTCTCTCTCTCTCTCTCTCTCTCTCTGAATTCAATTAAATTCATTTAAAGGAGCTTTATTGGCATGAAAAAACATACATGTATACATTGCCAAAGCAAAAGTGGAACAAAACAATGTATGTACAATTAAATATTAAATGTAAATGGGAATAAATAAATATATAAACAGAGCTGTGTTACATATTTGGTTAGCTTATAAAACCTTTGTGACAAATAGCAGGACTTTAATCAAGTGTTATTAAAGGTAGTTGCTCTGTTCATAATGTACAGTATTTCTACCGAGGTCATTTGGTGTAAACAGTGCAGGGATACACAATGTCTGTCAATTGAAAGAAAAAATAAGAAATAAATGTGTGTATAATTAAATAGGCTTACTAGAATAAAGACACCTCTCTCTCTGGAAAACTACGTTTTTTCAAAGTAGGCTAACCATTGTTATTCAATGCACGTAAAAAGAACAAAAAAATCTATTAAAGCAAGAAAAAGAACAAAATTGTTGATGAATGTTTTGCTGCTGAATTTACTTTTCTTTTCTTTCATTTTCTTTTCTTTTTTACATTGAATGTCATTCAAAATGGGCCACATCTACTTAGTGCTTCCTCTCATTGATTAGCCTGAGGGTTGGATTGGGGGGGGTCTCTCCGTGCAGGTGACCCCCACCCACCTTGCTGATCCCCCAGGGATAGTAGGACTTGAGCCTGTCGTTATGCCCCCATTAGCTATGACAACAGACGGGCTAAAACTGCCACTCAGCTGTATAGGCTCCATTTAAACATATTCACACCAATTAGAATAGATTTCCTGTCGCGCGGCCTGAAGCAAAGTGTTTCAGGTTGTGTAGGGAGGGAGAGGCAAGGAGGTTTAAGGTAACACACATTCAACCTAGTGTCAGGTGTGTTTGTTTTGTTTGTTTGTTTGTTTGTGTTGTGTTGTATTGTATTGTTTGGGTGGAGAAAGCTCTTGTGAATGTATGTGTGTGGTGTGTGTGTGGCACACTCTTCAGTGTACTGACAGCTGCCTGTTAAACGATACACAAGTGTGCACATGTATGCTGATGGTTTTAGGTTTTAGGGTTTTTAGGTTTTTTACTGAAATTATGCATAACAGTGCGCGTCTCGCCATCACTGAAGCAGCTCAAGATTCCTAAGTTTACATTTTTAGATAAAAGAGCACCTGTCTGCAATTTGCAACTGGACCTAGACAAGTCTTTCGCGTGCCAAAAGAAGAAGATAGCACAAAAAAAAGTCCTTGCGGTCTGTTTTTCTGTAAAAATACTTTTACTGCTACTATAGTATTGATGATTTCTTGATGAATTGAATACAAAGGACCACAGTGGAAACAAGCCCTATTCAATCAATCATATATATTTAAAGAGGCGGTGACATGACCATGGGTGACCGTGGGAAGGAGCGGTCCAGTCCTATTTACCTCTAGATACAGCCTCTGTCTCGGCTACATGCAGACCCTTATTTCAAAACATTATTCAACATGAACAAAGCACACATAAACATACACCTCTGGAACATGTTTCCTCTGAAGTGCTAAAAATGGATCGTAAGGGTTCAGGGTGATTGACCCCTGCGAGAAGAAGCCCTTCCTTTTAAAAAAAAAGGAGATGTCTATTTTAGGTCTATTTTTAAAAATGGTAACCTCTCAACTATAAATACAAACTAAATCATTCTTTGCCTCTGGCCTTGTCCGTCGAAAGGTCATTACTTTTATCCAACAAATGTGATGTTGTTGAAGACACTGCAGAGACCGGTATGGTACTGTGAAAGGGCACAGGTCTGTTGTAGGTGGATAACTTGTTCAGATGTATAATAAAAATAAATAATCATAATATCATCACAAATGTAAATATATTTTATTTTACCTGAATTGATCACTATTGCATAATTTGTTATAAAATAAGTTGTTCGTTTCAAAACTATGCCTTGAATTAAAAACGTTCTAAAACAGGCCTATTATAGAAGATTTGAGAATATGTCTCAACTGTTTGGTATAGAGGTGTGTAACGGACACGCTGACATTTAATGGTCCTTTCCATTAATCAGGAGAGACAAAAATCATTTACAGACAGGATGTCCGGAACATAAACTGAGCTCCCGTCCGTGCTGTGAAAACAAGGCGCCATATGTAAAGGCAGGGACCCTGAGATTACCTCCTCCGTTCAGGGCAGGTCAGGAAGTGGAGGTCACGGACCTCCACTGTAGAACGGTCGCTCTGCTTCCAGGTGAAAACACCCGTCGTCAGCGCCATGAGCTCACCGGGCCTCCTCACGTGGAGGAGGGACCAATAAACCAAAATATACGCCGTGATATCGAGAATAATATCTGCTCGCTGAGTCAATGGCAATAAATAAACACCACCCATGAGGAAGAATGTGTTGACAAAATGTAGGCTTTATCCGTATTCAATTAAAGAACCTATGTTAAAAACCTTGACTTGACTCTTAAATGACTACTTTCTGAAGTCCTCATATAAGGCAAATTCAAATTAATTTAAATTTGACGCACAGTGCTTGGATAAAAGGAAACAGTCTCGCTGCTGTCCTGTAAGCTACTCTGAATATGGAACGTTTCATCAAGTTCCATCATAAATGTATACAAAAAAACCCAATGAAACAACCAAAATGTAATAACGAAATCAAGAAGGAATGGGCTATATTTTTCATTTTATTTCTCAAAAAAGTGCAAAAAGTATAAAACACCTCCTGCAGTATATACATACGATTTAAAATACTGACTGTACAATAGTTTATTACCACAAAATGTAATCATATTCCTGCATAGAGAAAAGGGGCAGTTAAAATCCAGTGTCAGGTATATTCTACAGCACCTCAATATATTGTGTGTGTGTGTGTGTGTGTGTGTGTGTGTGTGTGTGTGTGTGTGTGTGTGTGTGTGTGTGTGTGTGTGTGTGTGTGTGCGTTTGTGTACGTGTACGTGTACGTGTGCATGTCAATCAACAGTTTAATATCTCATGGGATTTCTGGTTCAGTTGTAACTGAATTAATGAAAGAAAGAAAAAAAAAAAAACAATTTCAGAATTAGAGACAAAAGTATTTTGAGGTCAGGCCTTGTGTCCTCATAGCCGCGGCCGGACGGTCGGCCTGTAGCGAGGGAGGCTACAGGCTATGAGTTGTAATTACAGTAGTACACAGCTGTGCTGGCGTCGGACAGCACAGACGATATGAGGCTCTCCGACCCCTGCATGCTAGCGTCGTGAGCCCCGTAGGACAGGCCCGTCATGTCCGCTCCTCCCCGCGCCGCTGAGGAGGACGAGCTCAAGTACTGCTCGAACTCGCTGCGGTCCACCTCACCCAGCAGGTCCGTGTGGTGGTGCATCTGTTGCTCCACGCTGTCCGACGAGTGGCCGAGAGAGTCCGGGGGAGGGGAGAGCTGTCCGGCCCCGCCGCCACCACCGTGGCCCCCCGCGTGCCGCTTAGGGGGCCCGCCGCCGCCGGGACTGCAGTGCTGGCTGTAGTACATGGCCAGAGGGTTGGGGCATCCCATGTAGGACGGCGCGGACTGGGAAACCGTCTGCTCGGGAGGGGCCGAGGTCAGGTGTCTGTGCAGGAGGTGGTTGGAGTGGTGGGGGTGGTCCTGGGGCGCGTAGTCGGACGCCTGCGAGTGGTACGCGTACGCAGGCACCATGTGACAGTCCTCCTGGGGGTGCGGCGGGAAGAACATGGAGTCGGCATCCACGGCGTCCAGCGGGGAGGTGTCGGGCGTGGGCAGGCTGTAGGGCTCGTAGGAGCCGCCGGCGTCACGGTAGTGGCCGAGCACCTGGGGCGGCAGCTGGAAGCCGCTGTGCTCGTGGTGGTGGTGGTAGCCCAGCGCGAGGCTCTCCATGGGCATGCCGCCGGACGAGGCCGGGTGGTGGTGGTGGTGGTCAGACACCAGGAAGCCCGAGTCCAGCCGCTTAATCCTCTTCACCTGCTTCCGGCGCCGCGGCCGGTACTTGTAGTTGGGGTGGTCCTGCATGTGCTGGACGCGCAGGCGCTCGGCCTCCTCCACGAAGGGCCGCTTCTCGGTGACAGGAAGGGCCTTCCATGACTTTCCTGCACACAGAAACGAGAGCAAAGTGCATGAGCGATACATACAACGTCATGATACGCATGTTGGGTCGTGTGATGATGTGGTCAAAAATAGCTCACCTCCATTTTAGGGGGGTCTGCGATTTCCAAAATAACATCTCTATATAAGCTTTGGCCAATATTAATAATAACCTTTAGAGTGACATGCATCAACTAATTGTCACTGCATTGGGAGGGCCTTACTGGGACATTTTCACCCACTGTTGTGTTCATTATAATTAGAAACAGTAGCAAGTCTTTGTCAAATATAAAACTGTAAAAATGTAATATAAAACTAATAACATTAATTGGTGCAACTGCACTCTTCACTAGGTTTGTTTGTAACTGTCTAAAAGAATTGGGATAGCACGGTGGACGTATGCTGTATAATAATAACAATAAAGTAGCCTACACTATGATAATTAATAAATGCCACTGGGGGAACAAAGTCTGAAATCCTTACCCAACATTTTGCTCAGCTCCGCGTTATGCAGGTCAGGGTTCTGCTGAGCCAGTCGCTTGCGCTCATCCTTCGCCCACACCATGAACGCGTTCATGGGCCGTCGGATCCGCGGCTCGCTCTTATTATTATTCCCCGGCCGGTTCTGGTTGCCGGCGCCGCCGGAGCCGGACGCACTGCAGGGCGGCTCGTTCTTCACCTTGGAGGAGTCACCCCCGAGGGGACTCAGGGGGTCTGCCCACTGGTGGCAGTGTCCCATACCAGGCATCATGACTGACATCGTCGTCGCACACCTTGCCTGGGTCGGATCGTCGCTGGCGTACCCCGCATCGGGACTGCTCATCTCTCTGTCCAGCTGAGGGAATATGAGAACCAACGCTGGTTTCACTCACACACAGAAAGAGAGAGTGAGAGACGCAAAGAAGTATATAAACTACCGACAACTAACCCTAAAAAAAAATACAAGTCCTTGAGTCAAGTTCTTCAGACGTTTCAAGTTTTCTTCAGAGTAAAATGGAAAAGCAAAGAGCCGGGGTGCTGTAACCTGCAGGACTGAATCGTCTACTCTACTGACCGAATATCTCCAAAGGTTGATGCGCTATAAACGCAAAGGCAACCAATCACAACAAAGGTGGGAGTGACCCAATACCACAAAGGTGCAAAAAAAGTTGAGAGTAACCACTGAGTTACCCCGCCTCCTTCGACCCTTGTTTGGAGTGAGCCTGTCCGAGGATACATGGGGATTTCACATGCAGTGTATGCCAAAACCTAAAACTATAATTCTCAGACTGTTGGCTAATTAGTGGCAAATCAGATTGCTATTTAGCCTGTACTCTCTTATGAATTATACATTTGCATGACACATTATATTTTTTATCATTATTATTATTATTATGATTGTGCTAGTATTATTGTCATAGCAAGTAATAATGTGCTGCCTTGAGCAGGCTAGTTGAGTATAGTTGAGTTGTAGAAAGATAACGTTGCATTTGTAATTAACATGCAGGTCGTTTAGGCTAATTGTTTGACTAGCCATGGTTCAACTGAAACTGTTATTTCTCACTGCTATTAGAGTCACGCTGCCGATCAGAGACAATACGCACGTTGCTCTGTGATGTCTGTGTATTGGGCACTGGGCAGTTAACGGTGTGAAAATGTGGATTAACAGGTTTACGCACGGAAACAAAGGCATCATTACGCATGGTGATTTTCGATACCATTGACTGTGAGTTTAATGAAACGCCGTTCATTAAGGCACTAATTGAGGATTTGGTATGCACATTGTGATACTGAATACAGTATCACTACAAAAGTCAAGATTGGGTTAGATAAACACTGATGCCAACCTCTCAGACGTGAGGCCAGTGCTATGAAATTAGCCTGGCTAATAAGCCAGACCGAATCAGCCGTTGGCAAAAAAAAAATGATTTGAGTCTGGCTTATTAGCCAGGCTACTATGAAATGTGATTAGGCTATTGCGCGGCTGCCTCTATCGGACTTTTGATGTTTGACACATCAAAGTAAAAGTAGGCCTATCAATACTGCAATGTAGAAATAGTCTATTACAAGTAAAAGTCCGAAATTCAAAATGTACTTGACCAAAAGTAAAAGGTTTTGGTATCAATATAGGCTACTTAAAGTATCAAAAGTATAAGTAGCCTATACTCATAACTCATTATGCAGAATGTCCAATTTCACAAGTTTTCAAAAGTATAGAAATGTATACAAATCTTTTCTAAATAGATGATCACAATGCATGGTGTGCATTGTGAGCATCTGCTATTTTCAAATGGCTGAAATGGTGAGCCTATAGGGCTGAAGTGCAGGGACAGATTAACCCCCATGAGGGCCCCTGGGCCGGTAATATTTTGGGGGGCCCCCATAGCGAGTGTGTGTTTACCTAAATTTATCACAATCAACGGCCAATGAAGGCCCTCAAACCCAGTACCACGCGGTTCAGTTTCCCAGAAGGGCCCCTGAGAGCCAAGGGCTAAATTGGCCCTGCTGAAGTGGTTAATGTGTGTTTTTGTTTTGTAATAATAATCGAAATCTACAAAATAACTATAGTAACTAAAGTTTTCAAATAATTGTAGTGGGGTAAAAAGTACCATAATAAAGTTTAAGTTGAGGTGTGTGTGTGTGTGTGTGTGTGTGTGTGTGTGTGTGTGTGTGTGTGTGTGTGTGTGTGTGTGTGTGTGTGTGTGTGTGTGTGTGCGTGCGTGCGTGCGTGCGTGCGTGCGTGCGTGCGTGCGTGCGTGCGTGCGTGCGTGCGTGCGTGCGTGCGTGCGTGCGTGCGTGCGTGTGTGCATGTGTGTGAGTCAAACATGTGAAAAGAGCTGAGTTATTTCAGGCTCGCACTCATGAATCAAAAGGACAAATCGCTCTGAGCGAGAGAGAGAAAAGAATAAATGCCCCCAAAATAGACAAGTCTTATCAGTTTGGGAATGGTCATTACACCACCGAAAACAATGCACTGACGAGATGGGAGCGAGGTTGACCCTAATAACATGATCGGTCTGAGAAGGAAGTCAACCGTACTTCTGTCTTCACGGATAAAAGTAATAAAAATGATAAACACGGACAGGTCTCAATTAGCCCCCAGTTAAGACAATGTGCTGGTTCACTGTTGTATAGGGTATGAAGGTCAGGCCAGCGAAAGTGAAGGGATGAAAGACATGACTCTCCCATGTGGCTGCACCTCCCTGCTCACTTCACCGTGGATTTTTTTTTTCTTCTTCGTGGCCCAGTCATTGATTTTGTTACCACTGCCACTGATCATTCAATAGTCATTATGAATATACAATTGCCATTACCAGGTCATATACCATTTCCAAGTGCTTAAATGTTTTGGAATTTTGTATTTATGTATTTTGACACAATACACATCAAGGACTTTGAAAGGCACCTTCATACTGAGGGGAAAACATGCAAATGCATGAGACCAGCAGGGAAAGGAATCATTTGGACATGAGTGTCATGAACAGCATTACATTATCGGTTTTCTGGTACATTGCACATTTTTGTTATAATCAAAACTCATTCAACCTAACATATCATATCCTTTAGATATAAAAGAGGAATCGGTGCAGCCTCGTAGTCGTAGCTGGTCTGAGAGAATTGACTGAACCGTGGATGTAGGCTACTCTCAGGAAAGAGACGTTGATTATTTTACTTTTCACTTCCGTTATATTGTTGCTTCACCCCTGGCGGCGCACAAACCACAGAGGTCACTACAACTGGTGGTGAAAAGTTTCCAAACATCCTTGTGTTGAGCATAACTTTAAGTCATATTTAAGATTTATCTTGGATTCAAGGATTTGTTTTAATCAAACACACGGAGAATGAGGGCGAGAGAGCCGGAGCGGATACACTCGCTCGTATAGCAGAGCTCAGCAAGAAACAGTTATAGGCCTATACGTATCGTTATGCCGCAGTTCTCTCATTTTAATTATTTTATTCTGACATGCTTGTTTTTCTTTGTTATTGATATTATTTTTTACACTGTTGAAGTAAGCTTGGAGTACAAGAATGTCACATTCGGCAATGTCGCTATACCTGCTGCGGTGTAGTGCATGTGACAATACATCCCCTTGAACCTTGAGCGATATCAGTAGCAGCCAATAGAGTAAGAGTTATTGGTTTAGCACGGTGCTAAATTAGAATGTTGCATGGCAACAATCTCCATCGTTTTTGCAGAGTTGATGCACACTCACTGATTGAGAAAATATGATACATGACAATCTGATGAATCAATTAAAAGAAATCTGCAAATGATTCAATTTGCAGCTGCGTAAACTAAATTCATAGTGTTTTGGTAAAGTCATGGCTTTACTGATACAGAAGATGATACCATCTACTGTATAGCAATAAATCAATGTTCTGTACAAGCAAGTACTCAAATTGTTGCGGAACAGCACAATGTTTATTGTTTGCCTCTGAGATGCATGCAGTGGATTGGAAATATAAAGTATCAAAAAACATACTTGACATACTCTACTCAAAATTGTACTTAAGTACAATACTTGAGCAGTACCACTGGATGGTACTGTACATTGTTGAACATGATTCATCTGTACATCCAGACTTCTTAAATGCATAAAGAATTTAGTAGAAAACAGAGCTTTCCGAAGGAACAGCTAAGAGAGTCCACACAAAATGCTGACATACTGAATTATGTCATAACTCAAATCTGTCTAGTGTGTTTTTTTTGTTTGATTGTTTTGTGTGCGTGAGTGCGTGCGTGCGTGCGTGTGCGCGCACGTGCGCGCGTGTGTGTGTGTTTAAGAAACAAAAATTGTCCTAGTGCAACATGGCCAAGGAGATTCCCAAGTGATTCCCAGCAGATCCTTGACAGATTAACGCCTCCAGAACAATGAGAAGAGAGTGGAAAGTGCTTCCTCTGTGTTTGGTGCTTGTCTGAGCGACACACACATCCCCGTGCTGTGTGTGCACCCCTTTCCTCAGGGTCGGGGTGTGTGTGCTCCAGGCCCGAACAACGTTCCCAGCAATCCCCTGAGGGAGGAGCCAGACTATGCCCTCCATATACCACAGGCAAAACATCAACAAGTGCATGTGTTTGCGCGTGCGTGCGTGCGTGCGTGCGTGCGTGCGTGCGTGCGTGCGTGCGCGCGCCCGCCCGTCTGTCCGTGCGTATACGTGTGTTTGTTTGTGTGTGTGTGTGCGTGTGTTTGTCTGTGTTTGTCTATGTTTGTGTGTGCGTGCGTGCGTGCGTGCGTGCGTGCGTGCGTGCGTGCGTGCGTGCGTGCGTGAATGTGAATGTGAATGTGAATGTGTGCATGCAAGTTGAAGGTAGCTGAAATATAGTTTCACTTTTTCTTCCTATCATAATTTAACGTCACACAGTGAATCTGATGGGGTTAAGCACACGATTATGCAACCTTTCACATCCTGAATCTGGATATAGTTGAACCACAGCACCCTGAAGATGATCTTTCATATCTCCTGCGACTGATTCTCAAGAAGGTTAACAATCATTTGCTCATCAGATGCTGTACATGCTATACACAGTATACACTAATGCGCCAATTAAAAACTTCATGCACTTTATGCACGTCTTTGATTTAATTAAGACTTAATTTTTCAGAACTCAAGTGAAAGGTGATGGTATGACGTTCAATCACCGCGTGGTGTGAGTTTATTAGCGCTCGACGACTGGAACCGTGGTAAGAAAACGTGTGATTTCTATTTACAGAGTGGATGACAGGCAGGAAGCCTCTGAACCTTTATTCCTTTCTTGTCAGAACATCTGTTATATATGCGCTCCCTCCTTAACCCATTCAGACCTGAGATCAGATTCTAAAAATGTTTTCTACATCCTGACAGTTTTCTGAAAAAGCTATGTTTCTATGTCAGTCGTTCTTCAATTTTTCAAAAAATAGCAGACCTACAAGTGTGTGTGTGTGTGTGTGTGTGTGTGTGTGTGTGTGTGTGTGTGTGTGTGTGTGTGTGTGTGTGTGTGTGAGTGTATGAATGTGAATGTGAATGTGTGCATGCAAGTTGAAGGTAGCTGAAATATAGTTTCACTTTTTCTTCCTATCATAATTTATTTATATGACCATTTAACGTCACACAGTGAATCTGATGGGGTTAAGCACACGATTATGCAACCTTTCACATCCTGCATCTGGATATAGTTGAACCACAGCACCCTGAAGATGATCTGCTATATGTAGATCTTCTATTTTTCAATAGCAAAGCATAACATAATGCTAACACCAAAAGGGGTTCCCGCCAAGAATGGGTTAACCCCAACATCATTCTCTCCTCCCCGCGCCACCCTCCTCGCTGCCCCCCCCACCATCCTGAAAACACCTTCCGTTCCCCATAGCAGGTGTTAGAGGAAGTCATAATCAAATCAACAGTCCAAACATCCACTAATATATCACCACATAATGACAGATGTCATATACAAGTCCAGTCACGTCCAAGGAAATATATGTATTATTGATTTTTGCTCATTTTATTGCTGATATAATACAAACAATATATGTCCTATAGCGGAATTATATATATCCCCTGAGTCTTGTTTAATTTTAATGTCACATTTGTCTATGTTTATAAAGCACCGCTGACATAAGATAACATTTAAGTTATTGGTTATTTTACAGTGCCTCTGTCTACACAATACTTTGGATCATATACTGCAGGGACATATTTTAGATAGGGTGATGACTTTATCAGAACTGATCATTTTCCACAAAAGGGATATAGACAGTAGTATTTAATGCAACCTGTCACATTTCATAAATGATTGACTCGTTACAAGCAGTGCAAGTGTTTATACTGTAGGCGATGTATAAGACAAATAGAGAGTACAGGAGCATGATTGCACTGACGCTAGCATTCGCAGGCGATGGTGATTAGCTTTTATCGTTTGAACTTGAAATAATAGGCCAATTGGGTAACCCTTTGCCCCTCGCATGGCTCTGTCCCAAATCCAGGCCTCGTGAACAGCTCGAGTGTGACCCTTGGGGGATCGCCGCGGAGTGCTAACATATATACACCTTCCGTCCCAGTGATTTAAACTAACATCGCTTGCCTCGCCACTCAACACAAAGGGAGCCAGTGCGAGCGGCATTGTGCAATTCCCAAGAAAGCCACCCACCCACAGACATTTACACGGCGTGGCGGGGCCTGGCGGCCAGCCGCTCTCTGCATGTGTGTCAGAACTCCACTCGGAAGGCGGACAGTTTGTGCTGCCGCGCCAAGGACAGGAAGTGGCTCGCGGAGGGACAGGAAGTGCTCACCGCTGCAGTAGCCGAGGGCTGGAACTGAGATAATGCCATTGTGTAAGCAAGCCGAGTGACCTCTCCCAGAGCGCTGGAGTCCAGCGGCTGGCGTCGAGAGCCCCTGGCCCCCACCCAGCCCCAGACTCCCCAGGCACGGGGCGGGGGACATGTTGGTGGTGGTGGTGGTGGTGGAGGAGAGAGAGAGAGGGGGGGGTTATGAGGTGTGTCGCCTCCCTGCAGCCTGAACGCCCTCCCCACCCCCCCAGTTGACTCTGAACCTCACCTTGTAGAGGAAATGTGGCTGCGACTCCAGACTTTATGACTTCTTCCATCAAAAGCCCAGGATTCTTTCCTCTCCCACACACACACACACACACACACACACACCCAGGTCCACACGCACACACAGAGAAGCATGCACAACATGCAACGTCATGCTCGCTTGCACGCTCACAAATTCACAGATATCCAGATTCACATGCTGTACATGTTATACAGTGATGTTAACGGGGTCCGTGTTTACACTCACAGTCAGCGTTAAATGGACACGCTTATTGTGTACAGTAGATGACGTGCACATGTGCATAAATACTCACGCATGTCGGTTGCAGCAGCAGCAGGTTCTCATACAGATGCACGCACGCACGCACGCACGCACGCACGCACGCACGCACGGAGGGAGCGCCTTACTCTACTCTCTTGGGAGTCAGGGGGGGAAAACCCTATCAGGTCATCAGTGGTAAAATAGATGATGACAGTATTATAGGCCAGATCCTGTCCCAGCACACTGGGCTGAACACCCCCCCTTTATGGAGTTTTCATCCAGTCTGCCCTGGAGTCCCTGTCGGTGTCTGTGCGGCGGCTGGGCCACCAAAAGGTTGCATAAGCATCTGTCACACTGTCTGTTGGCTCTTTTCTACCTGTCAGAGGAGAATAGGGATCAGCTTGACAGACAGACACCTTGTGCTGTATCACATTGTATTGCATGGTGTGTGGTTGTGAATGACTGGAGGACGCGACACACTAAATCCTAAATCGCTTTTGCTTATTATAACCATGCCTCGCTTCTGTGGGCAACACAGAAGTGCCTCTGCCTACAACTGTGGGCTAGATTTGACAGTGCGCCGTCTCAATAAAACTAGCCATATGAGGCACCAGCGAGTGAGCTAAATCGAGCGATTTGCCGTGACGAAGTTCGATTGAGCCGACTCAGCAAAACTAGGCATCCCTAGATCAGCTTTTTCTGCTCTCGGTCAGATTCCAATCATTTGAAAATGACGTGAGCGGCCCCGATTTCCGATCACGTGATCGGATCGGGACAACCCTACCCAAAACACATCCCTGGCGCTCTGGGCTTTCAATAAAAATACGTCCATGGCGGGTTGTGAGTTAATACAGAATTAGAATAGAGAAATGCTCCATAATGATGTATGATGTATCTGTTTTTAACAGAGTTCAAAATAAAGGCGATCTACAAGCTCACAATGGCATTGTGAGCTTAAGTTGTAGATCTGCCATTTTCAAAGGATTTGTATACATTTAAAAACTTGTGAAATGGGACCTTCTGCATAATGACTTATTTTTGGCACGCACGCACGCACGCACACACGCACGCACGCACGCACGCACACACACACACACACACACACAGACTGAACTGCAAACACTTAATAATAATTATAACTCTGGTATAATCCATTCTACATCATTTTATTCAAACACAAACCACTGTCTATAAAGTGGGCCAAACTACTTGTGAGAAAAAAAGAAGTAAATGATAGATCCTGTTGAAGTGGCACATTATTGTTTCTCTGACAGCCAGCAGCCACATAAATACTCGCTCTCCACAACTTGACCTGCTTTTGACCCTTCCACCCAGAGAAGTCCCGCAATCCATCTAATCTGTCTGACACCGAATCCTCCGTGCACTGGAACCGTACTGCACTTTCACTCTCACAGATGCACCACTGTGGTGCGTTTTATCAGCACGGTAGTATCCTCACAGACCTAGAAGCATGTCTGTTTGATGCCTTCCATGATGAAAGACAAATGCGTTAATTACTAATCAGGGCCATGCAGGCTGAGGTCGTTCAAGGAGAGGGGGAAAGACAGTGAGGCCTTTGTATTGTAACAATCGGGGTGTGAATTGATTCCCTCAGTTAGCGGTCAAACACTCCGGGTGCCCTTTCATGTGTGGCCTTTGCCTTGCCTGAGGCGCTAAGGTGTGACGGCAGAACAAAACGCTGATATCCCTTGGCGGGTGCTTGAACGCTGTGTGTTGGGTTAAGCTGACCCAATGTCGATCAATAGTGTGTGATCAGTGGCATCCCCGCGCCTACATCTCTCTCTCTCTATAGTCACACAAGGCTAAGAATCTGGATCAATAAAGACAAGGAGGGCGACTGCAAAGGAATAGTTATCTCTCCCAAAGAAGATAAGAGCCGCATGCAGACTGCATGATGGGTCAGCCGAACATAATCCGTATTCTTGCAGAATCACAATCCCTCTATTACAGGGGTCTTCAACGTTTTTTTCCCAGGCCAATTAAGGACCCCTTAGCTGAGAGAGAGATGAAACAGGGACCCCCCTCCCACTACATATAAAGTAAGAGGGTCCGAGAGGCTTATTGTCAGTATCAGCCAGGGTGCGGTAGCCTATCCCCGTTTCACAATGCGCCAGACTCCTGGGAGATGGATTGCTGAGGTGGAGCGCAACACCTACCATCAGTTCCGTACACTACACAATACTATATTGTATAGAATTGTGTTGTAGATTAAACTTTTTATTATTGATTTCATAGACAGCTTTCATAGACTTGTTTGACAGCACTATCGTCAGTGTTGTGTAAATTAATGTTTTTTGGTAATGTGTATTTTCAGATATTTAAGCACTTGACTCTCTCTACTTTCACTACTTTATCTGCTTTTGCCCCTTTACACCAAATCTGTTGGCTGATATTTTGGGCGAACGTTTCCCCCGATGCTATGGTTCAAATGGATAATGTAAAAAGAAAATAGTTCCTATCACACAAAGATTTGCCGGCCCCCCCAGTGGTCCCGGACCCTCTGTTGAAGACCCCTGCTCTAATATGTATTCATTTGTTTCATAAATTACAGAACATACACTTCGGAATTAATTAGTACAACTTCCTCTGACAGACACGGTAACTTCTCTATTTGGTGGCTTGTGGTCAAAGGCTCCTTAAAACGGTCACCCTATATTCACTTCATGCTTTACTCGCTCGTGACGCAAGACATGTCGTACATTGAGGTTCAGATTGAGATTAACCTCGTCATTGTGGTAATACAGGCACAAGGATTTGTTCAAATGTGAAATGCAGACGATGGAGGGAATGCAGAGTGATGATGAGGCACAACGCTGATTCCATGCGTTTTCATCAGTGACTGCAGTCCGCACCACGGCCCTATATTGTTTGTCCTCGACTGTGTTAAAGTCGGAGAGAAAATGGCATGTGGAATGTGTTGTTTTCATGCAGCTGTGGTTTTATGGAGGAAATGCACTGTGTGTGTGAGTGCTTCCTCCCCGGGCTGTTCCCTTTACACCGATAGTTGCAGAGAAACAAGTATCATCGACATACAGGAAGATATCCTACTTTAATAATGTCTGCTTTTAATCCGCTTCAGACACACATTGATATCGCTCTATCAGGACTATAGAGCAGTGGTTCTTAAAGGGATAGTTGTGATTTTTTTTAACGTAAACTGTATGAAATACCTGCCATTAATATAGTGGTTGCAACTGTATTAATTGATTGCCTGAGTCCCGTGGTGGGAGTTCTGCTCTGGTTTTGAAGTAGTTCCGGTCATTTTGTGGGGGGCACACATTAAAAGTAAATGAATACACAAAACTAACATCATTTGTATTGTTGACCTATTTCTAAAATATTAGTGCAACTTTTGCTCATTTTGACCCCTCTATCACACAGAACTATGTTTTTTGTGTCCATATCACTACGCCCCAAAAAATAGTTCCATGTGATAGAGGGGTCAAAGTTGAACGAAAGTTGCGCTAATATTTTAGAAATAGGTCAACAATACAAATGACGTTAGTTTTGTGAATTAATTTACTTTTACTGCATGGCCCCAGTGCCCCCCACAAAATGACCGGAACTACTTAATATTGACCAAAACCAGAGCAGAACTCCCACCATGGGACTCGGGCAATCAATTAATACAGTTGCAACCACTATATTATTGGCAAGTATTTCATACAGCTTAAGTTAAAAAAATCGGAACTATCCCTTTAACCTTTTTCAGGCCGCGACCTCCCAAAATAATATTTGAACTGGGGGGACCCGACCACACACCCTGACAAGCACTTGAGATTGTAGGAATTGAGGCATTACATATTGTTTGACTCGGTTCCACAGATAAATATTGTGAAAGTAGCTACAAGCTCACTACGCCTCTTTCTTATATTATTTGACAATTATGCCAATGAGGTTGAGATGAGGTTAAGAACCGTTGCTATAGAACAAGTTTCCTATAGTTTTCTCACTCGATTCTATCAAATTGATAATAAGACCATTAAATATTCAGGCAGTAGCAAGCAAGTGTCAAGTAACAATATTGTGGGGAAAAAATAGATTGATATTCCAGTTCACCTGCCAACCCCACCTGCAACATAAAATGGTTGTAGTGATTATTAAAAGCAATTTACTGTGGGGGTCACAGTGAAAATGTACACACTGAGATCAGTTTTTATCTCAGCTGTCTTTCCTATCTTAAACTTCAAGGGGACCCTCGTGCCTGAGCAAATCTCTCAGTGTATCTGAGATCTCTCAGAGTTCACCTGGTGTTAATTATCTGGGTTCATTTACAAACAATGGTCTGAATATCAACCGACAGATTGTATGGTAATCCCTCAATTATGAACATCACATGGTTCGTGGTTGAAGAAATGTTGCATCTTAAAGCTGCACTATGTAACTTTCCTCTTCTACCCTCGATTTGAACCCGCTTTCCTTGGCAAGTGCTGAGGATAATTTGAATCTTGACCATCAGGTCAAGATTTGTGTCTGATATCATGTGTCTAGGTGAGACACGACCTTTGACACGATCAAAAGGCCTCAATAGAAGAGCAGGGAGACATATGCAACCACCCCAATTGTATAACTTACATTGTATTAACATAGGCTACTCTACCATACAGATTGGACAACATTGCATTTTATTCATTAAAAAAGTTACATATGTACATAATACAGTAGACGGTAAATATCTAAATGAAGGCATCTCTATTAAACAGTGCATGTTTGACCTTCTAGCTCATTATCAGTGGCCAAAATCAACCGATTAACCGACACATGATATTCTCACACGATAATACTTAATAGGGAAACGCTCATATCAGCAAAACTTAGGAAAGTCCCCCTGCACTGATATCATCTCACGAACCAAATGCACAAATGCCCACTGGCTGTCCTGACACTCGAACAATGGAGACCCCAGACGACTCTGCCTGCTGTTGAATAATGGCACAGCTATTCCGATCGATGCCCGTCCCGTGGACTTTGCACTTTTGCAATATAGTAATTGTTGAATTTGTGCAGCCCATGTACGTACGACTTATTTGGCCCGGTACCATCCAAAACAGGCCTTATCGCGGTGGGCTACAGAGTATGGGGCCTTATCAGATGGCCCCGTGGTCTTACAATAACACAGGCTCTATCACGCCTCAGCAGACCTCTATCTGGCAGCAGTGTCATAGAACAACAATAAGCACTGCATTGCAAGCTATGCACATTAAGCCTCTCTATGGTTAAGTGTGGAATCAAATGTATATCGACGATATAATTGTCCTCGCATTTGTTTATAGTGAGCTTGGACCACAATGGAAAAGGTTCCCAGGACCTTTTTGTGTCATTCTTTTATCCTTAATGTACCTTGTGCTGTTTACATTTTTTACTAATAAAGTATTCAATCAACAATGTTAGTTACACACATTCACTGTGCTCCTAATCTGTGATAGGGCCTTTATTCAAATAGATTTGTAATAGCCTGGATTAATATTTTTTCCAATGTGCTTTATGAATGTATGTTAACCCAGGGTGCAGGCAGTCTGCATGCAAATTGCAAGGCACAAACCTGCTCATCAGGAGCAGTTTAGGAGTTCAACTTCAGTGCCTTGCTCACGGACACTTCTACGGGATGCCAGCAGGATAGTCGGGGATCAAATCTGAGAACCTTCTGATTCCCAAATATCCTCTATACCTCCTGAACATTTGCTATAGGAGTGAACATTTGGTCTATACCCTATAACTTAAAACTCTCTGAAGTGAGAGCAAAATGAGTATAGGACCCCTTTAATGTAGCTCATGTTTCATGATGAAGTGCACCTCACTGCATTCATACGACGGGATCTCCTGTCTCTGTGGTAAAAAGGCACAGATTTTGTGGAGTAAATCAAAGCCACCAATTTCCTCAGTTCATAGGAAAGCCCCTTAACAAAGAGAATGAGCTGATAATGTCACACTGTGCCCACGGCTTCCTCTCCGATAAATAAATACATAAATAAAAACACGTCCGACCCTTTCGAGATTTATTGTTCCTCTGTAGGCTGTGAAGTAGAGGCCATATTGTTTATAATAAATAAGAGCATTGGCAAGATTTGGCCAGGTGGGTGACAGGGGGCATCCGACGATACCACCCCCCCGGATTTCTTTCAACACATCCCCTTTTCCAACTCCCCCAACACGCACACACAAAAGCACACGCACGCACGCACGCACGCACGCACGCACGCACGCACGCACGCACGCACGCACGCACGCACGCACGCACGCACGCACGCACGCACACACACACACACACACACACACACACACACACACACAGGCAACTACACGCTGAAGCCAGAATGCTTCCATTTAAGGTGGTGGTGACCAAGGAAAAGGGGAATAAGGGGGGGTTAGTGTTGGTTTGACTGGGCTGAGCCCATGTCACGTTTTCTGTGGTGATAAGACCAGGAGCAGGAAGCCATGAGAGGGGCAGGAAGGAAGAGAGCAAGGGCCTGGAAGGAGAGGAGGAGGAGGGGTGGGGGGTGGGGTGCTGGAGAGAGAGAGAGAGAGAGAGAGAGAGAGAGAGAGAGAGAGAGAGAGAGAGAGAGAGAAGGGAGATTGAAGGTGCGAGGAGATATAGCAGGGAGAGGAGTCTGCATGGGGGAGAGAAAATAAATATTTGGTGAAAAGACGAGGGAGTCTTCGTGCTGAATGGGAAGCATGCTACGGTTGTTTTACCGTCATCTACTATATGGTTTTCTGAAGATTACAAAGTATAGTGTTCGTTCCCTCGCCGTCGCAATTTTTTCTTCTTCTTTGAAAACAATTAAAGCCCAAAAGAAGCGATTCGATTAACACATGTCATGAGTCGATCTGCAAGCTCACAATGCGTCCCAGACAGTGCAACGTGTTGTGAGCTTGTAAATCTGCTATTTTTTAAATAATCCTAGAAAAAAGGAAAATGGTAAATGGTGCATTTATATAGCGCCTTTATCCAAGGCACTTTACATAGGTGCATTACATTCACCCATTCACACACATATTCACACACCGATGGCAGAGGAAACCATGCAGGCACCAACCTGCACATCGGGAGCAATTAGGGGTTCAGACTCTTGCTCAAGAACACTTCGACACTAACTCTGGGGGAGCCTCGGTTCGAACTGGGAACCTTGCGGTTCCCATCCGGCCACTCTACACCTGAGCCATGACTGCCGGAAGATTCAAATCCGGAAGATTCAAAAACAACACAAATCTGATACACAGGTTGCTGGCACAAACTATTTTTTGTGCCAAAAATAGGCAACCTGCAACAACCAATATTTACAATCAACATGGCAACACTGTTCACCGCTGTGTCACGTCACATGCAGGCAGGTTAGAGGCAGGGCCAAAGTGAGTGATCAGCCAGCCATACTCAGTGGTGGAAAAAGTATGATTTTTTACTTAAGTAAAAGTATCGATACTGCAATATAGAAATAGTCTGTTACAAGTAAAAGTACGAAATTCAAAATCTACTTGAGTAAAAGTACAAGAGTATTGGGATCAAAATAAAGTACCAAAAGTAAAAGTACTCATTATGCAGAATGTCCAATTTCAAGTTTTCAAATGTATAAAAAATAGCAGATCTACATCCTGCAGATTGGCTATTTTCAAATGGCCGAAATGTATATAGGGCTTAAGTCGTTAATGTCGTTTTGTAATAATAATCAAAATCTACAAAGTAACTAGTAACCAAAGTTTTCAAATGCATGTAGTGGAGTAAAAGTACAATATTTGACTCTGAGATGTAGTGGAGTAGAAGTAAAAGTATTGGAAATTGTCTATACTCAAGTACAAGTACAAATGCCTCCAAATTGTACAGTAAGTTAAGGTACTTAGTTATACTTTCCACCACCGGCCACACTTGACGGCCTGACTTCTCTGTTCGGAAACCCAGAGGGAACCTGGACTCCAGGGGGAAGTGAGTGAGTGAGTGGATGACTTCATTTGCTCTGACAGATCCTCACCAGCAGCAGCACCACAACACACCTGCTTCCCATTAGCAGACACACTGTACAATGGCAACAACACTGAGCATTGGGACCTTTGTCTTTAGTTGTATTGTGCCTTGATAAGTAGTAGTAGTAGTAGTAGTAGTAGTAGTAGTAGTAGTAGTAGTAGTAGTAGTAGTAGTAGTAGTAGTAGTAGTAGTAGTAGTATAGTAGTAGTAGTAGTAGTAGTAGTAGTAGTTGTATGGGTAAAAGTGCTGACAAGTACAAAACAGTGGTTTGCTGATAAGCAATCCTAAAAACAATACAACATATTAATGATGACTGAAAAATGAAACAGACATCAAATCCAAAACAATGTAAAGTCCTGAGTGTTCATTTAACTCTATGAGAGTATGGACCCTTCAGGTACATTTGTACACTTTCAGAGTTAAATCTAAGAGGTATACAGTCAGCATTGTCCACTAAATAATTATGTTCAGAGGAAATAGTAGTAAATAGTTTTGTCCTATTCAAATTGGCATAAGGGAACTCTGACATCACGCTCATGTCACCATGACTCAGCCATAACTATATAAGGAGTTCCCAAAGCAGCTATGCCCCACATATGGAGTGTGTTGTCTAACCTCAATGTGTCGTCATACATGACATCAAGTGTAAACAAATCAGCTCTATATATGGGCAAAAAAGTGCCACTATATTATATACTGACATCAGGGTTCCCCATATGTGGGCATAAAAGAGACTCTCTGGACATAAAAACATGGACTGAAAGATACAGAGATTTTGCCCATATGGGCATATTCTGATGACATCAATGATCTCCATGTATGGGCATGAAAGGGACAAGGACAGAGATCTCCATATATGGACATATCAGTCGCAGCAGCGGTGCGAGGTGTGAGGGCCGCATTGTGGTACAAACATCTAGTATTAAGTTTGAGTCAGTAAAGTGGATGGCCTTGCTTCGTGGAATTACATGTAAAGCCCAATGAGCTAATAGCGCCTACCTGCTTGCTCAGGGGAGAAATTGAATCTTGACCATCAGGTCAAAATTTGTGTCAGATCCTGTGTCTAGGTGAGACATGACCTTGGCTTTGCCACGATCTAAATGTCTCAATAGAAGAGCAGGGAGACAAAAAAAAGCAGCCCCCATTGCATTGTTATATTGTATTAGCATATTTTACCATACAGATTGGATACATTTTATTCATTAAAAAGGTTACATAGTGCCACTTTAAGTAATACATCAGAGAACTTCTTCCACCGCTGACAATACTGTACAAGCACCAAATGACAAACTATCTTGACTTTTAGCCATTTGAGAAATCACAGGTGAGAATGTCAGAAGCCCAGTGCAACCACGCCCCTTTTGTTATTTAATCAATCTGTTCATCTAAAAAGGATTTCTCTATTTTGAGATTTTAATCCAGAGTGTACGCTAATCTCTGAAACCGTAAGGGATTGGAGGAGGGGTGAAGGGAGAACATCAAAGCCACTCGACTTCAGCCATGTTCTCACACATGCACACACACACACACACGCACACGCGCACACACACACACACACACACACACACACACACACACACACACACACACACACACACACACACACACACACACACACACACACACACACACACACACACACACACACACACACACACACACACACACACACACCGGCATCAAGGCGACCGATAAATCAGGCTCTCATAATGCTCTCTCTGGAAATTAATTTTGCAGGGCTCAGTGTGTGAAAACTGGGCTTGGTCATTTAGGTCAAATAGTCACTGGCTGGTTTGATCTGTTTCCAGGCATTTTGTCAGACAGGCACATGAAAGCATGCAGAGAAACTGTGCGTGCAATGCCGTGCATGTGTAAAGGGTGGTCATCTAGTTACTGCAGACAGCATGTTTACACAGATTAGAAATATCACACCGACTGTGCATAAATTATGAGGCTTGACCTCGGGGTCAACAGTAGTGGAGGGAGCCCGATAGTATTCAAAGAATATATCAGGGGAAACAACAGGTCTAATAGAATGGGAGACTTTGACTGATGATTATTATTTGAGACGAAGGCCTGTGCTGTATTGCATGCAAGTAGGTTTTTTTTTGTCTCAATCAATGTTTTTTGTTTTTGGCAATCTTTCATACTTTCTTCTGAAATCTGATTTACTGTTATTTCTATACCATGGTCTCACTTGAACTGTGTGTTCTCGCTGAGCTGTTGTGAACGTCAACATAAGCGAGTGAGCCCTCCCCTGGAGTTCACTGGCACTGCACCTTGGCACTGCCATCGCTTTTAGTTGTCCCCGTGCCTCCTTGTTAACTATCATTCATCTTGTTAGTTTCAGCGGATATTGTCACAGCGTGTGACATTAATTATTGTGACATTAACTATTTGTCATGCATTCTCTGTGATGAAGATTGATAGAAGTAACTATACTCACTATACCTATACGGTATAGTCTAATAAACACTAATAGCTAATAGGTGCTAGATTAATACAGTAGGTCCAGTTTTTAATTTGGTCCCTGTAACCAAGAATGAGCCGAGGTAAAAGTGTAACCTCTGGTTGCCCTCTGCTCTCAAGTAGCTCTATTAAGAGGCCTACTATATCAGCTATGGGGGTCTCCCTGGCTGCCACTAAGCAGTAAATAAATATGAGCCTATTGTATTCTCGCAGCCTTACTGTCCTTGCTCTCCCATGCTGAGTAAACGCTCACATACAATGGGAGGCCGGGCTGACTTGTCATTCCTGATCCCTCTGGATTGCTTCTCTCTGGATCTCCACCCTGGGAAAGTGGGCAGCATAGGAAAGAAAGCAGAGGCAACAAACAGGCCAGGGGTTCTTTTTATTACACTGTTGTACCAGAATGTCAAGCTGGGGGAGTACAACTGTTTGAACGTATTCTCAGGTGCAGCATCACAACGTCAACTAAAACCCCCATGTCCAGTCAGTGTTGTTGTCTCGCAGGTCCTCGATGATGTCACGCTCAAAGATAGGAATTTCATGTCAGTGAAGGCTGGGAAAACTGGAGCGCCGCTATTCGTATACTGTACACACGTACAGCGGAACGGCTCCAGGGTCTGTCACACAAGCGTGAGTGAGAAATTACTGGGAGGATAAAAGGAGCAAAATTGAAAGTTGTTAGGGCTGGCCGGCCACATTGGGTGGTGGGGCTTCCTCTCCTGTTTCTCCACAGGAAGAGTGCTGACAGGGGCTGCAACAGCCTCCGAGAGTATACCTTGTCTGGAAGAAAGCGCGAGGCCTTGAGCGAGGAGTAGGTGCCCGTATCACACCTCCTGTGGCTGCGGGGCCTCGCCCTGATGCCTGCCTGCCAGTGCCAGGCCGGGCTCCTGTCGTTCCTGTAATCACCGATGACATACGTGAAGTAGTTTTCCAGATAGGTCTTCCTGTCTCTCCAGCTGCAAACTGAGGCAAGCAGCACAGGAAGAATAACAGAAGTTGCAGCCAGGCTCAGGGAATGTACGACACGTAGCCTTTACGAATAATAGAGGAAAAAAGAAGCCATTAAAAGGCACGCTGCACATGCTCTCTCCTCCCCGAGAGCCTCGGAGCGAGGGAAGTGAGCCTACGTCCTGAGAGTAGGTCCCAATCTTCCTCAACACCCCCATACGTTCAACAACACCCTGTCAATCAAACCCTGCCACTGTTTACGAAACTACATGTGCAGCACACGTCCCTGGGTCACCTTCTCGCCCTTAACCTTGGGCCTCTACGCCAACGGTTCACCCCTGTGAATATTTTTTTCATCCATGGCGCCCCTGAATGACATTGTTAATTTTTAGAACCTTATGTCATATTAACACTGCATAAATATGTGAAGCCTTCCCTCTAAGATCCAGTAAGTCATGAGGAAACCATGAGAGAATAATCGGTTTCCATTAGGACAGAACTATTTGACTTAACCAGTTGAACCCCAGCATGCCTATTCTGGGTTGTGATGCGTTGTGAGCTTGTAGATCTGTTATTTTTGGTGAAGAGACACTTGTGTGAAGTGAGGGGCGCCCAGATGTAATAATAAGATCTGTTTGCAAAAGGGGTGAAGTGGCCCTTTAAAGTCTGGCTGTCTTGGCTGGCACAAATTATATCATAATTTACCCTAAACAAACATTAATGTCCATAGACTTGTCTGGGGGCGGGCTGGGACAGGGAATTTATAATTAGACTCTAAACAGACATTAAAAATCCATAGACTCGGCTGGCCTATGACGTAATTTCAGAAAGCCAAGCATTGGAGAGGGGTCAGCGCCCCTCTAAAAGAATGAAACTCGCGTCTGTTTTACTAAGTCTAGACGGTCTAAGTGATTAAACTGAAGTGATAAGTATTCTGCAGCAGCACCCCTGGACTTACGTCACGCCACCCTATAGGTGCCACAGCACCCCTGGACTTACGTCACGCCACCCTATAGGTGCCACAGCACCCACTTTGAGAAACCCTGCTCTACACCAGTGGTTCTCAAACTTTTTCATG
Source organism: Electrona antarctica (assembly GCF_951216825.1). Taxonomy (NCBI): domain Eukaryota; kingdom Metazoa; phylum Chordata; class Actinopteri; order Myctophiformes; family Myctophidae; genus Electrona; species Electrona antarctica. Next base: position 12,267,438 of record NC_136801.1, on the reverse strand, counting down.
TCAAGGACCCCCAAATTGACACTAATTAGCCTGCGGACCCCCATTTGAAAAGATATGCCAGGGACCCCCACAAGAGAAGATCTTTACGGCTCTAGCAGAGATTCTCAACCCGTTTAATTTCAAGGACCCCTAGTTTGACATGTATTAGTCTAGGGACGCATATTTAATTAATGGCATTTCTATCTCTGGGACCCCCAATTTATATTGTAAAATCAATGTTACTAATCAAATGTTACCAAACTATCATTTAGCTGGGGAACTGGAACTCCTGGAACTCCCTCAAGGACCCCTGGTGGTCCCCGGACCCCACTTTGGGAACCACTGCTCTACACATCCCAGCATGATGTGGTCCTGGCAACATAAACATAATTCTAATCTATTCAGTCAAATTGTATTTGATGCAACCGAGGCCTATGTCAGAATATCTAATGCCACTAACTCATATAATTTATAATCTTAGTACACAAGGCGATTGCACAAGGTGTGGTGAGATGCATAACGCTCCTCATCTCTATACACATTCTCTTCTGTGTAGTCCAGACTCAATTTTATTTTATGTTCTATTTTAGCTATAAATCACATAAACCCTGGCATCCATATTCTGAGGAAGACTTTCGCAGAAAATAGCAGATCAACAAGCTCACAGCGCGTCGCACGATCAGTACGATCTACAAGCTTGTAGATCTGCTATTGAAAAAAATAAAAAGGGCGTATATAGTATATAGACTGAAGTAATTAAAGCGGGTCATGTTTGCATGTTTGGAATTGTGACAGCTGAAATCGATAATACCGTATATCAGTATTGTGATAGTAACTTGCGGGCCGAATTAAGTGATGGTGGGGGCCGCATGTGGCCCCGCGGGCCGCCAGTTGCCCATGTATGATATAGATAGATAGACCATAGTATGCATGCAGATGGTAAACTGCCGTTTAGCAAACAATGCATTGTCACACAGCACTGTTCTGATCTGGTCTGTCACTGTCCTGATCTGGCCATGTCTGCAGGAGGCAAGCAGCAGCAGCTGGGTGGCTTCCCCCCCCCCCCCCCCCCTCCCGTCAGGTCAGGTCAGGCTTAACCCCAGCCAGGGCAAACAGTGCAGGTGTTAAAGACCCCCAGGTCAACACTAACAAACAGGTGCCCCCCACCTATACCTCCACTTGAGGAGGAGGAGATGAGGAAAGGAAGAGTTTTAAGCAGTTGGCGGAAGACGTACTCGGATTTCGTCGCTGTTGTGTTGGGCAGGAACCTCTTATCAACATGTTTTAACTTGTGTTTTTTGTGTGTGTGGGGGGGGGGTAAACACTCCTACTTGATCGTACTACCTATAGCGTCACACAACAAAAGCATCAGAAGTAGCAGATCCACAAGCTCGAGGCGCGACCCGTGTCGATCTGCCACTTTTGCCATTTTTTAATTCAAATCCTGAATAGTGTTTTGGACATAATGAGGTTTCCACCCGACAGAGATGAAATAAGTAAAATAATGTAGAAATACATGTTTTTTTTTACCTGAGTAAAAGTACAAAAGTGCTAACATCAAAACAGCCTACTTAGGTATACCAAAAGTACAAGTATGCATACACACAAAGATATTTCAAAATTTGTGAAATATTTTCAAAGAATAGCCCATCTAGAAGGTCACACAGCATCGCAATGCATTGCTTTGTGAGCTTGTAGATCTGGGCTATTTATTTTCAATTGGGGGTTTGTACTAATAATACAAAATCTGCAAAGTAACTACAATAAGTTTTCAAATAATTGTAGTGGAAATAACCAAGTAAAGTAAAAGTACCTCAAAGTTATACTTCGGTACAGTATACTTAACCTCTGCTGAATGTACAGGATGGCGGGAATGTTTTGCCAAGACTATGGTCTTAATCCTACCTTTGATAGATGAGTCTTTTAATTTTCCATCTAAAATGTACTTGCATAATACATTAATACAGCATCATGAATGCAACATTCCTTACACTCTATAGTCATAAAAATGTCCATTCAGGCTAATTTGACTGTTTTTACCAATTAAAACATTTGTGGCCCCAGCCCACAGGTTGAGAACCAGTGATTTAAAAGATGTCAATGACATTGCTAGTCCGAGAGCCACAAGACGCCTGTACTAGGAACAACCAAAATGCCACGCACGCACGCACGCACGCACGCACGCACGCACGCACGCACGCACGCACACAGAAGTGCGTTAACCTACAATATCAACTGATGACGGTGTGTCTCATTGAGGGTGGAAATAATACAATTAATCTTTTCCAGGGAATGGAAACCCAACCCATCTGGAATGGTCATTAAACTGATATCCTAAAAGACAACTTTATTCACGCACGCACGGCCGCACGCACGCATGCAGAGGATAGTGTGTGTGTGTGTGTGTGTGTGTGTGTGTGTGTGTGTGTGTGTGTGTGTGTGTGTGTGTGTGTGTGTGTGTGTGTGTGTGTGTGTGTGTGTGTGTGTGTGTGTGTGTGTGTGTGTGTGTGTGTGTGTGTGTGTGTGTGTGTGTGTGTGTGTGTGTGTGTGATGCTAATCACCCTTTGTTTGTTTATGGTGTTAATCTCCATTAAGGAACACTGACAGTGACAGAGTATTGTATGAGCCCAGCAGGTCCTGACACGCCCAGGACTCAGGAGCTCTACAGCCACTCAGTGTGTCATCTGTCTGTCTGACCCCATCATCAGTCTGTCTGACTGTTGGACATCGCAGTCCTCGTCAGTCTGTCTGAAGAGGTCAACCGCTGTCTGTCTGGCAGTTTGTCAGTGGTGGAAAAGGTAACTAAGTGCATGCATTAGTGCACTCATATCACCACTTAGACCCGGAGTCCCTCAGGGCTTTGTACAAGTGTATTTTTTGGTTTTCTCACTCTACATTAAATATATTCACTTAAATAATGGAAAATCTGAGGACATTCGTTGTGAAAGCCTTTTATTTATATAAAAATCTGTTTTTCTGTCAATCTCAATAAGTTATATGAATACAGAGCAGTATTACAGAAAGGTATGTTGCATATGTTCTGATTTGTAACTGTTATTATTGCTGTTGAGCATGTAACCCTGCTAGACATGATGGTGGACAGCCATTGAAACTCTGCAGGCCAGCAAGCTTCTTTGATGACGTTGTAGTAATCTGATAGATCCAATTAGTGCTTGATTATATAGGTTGGTGCAGATTGGCCCATGATGAAGTACTGTGATGTCATATTCGTTTGGCCTTTTCTGACAGACGCAGATATTTGATTCAATGCAGTAGACCATATTCACGCGGCGGCCATATTGCCATTAAGTTAATGGCAGGGTGGCAACTTGCCTAAAACTGATTCTCCTAAAGGCACGTCCCAACATGATCCCTGTATGATTTGTTTCGATGCATTGATCTTCCCTTTGTAGAAGAGAAATCAAAGTACCAACTATACCAAGCCACGCACCATGGGGGGCAGGGCCTTCTGCTCAGCAGCACCGTGCCATGTGGAACAGCCTTGCTATCGATCTAAGAGCACGGCAGAACCTGGACCCTTTTAAAACAGGCCTAAGATTTTCTTTTCTTTCGGAAGGCCTTTTCGTGTTAAATTGTTGTGGAACGCTGTCTGCAATATCCTTTTGTGCTTGATATTTTTAAATCCTGCTTTTAACCTTCTATGATTGATTTAACCTTGTAGCACTCTGGGATTCCCGGTGAATGAAAAGTGCAAATAATCTATGCCAACAACACGAGGATGGAAGGTGATAATAAATACCATGGCGCTAGTGTCACGGCCTGAAACATACTGTAGTTGATCTACAAGCTCAGAGTTTTGTGTGCGTACGTACGTACGTGTGTGCGTGTGCGTGCGTGCGTGCGTGCGTGTGTGTGTGCGTGCGTGCGTTCATGTGTGCGTGTGTGTGTGTGTGTGTGCACGACACAGCAGACGACACGGACGAGTATAAATCAGGCGTAAGAAGCCGTTGAGTGTCTCACTTCAGAGCACTTCCTGTTTGACTTATCCAGCTCAGCCCCAGACAGAGCAGACATCCCAGCAGGATAATAATACTCGGATGAGCTTTATCTGCACAGAGCAGCCCCAAATCTACCCAAAATGCACCCTGGACAGGAAATCATTGGATGACCTTCGTGTTTAGAGTTAAAAGAAGAAGACCTAATTATAGCCTCACGAAATCTTGCGGAATGCAGCGAACGCCAAATCTAATTTGAGGGTTTTAATATAAACTGTTGGCAATCCACAAGTCAATATTAGACATACCTACATCTGTAATATTTACATATTTATTCTTTAACATGGAAAGAATTTTTATTTCCTGTCCGAACTAGATGATGTTTGACATGCTGGGATTCCAAACATTCTTCATAGCTGATAAAAGGTTGAGCCATTCTTCAGCGAGCCCTGCGATAGATTTCTAAGCTATGTAACCTTGTATATTCATCACTGAAACAAAAATCACACCCGTGTGAACCGAGTGGTGCAAACCCCCCCCCCCCCCCCCCCCCCCCTCTCTGTCTGTCTCTCTCTCTCTCTCTCTCTCTCTCTCTCTCTCTCTCTCTCTCTCATTAGCAGGCAACATGCAGCACTATCTCTCTCTCTCCGTTTCTGGCACAACAGCGCCACTTTTGGTACTCATTGGTACTGGTCACACACATAGTCACACACAAACGGACATTGCTGTTCGTTGGAGTGGATGCACCACTCAAAAAACGAACGTAGGTGACGTCAATGCTTAATGTAGTTGCAAAGGGATTCATATTTATTTCATTTCTAATGATATTTAAACGATTCTTTGGCCTTGGAGTACTCAGAGATTGAATTAATGGGTTTGTCGTTTTATTGCCCGTTAGTGTGTCGGGCACCGTGACATCATGTGACATCATCAGGGATGGAGATGTGGAGACCCTGATGTCATAGTAAATGCGAACTGCTGTCGCAGTTAAGCCCATATATGGACATCCCTGGATGTCATCAATGTTGGCCAGCAACTCTACATCTGACCTCAAACCTCAAACCCTTAGATCTCCATATATGGATATATTTCAGTACCTGTTCTGACCTTCCATATTCCATATGTTGATCCTTCCCCATCCATCCTTCCTCTTCGATGTCTCCCTTTTGACTTATACCTGTCCATTCAAATTTCAAACTAGACGAGCCTGCCCCAAAGTTATCAGTGCAGCCGCGCCCGACAGCCGGCGAAAACTATAGAGTTCTCAACAGGCCCGAAAATTAAGGCCCGGCCCTACCTGGGCCTAGCCTGGCTAATAAGCCAGACCGAATCAGCCGCTGGCAAAAAGAAATTGCCTGCCGGCGGATTATGGTCTGGAGAGGCTCAATTGTACGCCCATTTCCTACACCAGAGAACTGGTGTGGCAATCGGGACACGGTATGCAATATGGGCGGGCTTTGGTACAGTGACGTTCAATGCTTGAGACCTTTGACTGACAGTAGCTCTGACCAAGATCCATACACAGCATCTCCAGACTCAAATACCACACGACAGTGTGATTTGAGTCTGGCTTATTAGCCAGGCTAACCTGGGCCCTCATCAAACCCTGTACACTCAAGAGAATGTCCCTGCTACCACCCTTAGATCTCCATATACTGTATGGAGCTTTACCTCTGTTATAAATTAGGCTTTCCTCAAACTTTGAAACACTTCATTGGCCTATTAGGACATTTATAAAAAGTACTGACATTTGAACATGGATAGGATTACACAATTAAGGAATAGTTATAAAAAACAATAAAATGTAATTCTCATGAATATCCAACTTGTTACACAACATGTAAAGGAGACTATACAAACCCTGCCCACTCTACTACACTGCTTTCTGTTTTTGATTACATTTTCACTATTTACGCAGATACCATTCAGTTGTTTTTTCCTTCAGGAAGTTCCTGCAACTGAATATGAACATGTTACTAAGAGGCCAAATGCAACACAAGGGAGCCTGCACTTGAATTAATAACTTTTGAGTTCAGGAAGGTGAAAGAGATGATCTGACAAAGTGCATGCGGTCCAAAGGAACTTGCAAAGGGCCTGGTATTCATACTCAAGGAAACAGTGCCCACAAACCTGACTGACTGCTTCAAGAGAGTGAGCAACGCACGGGCACAACAGCAGAGGGAGCTCCACTGATCTCATTCTCCCGAGATTCGGGACAAATATGTATAACAGGTGTTACCGATGATACTATAATGAGTCTGACGGTCTCTGACCATTCTTGTCAAACAGAGTTAGGGTGCTGCTATTGTGCATGTTGGCTCACTGGAAACACTCTGCTACACCAGTGGGTCTCGAAGTGTCCTTGAGTGGGTTCCAAATGGCCCCATACGGGTCTGTAACTCTTGAGTGTACAAATGGAACCAAATGGACCCTAAGTTAGGGCCCTATCTTGCCTTACCCCTTGCCTTATCCCTTATCCCTAAACATTTTAGCCATATTTGACTATTTTGAAAAGCATAAAGCATTAAAATAGTTCAAACTAGCGTCTACATCAACATGCTGTGAGCTTGTAGATTAAATAAAATAAAAGTAATACAAATAAATTGCCTAAATTAGAAAACATGGTTAAGAATAACAGTGAAAATAGCCAATCTACAACCTACAACGTGTTGTCTATCTGTATTGTCTGTGTTGTCGATATTAAAAGCCAAAAGGCTTTTAATAAATTTAAGAGAGAAGAGAGAAAAGAACTAGAAAAAGTGCCCTTCTGGGCACAGGTCTCCACCAGGAGGATAGGAGTGTGTGTGTGATGTTTGGCAAAATGTTTAGGAGCTGTGTGTGTGTGTGTGTGTGTGTGTGTGTGTGTGTGTGTGTGTGTGTGTGTGTGTGTGTGTGTGTGTGTGTGTGTGTGTGTGTGTGTGTGTGTGTGTGTGTGTGTGTGTGTGTGTGTGTGTGTGTGTGTGTGTGTGTGTGTGTGTGTGTGTTTTTGTGTTTTTGTGTGTGTGTGTGTGTGACAGCACCACCATGAGGCTGATTTGAAAACAGTAGTGGGAATATGCATGCACAGTTTCACTACAATCGGACGCTGCGTTGAGTAGTTGTGGCGATTTGTACAAAATGGGTACAAAGCGGGCTACTCCTGAAAAGTTTAGAAGCCAATCGTAGCCAATGAGGGTGGATTATGAGAAATCAAACAAACCCGTCTTGATCACATGATGACTATGAAGATGTGTACCGATTTGCGTGAAATTTGGATAAAATCTGAAGGAGTAATATTAGAAAATGTGTATGTCGGCCTCCTGGTGGCGCTATAAAGAGCAGATGTGAAAGATTCCAGGCAAAGGTTTTTCCTTGGCCTCTAGGGAGTTGGCATACAAAGTTATCCCGATCCGTGCAGTTAGAGGTAAAAACACTTTTCGGCCAGTTATAGTGCCACCATGAGGCTTAGTTGAAAATGTTCATTTGGCATTTCTTCATCGGCCTAGTGGGAATGTGCATGCACAATTTCACGGAAATCACACGATGTGTTCATGATTTGCAGCATTTTGTTTGAAACTGAGCACTCCTGCGAACCTTGGAAGCCAATCTTAGCCAATCAGGATGGAGACTGTGTACCAATTTGCGTGATGTTTGGACAAAATCTGTAGGTACTGTCCAAAAACTTGTTTTGCACAAAGCGGCCTCCTGGTGGCGCTATAAATTTTGTTCTGGAAATTTTGGGGCAGAGGTTCATCGTTGGCATCCAGGGAGTGCGAGTGCACAATTTGGCATCGACCGGGTTAACGGTGCCGGAGATTAGCTGTTCACAGACGGAAGGACGGACGGAAAACATACTCTCTCCCCATGCCTTCGGCCTGGTGGAGACAATTATGCAGTAGACTCTTTATTGTCATTGTACTGTAACTAGACAACTCAAGACAAATTCAGTGCATTAAAAGACAACATCAAATATAGACATACATATAGAAAAACATACATACATGTAAAAACATGTAGCCTACACTAAAAACATATTACACAGTAAGTCCATATTGCACATCCTGTCCTTCAGTCCATCAGACTGCTGTCTGCATACCAGACTGCCAGACCTGCAGTTTCTGGAAGTTTGTTCAAGATGGCGCATAGAAACTGAGCGCTGCATGCTTCTCCAGATTTTTGTTTCCACTTTAGGAACATACAGTAAAGTTGACCTTTCAGTGACTGTCACAGACAAGTTTAGAAGTCTTGATGGTTCAATTTCAATTGCTTTTATTAGCTTTATTGGCATGTTTACTTTGCCAAACCAAGTGTCAAAATAATAAAAAAGGGTATGTTGGATGTTTAAAACAGAGCTACGTCTATGAACAGCTGTCTATAGACAGAGCTATGTTGGATGTTTAAAACAGAGCTATGTCACATTGCGTCATGTTATACAGGGTATAAAACTTTTTGAAACAAATCTTTTGCAGTCACTTTTGGGACAAATAGCAGCATTTTATTTTTTAAATGGTTCATATTGTGGCTCAAGATCAGGAAGGTTTTTCAGCCCTAGACAAGGCCGTCTTCAACAAGACATTTAGGAAACATAAAAAAGGGATACTTACTCGCGACCCACAAAATGGGTCCCGACTCCAGACCCCCGGTTTGGGACTCTGACTCTGACTTTGGAAATCCCTGATGTAGGTCATAGCGGTCACGTTTTCCGGATTTAACAGTGTGTGTGTGTCTCTATAGGCTCAAACTCCGAAAACTTAGAGCGAGGGAACAATTCATTTGACAGACTAATCCAAAAACATTTGGAGATGTGTCGATATATGGCATTATTTTTAGAGCCTTTGTGTGAAATGCTTTAAAATGAAACAGGATGCTGGGAAGTTTATGCCCCTGCATAGCACCCACCCTACTTCTCTCGCTGTGCCAAGAAAGAGGTGGAGATTGAGATAAAACATGCGTGTCAACAGCTTTATGTCTGACCAAGGCGTGGGCATGTTGATCTAATATATAGTGTGCAATCAGTAATCGATCAACCCATCACCATTTTCAAAAGGCAATGACTTTGACTCGAAACGGTTTACTGTCTGCATTCAGATCTCTCTGAGATGGAGTCAACATTGACTGCCTTTCAATAATGCCATGAAATATTATTACTTGATTTTTTTGATGTATTTATTGATGTTCAGCAATATTTACACTGGAATATTTCATTGTTTAACAACAAACATGACAAAATGCACAATAAAAAGAAGAAACGCTTTAAAACATTATCACCAATTACTATTGCACAAAGTGATATTTAAAAAAGATATACTTTTAATAACAATGATGCACAGACATCCCTGAGGCTGTTCTGCTGCTTTTATAACAATGAATTTATAATAGCCTCCCTGAGGCTGTTCTGCTGATGATGGTAGCTGCCGGAGTCCGACTCGGGCCTGTTGTCCACCACGGGGCACAGGTACTTATCGAACTCACTGCGGTCGAGATCGTACAGCATGTCCAGCTGGATTTGCTCCAGGTATAAGTCCATGGAGGCGCCTGTAAGGGACAGTGAGCCGCCCGCATACACCCTGAACTCCCCGTGATGATCCCCTGCCTGGGACCGTGCAGGACTGGAGTACATCATCTGATGATGCTCATGATGCTGCTGCTGCATCCCGGGGTACATGTGGTGCGACTCTGCTGCGTGATGATGAGGGTACGCCGGCGGGCACGTCATATTAGACGTGTTTGAGAAGGTACCAGTGGTGGCGGCGGCGGCGGCCGGGTAAGCGGGCATGTTCTGGTGGTGGCGGTATTGCACGGCGAAGTGAGCCTCCGGCGAGCTTGGGAAAGAGGCTGTGTTGTTGTGGGGATGGTAGGCGTGCTGTGGCTCGCTGTGGAAGTAGCTGTAGTCCTGATGAGGATGATGAGGCATGCTGAAGCCGTGAGGAACACTGAAGCCCTTGTTGTTGCAGAGTGGAGACACGGGGGTGGTGATGGTGGCCTCGGCAGCACACTGCTGGCGGGACTTAGTATTGGAGGCCTTCTTCAGCTGCTTCCTACGTCGGGGCCTGTATTTGTAGTTGGGGTAGTCGACGGTGTGCTGCACCCTCAGGCGCTCCGACTCCTGCATGTAGGGGCGCTTTTCAGCCAGTGACATGGCCTTCCAGGTCTTACCTGAAGGGGGAAAAGAATATGAATATTAATGATCTGTGCATTATACCAGTCAAGCCTCAATATGCTTCATGATTGCATATGTCTTTAAATGTCATGATGAATTGAATATATAGCCTACATAGGACCACATGGAAACAAGGCCTCGAAGGCTTTTTGTGTTATCCTTTTAGTATATCAATGTATAAAATCGTAGGCTATACCACTATAGCCTACAGTTTGCAAACTGTTAATAAAGTATTCAATCAATAATGTAGAATTGCAATTAACAAACCACAATTTTAGTGAATTAATATAGGCTCATGCTATAGCCAATAGGAGTATATTATTTCTAAACTTCTAATGCGATACAGGAGAAACATCGTCGATTCGTCGGGGGAGAAATGTTAACGTACCAAGGATTTTGCTCAGGTCAGTGTTCTCCAGGTCCGGGTTGAGCTGCGCCAGGCGCCTGCGCTCCTCCTTGGTCCAGATGATGAAGGCGTTCAGCGGCCTCCTGATCCGCTGGGAGGACAGCTTGCCGCAGGCCTCGGGGCTGCTGGAGCGGCTGGATTCCGAGTTCACCGACAGCGGGCTGGACGGCCCAGAGCTCGGCGAGCGGACGTCAATCAGCTGGTGGTCGATGATGGTACAGGCACCGAAGTCGTCGCTGCTGCTTTCGAACATGATCATCTTGTTTGCGCAGTGGTCAAAGGTGGCAGCAGGGAGTCGATTTTCAAAATGCATTTTTTGCCAGACTGTGACCGACGGTTCGATTCGGTTGTTATAGGCTACTGTTGTTATGATGTTATCTCTCCGGAGGCTGAAGGTCGCTGTCAATGTCAGAGTGATGGCACGGCCTGCTATATATACCCGGTTGACCCACTCCGCCAATAGGAGAGGCGAGGAGGAGTGGATTTAAGGTGTGAAGTCGAGGTGTTTTCTCATGTCGGCGATCGGCCTCTCAACTAGCCTAGTTGATGCCCCCAATCAACTGGTCTCGCGAAACTAAAATGAGGACGTTAGAAAATGTAACAGACATTCGCAAAGAATATAATAGGCTACTTAGCCTAGTCTAGTCTGTTTTTTTTCCTCTATAGGCTAGCCTATTGCGTCTTAATTATGTTCTGGATTAAGTTAGGCCTTATATGCAAGGCCCAAAGACTATAGTGTTTAAAAATACTCAGTGAATTGGGATTAACGTTATTTGGGTGTATGGGTGTCTGATGCAGTTTCGGACAAAACTAAAGTGTCTCTAATTGGACCATAAATTGCATCCGAGTTATGATTATTAATTTAGGCAATTATAGGGCAGGCCTATGGGCCTATAGCGAGCATATAGGCTAAATTGTACTGTCCAGGGCGGTCCGACTCCGTCTTAACTAGATTTTATTTTATGCGACATAAATGGAATTTAATCAATAGGTTCTGAGTAGCCTTATCGTCACATCAAAGTGTTCATCATGTGTGCATGAGGGCTGTCATGTGCCTATCTTATCTGCCTCCTCTGTCTTTATCAAAGAACAGTTTACAACAGTGAAACAAACATGATCAATGGCGTCTTCATTACGATTACGGGGAATAAATATTTAGCTACACAATTGGGCCAATTGGGTATACATTCGGCCTACATAGGGTAGCGTCAGGCTCACATATGCACGTATCTTTATTTATTTATGCCAACCACGGCTGTCTTCTTTTTTTCTAGCGCCTGCCGACACTTTTTTCTTTTCTTTCCCCCCCCTTTTTTATTGATTGAATCCTTTATTAGCCCATCAGTTTGCAAAATACTAGCTAATATGGTATAACTATACGATTAGTTTGCATTCTGGTCCATGCATTAAACACCATAATAACAATATGCATAGCTATATTGGCAATGACTACAGTATTTTACAGTCTATGGAGAAAATATAGCTATATGCGTAATCTATGCCTAAATTAACTGTGAAGGTGAAACTATGGAAGAGAAACAAACTAGCCATATAGCCTATAGAAAATGGAGTCATCCGTGCCATGATCGAGTTACAGAATATTTGTCTATAGTTAAAGTTATTTAACTATAGACAAACACACACACACACACACACACACACACACACACACACACACACACACACACACACACACACACACACACACACACACTATATCCCCTTTGTCTGAGTAAATGGGTCGCTTATGCAGGTTATTTATGCTGTAAACGTATATTGGGGCACTGTGTAATGTATTAAGTTAATACACAAAGAAAACGAGGGTAATGCACAGTAATGCAGACTAGTGGCACACATTATGGCATGATGATGCACCTGTCTGCTAATAGGCCTTTAATGTTGTGACAGACCGATTGCAGAGTTTTAGTTTTACATGTATGTATAGGCAATGTCCTACACTAACGTCACGACGAAATACTTCATGATTGATTGATTGATTGATTGATTGATTGATTGATTGATTGATTGATTGATTGATTGATTGATTGAATACTTTATTAGTCGGCAATGTAAACAGCACTGGTACAGTCAGACAGGCTATAAAATGATAACACGAAAGGTCCCGGCCGGCTATTAAATTAATCATATAGCATAAAAATATCACATTAATACATGTCATCAACAAATACAAAACACTTAACACTATGTAGCCTACAAAGGAGAAACGGGAAAATGTCTGCAGTGAATGACACCTCCCTTATATGGGAACATTTCCCCAACTTGATCAAACAGACGGATCAATACCGATAACAGGGTGATCTGATCACCTTATTTTCCATCATCTGTTCCAAAGTCCATGTCTGGGCGTCGGCGAAAAGAAATTTCGCTGCTCACACATCTGGATTCTGGACAAAAGATGATAGAGACGTATAGACCTATAGATTAGATTGAATCACTTGTCTATCAGGCCTATTCAATTAGCTATATAGACAAAACTAAACGACCGAATTAGAAGTAGCTAGACTGACCTTGGATTGGAAATGGGCAACAGTCTACCCCCCCCCCCCCCCCCCCAACATATAACATATATACAAATATAATGGAAAAAGGCCCACAGGCTGCCTACATTTTTTTAATATATTAATGTCAAATGTAATCTTTATTGAAAAGGATAGTAGGATAGAAAAGTATAGCCTATGCTGAAAAAGAACATTTTGGACCACAATGTTCTTTTTCAGCGCATTGTGTGGCATTGTGCCACAATTTGTGGTAGCTTAATTATTTTATGTCTATAAATATCTCGGTGAATTTAATACACAGGACCTCAAATAAGCCATGGGCTGTTATCCTTGCAGGCTTTAATAGCATATGTTTGTATACATTATTTATAATTGCAAACTGTCAATGAAATGTTCATTCGATAAAAAATAAAAATGGTAATTTTAAGTCGCACGACAAATGAGTCAGGACTCGTTGAGTCTTTTCTAAAATAGCTATAGTCTGTCTACACTATAGGCTTCGACTTTGTGTAGCACGTCACGTGGGGACCTTAAAATACCCTGCGGGCATTATATTTGAAAATCCCGGTTTAGTGGCAGAGACTTGAGACTTCTCACCATAAAGAGAAACGCATGCCATCTAATCTCGCTGTCAGTTTTGTTAGTTTGTTAGGAATTAGATGCGGAATCCACATCCACGTGTCAAACGCCACACGCATGATCAAATGCGAAGAGAAGATGATGAATTGATTCGAATGGATCGAATCAATTAGCTTGAACGACTCAGCGTGAATACAATAACGGTGCTTTCGGCTTTTGATTGATTGAATGAAGTATTTATTAACAGTTTTGCAGAATTACAGTACATTTCAAGCACAAGTCAATACAAAAACTGTTAATTGTGAGTGGACGTGCGACCATATAGGCTGACTTCTGTATAGCCTAAATTAAGTTAATATTGGACATGGACAGTGCCTGGGGTAGGCCTAGCCAGTTGTCTGACCTGCAAATAGTCTAATTTGCATACATTTATTACTTTAATTCGACTTTTATTAAGTATAGGTTACAGAACAACAACATATATAGAATTTGTGTCATTTATTTTAAAACAATCAAATGAATAATGAATCCCTGCAGCAGATGACAGTAGGCTAGTAGTGAGCCTATCATATGGTATTGTCTTGATCAAACAAGGACAGTGCTACTGTTGAATGGTCACAATACTCTGAATGCCGATTGTTCTGATCACAATGTTCCATTGTATTGGACAGAACTCATATATGTGGCTCCCTTCAAACCTCTTCACTCTGGGTTGAGATGCCTGCCTGACACAGGTGCATGCCTCTTCTGCACCCAGGACTCTGCAGGGACATCTTTGTTGGATATTACAGAAGGCCTGGACATTGGGGAAACATGTACTTAAACTTTTGGACATATTCATCTACCCCAAATCTATACCATCTTGGATTGTGGCTGTGCATGGCCACATTGGCCTGGATGTTTGCCATTTTTGGTAGATGGAAATTTGGGACAGACAACACAACAAGGGAGAACCAAGGAACGGAGAAAGACACAAGCTTTCGGGTTTAAAGAAGCATGCATTTTCAGTGATGACGATCATTGTATGGACTGTTAGCTATAGTGTCACTGTCAATGCAAATGCAACAGATGCTGAAAATGCCAATATAGTGCATGGGGTTGCTGCCATGATGACACTTCTACATTCTGGATGACATGTCTAGTCGATGTGTTTGAGTATTTGATGAGGTTTCTCTGACTGGACCTCTACTTAATTAATAATCACTTTAACCATGGCATCCCAATTTTGGTCATGTCATTATAGGTCAAAATAAATAAATACTATATATAGCTGTTGTCTGTTGTCCTCCTATCTCCATATTCTAACTTTTTGTGTTTCTTCGTAAATTAACACTCTACTTCATCACACCAGACACAAAAGCATCAAAAGTAGCTGAACTGCAAGCTTGTATATGTATACCCTACATCTGCTTTTGATGGTTCTGAATTAGAATCCTGAAAAGTTTTGGACATATGTGGTTTCCACCCCGACAGACGACATTAAATAGCAGATCTATATAAGCTTGCAATGTTGATCAACTAGAAGACATTTCTGAGACAATCACAATTCAATTCAATTCAAATGTATATGTTGCCAAAGCAAGTGTCAAAAAACATAATTCAAACACTTTAAGAAAGAGGTATGTACAGTATTGTGTTATACAGAGCTATGTCACATTGCAACGTTACGTTATGCTTTTGAAACAAATAGCAGCAATCACAAAGATGGGACTTAAGAAAACGAAGGGGAGCATAATAGCAAAGCCTGCATGCCTGTGTCGCCTTGCCTTGACCTTTGTCCTTCGGTGATGATGAAGTACTGTATTCCAGAGGTTCGTCAGTCACAACAACGCCATCCCCCATTCACTTTCCTTACAGTGGTTCATCAGTGTATTGTTTCATATACTTAGCCATGGAAAGTGTGAGGAGAGGACATACTCTTGTCTGCAGGTGGATGTGTTGTTGTCAATATTTCATTGTATTGTATTATATTGTATTGTATGGGCACAGCAGGCTCAGGCTGACATCAAGATATACTTTATCTATCTGTCAAAGGCTGCATGAGAGACCATTCTATGCACTTGGCTCCCATCCAATCCTAATCAGGTGCCATTTCACAGACACTATACTGCAGTCTCAGGCCCAGAGTGCCCTGCCCTGCCCGGCCCTATACGTGAGGCTGGGTGAAGGGGATTACATGCACCCCCTGTGGTAGACAAACTTTAATGTAGGCTCATTAATGAGGATGAACCTCTCAGAGTAGATAACACCTTCTCAGACTCACAACCCAGACTTCAAACACAGATTGCCTTACAGCATGGCCCAAGCCTCTGTGATCTGTCATTTTTGAGCTACAGTTCCAAAATTAATTTAGTCCTTTTCTTCTGCGCGTGTGCGCGCGTGTGTATGTCTACTGTTGACAAAAGTTTAATTCAATAAAAATATGTATTTTTTTTTTTAAAGCTGTGGCCCCCCCAAAGTAATCATATTTAAACTGGGAACAACCCACTTTGATAAGCACTTTTGGCCAAAGTTTCAACAGTTGTTATAGTATCGTTTGTTGATTACTTTTAATGTATGTTCTTTTCTTTATTTTTTTAAGGTATTAAAAGGTCTTAAAAGTCCTTAAATTGTCATCTGGGGAACCCCCAAAATCAACCCATGTACAGGTTGAGAACCATTGCTGTATTCTATATAGTTATTTCAGTTGCATGAATATTCCTATGACAGTGACCTCTGAGTGATATGCATACACTACCTATTGTTTTAATTCATGTTTGTTATTTCTGCATTGCTGAGCTCAGCTCTGAGACACTCTAATGAAGTAAAACTCCACTCATGCTGGAAAAACTATTCTATTCTTTGCAAATAGGGAATTGTATTCTAAACACTAGCCCCTGATAAGGGCCCTTATCTGCAGAATAGGATACATTTCCCCCTAAAACATCTTGTATTATTGTCCAGACAACTGAGCTTTGAGGCTACTGGTCACAGCAGGATATTCATTACATCCAATGCAGCACCAGTCAGTTCATTGTAGCATAATTGCCTCATTAGTCATTAGTCTTATTTTTTTGCTAAATTCACATCTCTGCCAGCCTAACTCTACTCTCCTAACACTGCTGCTTTATTGTGCCATATTGCCGAAGCTATGTCCTCATCCTATCAGAATGCTTGTTACATTCCAAAATCACATTCTGCCCAAATCAATTTAAGTCAACTTTTTGACTTAGGCAGAACATTTTTTTGTCTTACGTCATATGCCACACACACACACGCACACTTTGGAATTAATCACTGCCCCTCCTTCTATCATTACTGTCAGTCTGTCCATTTTTTAACCCCAGTGTCTTTGCAACACATGTCTTTGACAGTCAGGGCGAGAGAGAGACCTGCATTAGTTGTAATTAGCCCTAATTATTAGCTTATTAGCTAAAACCATGCTGTATAGCAGCCCCTCAGACCTGTGAGACACTCTGGTATCATCATGTGTCTGTCTTTGAATGTCTGACTCACAGATAGCCAACCCATACCAATCTGGTCCCGGTCTGACAACGTTTGATTTGTTTTAATTATAAGTGTGAACTGGTTAGACTCAGACATTAGATCAGGGGTCTTCAATGTTGTTCAGTCCAAGGACCCCTTAGCTGAGAGATAGATGATGCAGGGACCCCCACCACCACCACATATTGTATAACATTGTGTTGCAGATTTAAAAAATCATAGATTTCAGTGTTGTGTGTAAATTAAATTAATGTTTTTGTTCATTTCAGATTCCACTTAAACGAATACTTTGACCTTTGGCTCTGTACTTGGTTTGCTCCTTTTCCCTCTACACGCTTTGCTGCACTGCAAGGCGTTGTGCACTTATAGATCTTATATTTTTGTCTAAGATGGATGCTAGGGTGCTAAGTGGTTAATGTAATGTGCGCTATAGCAACTGAGGACCCCCCTAGGGGTCCCGGACGCCCTGTTGAAGACACCTGCATTGTATTATTTGGAGCACAAATCATGATACAATTCTTAACCTGGTGAATGCTAACAAATCGTTTTAGTCTTAGTGAAGGATTATTTCCCTAAATGTGATTGATAGGGAAAAAATGCATTCATTCAATTTACCCATTACTTTACAGGTTGTTTCGTTTGTACTCAAGTCCCATACAAATTCAATGGCTCTATGGACTTCAGTCTTGAAATATGAGATGTCTCAAAATTCAGAATTTTGCTCTTGCTCTATTCTATGCTCTTGATGCTAGTCCTGAGACTTGATAGAAATTCAAAAGGATCTGCTGCTTTGAAGATAAGCACTGTAGCTCTGCCATAAACAATGATTGTGCTTTTTCTTTCCTGTGGCGTGATTTATTTAAAGTATTATGCGGTAAGGATTTGGGCTGGCTTTTCCTGGCAGGGCCGGCTGTGTATGTATCCCCCCTTCTTCTCGTGTGTAGTTTATTACTGGCTACTTGAGATTTAGGAATATGCTCACAGGAACCACAGCCCCTTTGCCCAACCACAAGTTATTATGGCTCTTGAATTTAACCTTTGTATTGTTTTTGTAATAAACCACTTCACAAACACTGTAAGTGATTTTACATTGTGTACTTCACATCTCTGCAAGTAAACAGACTTATTTAGTAGACAAAATAAGTTTGTAAGTTCTCACGATAGTCCATGAAATTGAGAAATCAATTTTTTATTTCAGAAATGAGGAAGGCTTTCATGTCTTATATGTAAATGATAATATTTGTATTAGTTGCACAGGCTTACCGAACTAGCATGGCAGTGGAAATTACATGTACAATAGCAGTCTTGTGCATGCACGCACATACGGCACGCACACACACACCCACCCACCCACCCACACACACACACACATGCACACACACACGCACACACACACACACACACACACACACACACACACACACACACACACACACACACACACACACACACACATATGCTTCCTTTGATAAAATGCTGTTATAAAAGCAGAAATTCTATGGTGGCGTCCCTTAAGACAATATGTGTGTAAAATGGCAAGTTATTTATAGTGAGTGTGCCATTTCAACTTCAAAAAATAAACACAAGTAACTTTGAACTGGTACATAGGGAACCTATGTATTACGTTGGTAATGGCTGAGTCCGTATGGATCAAAAGGGGCCAGTCGATGAAACCAACTGCCTCAAATAAGCATCCCTTTAAAACCTGAAGTTAGGTACTGTTGACAATTTTAATGTAATAAAATATATCCATCATGTATTCAATAGTTATTTCAGACGCATGAATATTCCTATAACTGTGACCTCTGAGCAATATGCATACCAATTGTTATTTTGCATTGTTGAGCCCCGAGACACTAATGATGTAAAACTCCATTAGAGCGCTTTGGAAACCTTGTATTTGTCAAATGTGCTATATAAATAAAGTGTATTGGATTGGATAATTACTTGACAAAACAATATTTTGAATTGGTTCGAAGAGGAATTTTGGAATTGTGCAAGCCTTGTGGAATGCCTCATAATGGGACTATGGAAACAATCCTAATTTTGTTACAAAGCCTTGCAACAAAGGTTGCACAATTGCATTTTCAAACTCAGTATGTAATAAGCGTTCCGCTGTAGCATAACAGGGCAAACTAGTTAAGTGTATGCCTCTGATTGTATTCCAAGAGGGGGTACGAATCGTTTGAACGTCCAGAGGCCAGGATACAGCTGCCTATGACTAATTTCAAACTCCCCTTCTAGGCCGAGGCAACCCATTTCACATGTAACAACACATCACCAGGCATCTGTTTCCTGTTTTCATTCTTTGAGTTATCTTATTTTCCTTATTTCCCCCTCACCTGTTGCTGGCCACGTTCCTTCCATCATGTTTATGAATTGATATGTCCGTCTGAGGTTGGCGAGCAATGATACATTCATGAGTGTCGTCAAACATATCGTTAGCCTATTGAGCTAGCTATTCAAGTGACATATGTTGTGTTTTCTGTATATATACTTTTATTGCTCCTAGTGTTGATTTTTTGTATGTCTTTACATGTTGACCACAAAACAAGCCCTCATGGCTTTTTCCTCCTTTTAGCATTATTATCGCACTGGTGTACTTTTTACAAACCTCTCAAGTAATCAATCGATCAATAAAAACATATTAATCTAAAATGTTTAATGGATAGTTTACCCTTATATTAATATGATGAAGCATAATCAAGTTAACAGAACTATTTTCAGTTTGTCAATTCAAAAACTGAACATGGTAGAAAACAATTCAACATTTTAGAATTTATTGAGACAACAATTCAATTTGAACGTATTCTGTATGAAAAACTCATTTGTCTTATTTTATACTTTGCCATGACAGTAAATACATCAGCGGTGTAACGTTTCGTAGTTTAAGAATTGTAATAACTAAGCAGTTTCTCATCAGTGGGTTTCAGAATCTTCTTCTCCGTCATGTTGACGACCCAGCCCGGCCGGAGGCCAAAGAAGATTTGTCTGACATCCTTCCTTGCGGCGAGCATGTGATACAGTTCATCCTTTGAAATGTCTGGTAAAGTGTATCCGTACTTCTGTGCCAGGGCGAGCCGGGCCTGCTGGATCTCCTCTGGGTCTGCCAGGTAACCCCGATTGGCAGCGTCTCTGTAGTACGGGACCATGTCTTCCCCCGGGTACATTCGCCTTGGAATGGGCTTCCCTTGTAGGAAGAACGGGACGGGTTTGATAAGAACCGCTGAAAAAAAAAGGTATAACAATTTACAGTTATGAGACTATACAGGAATTAAAGCAAAAAAATCTCACAACTGAAAAATGCGATTTGTGAAACAGCGTGAAAGAACCCCCCCCCCCCCCCCCCACACACACACACACACACTTTCCTAAACAATTAGCACAATTATGATGTTTTGGTATAGCCATACAGCCGACCAGTTGAATAAATTGCATATTGACTCTTTAGCCTTTGCTTTTCATGAAATAGCCGAGACTATTAGGGATTTCTGGAAGTATTCTATTGCTAGTTTAGTAGTTTGACCACTTCAAATACTAAATACTTAAAATAACTGAAAATTATTCTACAAGCTTACAAGGCGTCGTAGCGGGATGCCTTGTAAGCTTGTTGAACGGTATTTTTAGTGTGTGACATGCTTCTATAAGCCTGCCATGCTGTCTTTATGGAATCCAAATGACTGAGAACTTCCATGGACTATTTCAAAATTAGTTGAAATAGCAGCAAAATACAACTATTCAATATGAAAAAGTATGGAATGCATGAGTCTGTGTGTCATTGTTTACCAAGACTAATAGGATCATAGAAGCCAGTGGTGATGACGCCTCCATTTCTCTCAATAGCAGCAATGGCTCCTTCAGACGCTCGCTGAACCTCGATGTTGATTTTTGCTGCAAAAATGTCCGCACCCTGGTACAAAAAACAAGCACAAGCCTTTTTCATATTGCAGTGTGGAGGAGAGAGAATTATTAAGTCAAACATCATCTGGGATACAAAAGTTGGTCAGAAAGCTGGGAACATTGTTATGTGGCGCCACCTACTGGACTAGTACACTACACATTCTAGATTATAAAACCACTGGACTGATTTGTTGTTATATATTCCTGCTGTTAATCACTGGGATTCTTTTTTCTTTTCTTCCAAAAAGAAAAGAAGGAATATTGAAATTGCATACAGTGGTGTAGGCTACTGAACAAGTGCAAAGAAAAATAAAAGAGGAGCAACGGTTGCATGCTAAAATCCTCTGAGTTTACATATAGTTAAATCTAATATTTTATACGTACAATTGCAGATCTATAAGTCCTGTTGTGTAACAAGCGTCTAAGTGTCGCTGTACAGGTGGCGAAAATAAAAGAAGCGCCGTCTAGCCTAAATTATATTCTACATGAAGGTAAAGGAGCTTTACATGCCTATTTTCAGTGTTGTGTAGCCGATTATTTCCTGTCAGCTCATTTACCAAAGATACATTTCCTGTGACTTCGAAAACATAGTTTATCGCAATAAAACAAATTGTGTTGGCGTGGAAACTACAATGTCAGCCCACCTACTCCAAAACTGTATCCAGCCATTTCCACACATACATGGATGCATTGCACACAGACCTTTTTCATATCTGCCGTTTCTCTCTAGAATTTGGTAAAGGTTAATTGATCCCAGTGTATGGTATTGGTGGATGATACTAACACTTTTACGAAAATATGAATTCCCTGGTTCCACACTCCAGCAAGCTCTTGGTGTTTAGTGAAAGCTTGTATGACACAATACACACACAGGGAGATTAAAAAAAATATCATGACAGATGAATAAACCACCTCAGTGGCCTTGTGGTTAGAGTATCCTCCCTGAAACTGGGATGATGGGGTTCGTTCCCCAGCAGAGTCATACCGAAAAATGGGACCCAGTGCCTCCCTGCTTGGCACTCAGCATCAAGGGTTGGATTGGGGTAAATCCCTGCGACATAAGCGTCATGTCCAGGCGGTGTACTACTTGTACATCAAGCTGCCTCACGCTACAGAAACAGGATATAGACTCCTGCCCTATGGGCCTCATGGCTTGGCAAGGCTTACTTACTACTACTACAGATGAATAGGGCTAGAAGCTAGATCATGAATAAAATAAAATTATACCCCTATTCCCTCATTGTTGGGGGTGGGCGTCCCCTGTTCCTTTACATCTCATTATGTAATATAAACTATATGAGATGTAATAGGATCAGGTTCAGCTACACAAAAGTTCAGTTCAGTCAGTTACCTCATCAACAAGTTGCACTCCAAAGTCCCTCTTCAGAGGCTGAATTGTCACTCCTCTGACATTGACCAGCTGCGTCAGGTCAATGGGCTGCGTAGGGTCAATCCTTCCCAGGTCAATTAGGTACTGCAGCCGTTTCAACGACAGGGGCGGGTACTGTGCTCGGTGGCTGAAGAAAAGCAAAGTATGAAAATCAACAGGAAGTTGACCTATTTTATTATTTAGGGTTTGTGACATCCTATACCTATATTACCGTTTGTTTACAGGCTATAAAAGTGTCTTTGAGAGCTGTTTCACTGTACAAGTCAATGAGGAGCATATTTTGAATTATCAATTTCTACTCAATGGAGCAATTATTTTAGATTTCTTGCCCACCTTTGGAGTTTCATCGCGGCAAGGTAACACTACACAACACCAAACTTCTACCAAAGTGTTCTTGCCCTGTAAGAAATAAGACAAAATCTCACCTGTGCCCTTTGTTGTATTCATATTTGGGGATGACCAGATAGAACGGAGTCTGGCCACCCTCGAATCCCAGGCGGGGGCGGTTGCCTCTCTGTCGCTGACCTTTGTGACCCCGTCCGCTTCTGTTCCCACCGTACTGACCCCTGCCTCGTTGTTTGTCCTGGAATCATCATTAAACATCAACGTTATTACAATGTGGAATAGATCTCACTACTTTTCTAGATTCAAATTCAAAAGTAGCAATAGTAGCAGATCTACAAGCTCAAAAGCATCACTTCGAGCTGCATTTTCCAGATTGTGGATTGTGCTACTTTTGATGCTTTTGTGTGACGCTGGCTGTAGTATAATCAAGTATAGGGCGTTCATTTATGAAAAAACACAAAAGGTTAAAATACAGAGATCGTTGCCGTCGGGCAGAAACCAATATATGTGATCTGATTTATGTGAGGGCAGGCAGTAAGATATTGCTAAGCGTGTCCCCAAAACCCATTTGAGGTCGGAGACTGAGTGGAGGAACCTCAGGGTCCAGCACAGCCACACATCCTACTGTTCAGGCGCCCACTGCCTAACTCATACCTGCCAACCCTCCTGCGTTTTGCAGGAGACTCCTTTTATTTGACAATTTCTCCTGCGGTTAGGGGATTTCAACCTTTTTGCGTGGTCAACCCGGTCAAACTTCTCTCTCATCAATGAGAGAGTGGGAATGTTACTATTTTACTCTTGCTTCATGTATATTATGTCTGGATAAACTCCAGTCCCACATACTGAGTGTACACATACACTTTAAATTGTAATTTGAATGCAATTATAAAGAGTCATTAGTTAGTATTAAAGATGGCTCTTTCATTGCTTCAGTCAAATCAAATTCTGTAGGCCTACTTCTGCTTAGCCGCAATTTGCAACTCTAGATTTTTTTTTACAATGGGATGAATCTAGAGTTGCAATACCCTGCATTGAGCTTGTTTAATAGAATCTTACCTGCGCAGGTAAGACCCTATGGGTAAGACACCCAAAGAGGCCGACGCAGCGCGACGCCCCGTCACGCACGGCCTTCTATTAAACAAGCGCTCTCCCACACGTCTTGTTTTACGGCCTGTCGAAAAATTACAAAATGGCGGCTCGGAATATCACTTGTGGAATATTTTGGACAGAAAGTAGCTCATAACATGTCTACGGGGGATTTTTATGAAAAACAAGCTCGGCAGATTGAAAGAGGATAATTCAAGCTTGGACTACAGCTGCACTGTTGGTGAGTTTAACGTTGTTTAAAACAAGCAGATCGCAAACGCAATTGGATGAGTGGGGAGTCAATGGTAGCCTGATTATCAGACTGTAGCTTTCTTGAAGCTTCAGTGGGCGGGGTCTTTGGGCTGGATCCAGGCTAAGTCAATGGAGGGTATTGCTATTCTAGATTCATCTCATTGTAAAAAAAAAAATCACACCCGTGTGAACTGAGTGGTGTAAGGTTTTATATAGCATGATCAGCTCTGATCTGACGTAATGAAATCACACCCGGATGTGATTTCACAACTGGCTTTTTTTGTGCAGAAAAAATGAGCATGGTTGCTACGGTCATCCAGTTCACCCGGGTGTGATTTAATTACGTCAGAAATTATTTTGAACATAGCAACCATGCTCATTTTTTTCTGCACACAAAAGCCAGTTGTAGGAGTGGTTTACACCACTCAAAAATCTAGAGTTGCAAATTGCGGCTAACTTCTGCTGTACTTTTAGCTTTGTAATGGTAATGGATCCTATGTTAGTAAAGCAGTATGAGCAAACTCCCCAAATCCACCAGAATACTGGCAATTACATCTACTTTGCTACAAATTTTCGGGGGTAGGAAGACCCCCAACTCCAAATTAACTTTTAATTTGAACATTGAGTTATAGATTAGCTATTTTCGCCATTTGACAGTGTTCCATCGGGGGTTCCATGTGTGGCTGACTGGCAGGATGTGGCTAACATTAGCAGTTCAGACTTACTTTTTTTTTGGACCCGGGTTCAGGCCGCAGGTTATTTAACGCTATGCGAGGCAGGTTCTGCAACACCTCCAGAGCTTTGCCACCAGGTTTCTTGGTCAAAGACATGCTGTTTCGTCGGAATTCCTCTGTCTTCACTCACATGTCAAATGTCTCTGGAAAAACAAACCAAGGGCACCACGGTCACGTGATTTCCGTGTACGGATGTGATGCAAATTGACTGGCTGGCGGATCACTTCAAAGTAAAAGAATACAGTTTACTCTTATGAGATTGTGGTTCCTGCGGCGCCTTGCCATTTTGTACGCTAAAACAATGCTCATGTCATAATCCCGTAATGATTATGGGGTATTTTATGAGATTATGAGGTCACGATGAGTCAACTATATATCCATATTAGGTGTATCATTCCCAGTGGGTAATCCATATTCAAATATGAAGTCCCTGTTATCAGACTTATGATTATGAATATTATGTATCAGCCAGATCCATATTTTGAGTTCTAAATTAGTTCCAAACATTTTAATTATCCATCCAACTGGATGGAATTATATGAGTCTCGTTGCGCACACTCCGAAGCCTTAGTGACGATCATGAATGCATGTTATTTTTCTGGTCATTGTAGCACTTTTTCTCAAGTTAATAGGCCTATATACTCATAGATACCCTTAATATTTAATTGTCACAAGTAATGTATGCTACTGCTACGTTTACGTTATGCCCGTAGAGTTATTATACAAGAACGAAGGTTATGTTTCGCTGACTGTCAAGCTTAAGCGTTGAAGATTTGCCAAAGTAAACCTGTCTGACTGACAGGTCAATGAGCCAATGTTCGCTCAGCAAAACGACCCGCTATCAGTGTTGCCAAGTCTGCTAATTATACGCGACTTTGCGCTTATTTGTTTATGTAAAGTTCTCAAACGTTTTCATGTCAAGGACGGACCCCTTCAAATTAAACTACTTGGCCACAGATGCCAGATCTGAAAATAGTTTGTGCCAGGGACCAGGCACGTGCAGAAGGGGGGGCTTTAGTTTGGGCGCTTGAGCCCCTGCCCTTTTGCCGGAGCATTCTTGTAATACAGGTGTGACCCAGCCAACTCTCTAGCATAATGGTCTAATCAGTAGACAGATGGATCCTGCTGCCCCAGGCTTTTTTGCAGATAAAGTATAGTGTTAGACCACGACAGAGGGGTGCTGTCAAGTTGCCGTGTCGAGGCAACCCGATATGGACAGAATAGTAAATTATTTCTCCCCCAAGTTAATGCCAACACTGAGTAATATTTATTTCCCACCATGGAGATGGAGTAACCTTGCGTCAGTGATAGTGACTATCCACCTCTGAGGAAAGTCTGGTAAGACGGGCAGTGTCGGTAGTGGCGGGGCGTTACTATGTCTAGAGACGGACGTAGTATTGAATCACGTGTGCCAGCCTCCCTCTGGCACCCCCGTGGCGCCGGGCCTGCGCCATTAGCATAAGACATTCAATGTAGGCCAACTACATTTCTGGTGTGAAATGGCACGAGGGACGGACCCCACAAAAAGACCACCCCCCCAAAAATTGGCACGGGTTGGGCGCGCACAAATTTGCCCTTTTCTTGGATTTGGGCCCCTGCCCCTTCAGTGCTCTCTGCATGGCGCTGCCTGGGACGATCGTACAAAATATTTTGAATAGGCCTACACAAATCTTGTATGAGAGTCCCTCGAGGGACCCCGGCCCCCATACATACAATTTGTGTATTAAAGATATTTCAAAAAACATCAATTAGTACTTACTCTCTGTACTTTGACCCCCCTGGGGGGTCACGACCCACGGGTTGAGAACCCCTGCTTTAAGAGACCGGCATCCCTTTTCCGCCTTTACTTTTGTCCGTACTTGTGCTCTTGTGCTCAGCCAATCAAATCATCTCTATGGGGTGCTCAGCCAATCGTATCATCGCTATGGGGTGCACACAAACAGACACAGCTAGGCATATGATCGAGGGCTAGCGCCCCTCAAAAATAAATGAAAAATGGTTCTTTCTTTTTTTTCACTTATGTTTTATTGTGAAAAAAGGACAAGAACAGCAGAAAACAACACACGCAAAACTCACAAAGACAATAACAACAACAAAAGAGACAGAAAAAACAAACAAGGGCTGCATTTTTCATACACTACAATACACAATCAAAACAATGTTTGAAATTCTCATACAATATGGGCTGGAGGAAGAGATCCCATTTTTTGAGGGGCGCATATACAGGTTTAATGTTTGTTTTTAGTTAAACAAACATTAAAAACGCCATTGACAATGGACAGAGTTTAATGTTTGTTTAGTCGCTAACAGAAACATTAAATGCCATTAACAATAAAGAGTTTAATGTTTGTTTTGTCTGTGTTTGTTTTACATCACCTAATCATAGCAACATGAGTTAGACTTTAATATATTAGTGCCCCTCACTTCACACAGGTGTGATTTTTATAGAACTTGTCCTCTTGTAGTCTAAGAATAAAAGTTAGTTTTTCCATGATGTATATTTCCTCTGTAATGACCAAAATGGTGTTCTTTCAATCTGTCTCGTATACTTCCTCACAAACCATGTCATCTTCCTCGCATACATCTCCTCTTCCTAATATCATCTCCTCTTCTGCATACACATCTCATTTTCCTTCTTTACAATCATCACGCACGCACGCACGCACGCACACACACACACACCACCACCAGACCTAACCTAACCTTTGACAAACTGCACACCTTATTAGTAACTTGATAATGATATTGATGAAGTACATCAAGACTTTTAGGAACATGTCTGGCTATGAGACAGCCGGCTAAAAAAAAAGGTCAAAAATTGTTTTTCTTTGAAAAGGTTTTTCTACAAAAACTGTTAATAATACAATTGTATTATTCAAAAGTCAAGAGCTGATCATGTGGCCTATCGCCTGTCGTTTCTTTTGGGCTTGTTTTGATAGAACCTGGCAACACTGCCCGCTATCCAGTCATGTTGCAAACGTGGGCAGGACTTCTAAAGAGTGTCAGACGCTACTACGGTTGCGTGCCGTGCAAGTGAGCCGGGGGTAACAAATGTGTTTATTTTCAACAGAATTCAACTTCCAAAAGACTGATCATTATTAACAGTCGCCACCGAAACAGTCATGTATTAATTTGCTTTTGTGTGCTTTTCTTTTAAAGCCTTCATTCTTCTTTGCATGGAACAGTCAAGCCAAGGGCGTTAGAAAGTGACAGTTGGTTTGTGAGCGTGACTGACATTGTGTCAGGAGGAATAACGTTTGTATTGAACAGTATTATTGTGTTGTTATTTTACATGTCAGCTGCTTGAGCACTGTGCTGTATGTGCGGCAACAATATGTCAGTGCCCCTACCTGCCATCGTGCCTGCCGCGCGGAAAGCCACTGCAGCGGTGAGTTTAGTGCCAAAACACACTACAACAACAGAACTACAGTGGTGATTCACACATTGGATTTAGCTGTAAAGTTAGAGCTTTACAAGAACTGTTTATTACAATAACAAATAGCTTATTGCCTATAGCCCCTTTCTCGGGACCCTCGGGCCTCGGTTAGCTTTTCTGAATTTTGGACGTCGCTACCCTAGGGTCCCTCGTAGCTTATTCCACCCTCTATAGGATGCAGATTTACATACTCTCTGTTCACGGAGACCTGGTCGGTCACTTGAGTGTTGGTGAGATGTTTCAAAGATGCATACAACAGCTTTAGGACTAGGAGACCGCGGCAACGTGGGATCAGCACTGAGCCCCTTGTTCACCATGGTGATGGACAGGCTGACAGTCCAGATGAGGTTAGACAATAGACAGGAATCCCCATGGACCATGATGTTTGCAGATGACATTGTGTTATGTAGTGAGAGCAGTGAGCAGGTAGAGGAAAATCTAGAGAGGTGGAGATATGCCCTGGAATTTTGGAAAGGAGAGGAATGAAGGTTAGCCGCAGCAAGACAGAATACATGTGTGTGAATGAGAGGAAGTGGAACAGTAGGTTTCAGGGAGTAGACGTGAAGAAGGTGGAAGGGTCAACATTTCAGAACAATGTAGAGTGTGGAAAAGAGGTGAAGAAACGAGTGCAAGCGAAGCAGGTTGGAATGGGGGGGAGAAAAGTGTCAGGTGTGATAGGAAAGTATCATGAATGAAAGGGAAGGTGTACAAGACAGTGGTGAGAGATCAGCTATGTTGTATGGTTTAGAGACAGTCGCACTGAGGAAAAGACCGGAAGCAGCGCTGGAGGTAGCAGAGACTAAAATGTTGAGGTTCTCTCTGGGAGTAACAAGGATGGATAGGATCAGGAACAGGAACGAGTACATCAGAGGGACAGCGCAGGTCAGATGTTTTGGAGATAAAGGCAGAGAGGCCAGACTGAGATGGTTTGGACACGTACAGAGGAGGGATAGTGAGTAGTATATCGGTAGAATGATGTTGAGGTTGGTACTGCCAGGCAGGAAGCCTAGAGGAAGTCCAAAGAGAAGATTTATGGATGTAGTGAAAGAGGACATGAAGTTAGTTGGTGTGAGAAAAGAGGAGGCAGAGGACAGGGTGAGATCAGATGGAGGCAGATGATTCGCTGTGGCGACCCCTGAAGGGAAAAGGCGAAATCGCCAAGCCATGCTGGCTTGTGTTGTGGTGGAAATTCTTTGTCATTTTTGCCATGGACATACAAAATTACTAGACCAACACATAGAGAGCTAGCCCTAAATGACCATTTACAGGTTATAGGAGGTCCTTGAAAATAAAACGTTTGAGAACCCACTGTACCGGTGGACTTCTATAATATTCCATACATAGTGTCGTAAATCAGTGTCATACATATTCTGAAGAAATCCTGGAGACAGAATTACATTCAGTAACTTGGTCTTACGATCAAAATGAGAAGAACAATATAATGGTGTGTAAAATATTGATGACCTCTGACCTACTGTCACATACTTTATCTGTACATATCTTATTTGTTTTATTTAACCGGTTTCTATCTTTTTCCCTTCTGCTCTCACTCTATCTCTTTCCTCTCACAAAATACTTTGTTTCTGACCTTTATTATTATTCTCTAAAACAGGTGATATTCCTCCATGGTCTCGGTGACAATGGGTAAGTTTGCTCCTCCTCATCTTTACAAAGAATTCTTAAAATCATTCATAATTAACCAAGGATTTAATTTGTTTTAATTTTGTTTGAATCCTAGCTATACCTGGGCAGATGCTTTTACCGGCATCAGGTTACCATATGTGAAATACATCTGTCCACATGCGTAAGTATCAGCAATTGGTGTCTGTAGGCCCTATATATTATTATGCATTTTGCAATGAAATCTCATCTGCTGTTACAGAAGTGAGCAAACTGTCATTTTCTTTTCCTTCCATGGATTACACAGTCCGAAGATGCCTGTATCCATTAATATGAGAATGTCCATGCCTTCTTGGTAAGAACCTTTGGTTTATGTTTAACTTCTGCAAGCAAGGTTGAGGGTTTTGCAGTAGTAGGATACTCACACATTTGTTTTGAATATTTCACAGGTTTGACATATATTCACTGAACTCAGAAGTAGACGAAGACGAGATTGGCATTAAAAGGGCATCAGAGAACAGTATGTGTGTAAGATTTATAGAACTGTTATGATTTTTCTGAATGCAGGTCAAGTTATATACAGAACTTGTCTAATTTAAAAAGTGGCATTTCATCTCTTCACACAGTCAAAGCCATGATAGACCAAGAGGTGAAGAATGGAATACCCTCCCACAGAATAATGCTAGGTGGATTTTCACAGGTAATGCATTGCATGTAGGTTAGACATTTTCATTGCAAGCTTTCGGTCTATTGACCTTCTTCAGACATGAAGAGGGCACTAGCTCCATTCACTGACAATGTGGACGAGCAAATCGGTATTTTTGTCCTACACAAAGACATTTGTGTAGGATTCATTGTCAAATTCCCATTGACAATGAATGGAGAATTTTACGTAGTGTCTGAGCAAATGGGCTTAGTTTCTATTTTTGTCCACACAAACCTTAAATTCCCATTGACAATGAATGGAGAAATTTACGCCATAGTGTCTGAGCAAATAG
The DNA here is from genome assembly GCF_951216825.1 of Electrona antarctica. Lineage (NCBI taxonomy): Eukaryota > Metazoa > Chordata > Actinopteri > Myctophiformes > Myctophidae > Electrona > Electrona antarctica. The sequence continues at coordinate 12,236,616 of NC_136801.1, read as the reverse complement.
GCAGTGTCTATTTTACTTCATGATGATGTATGATGATAAGGGCGCCCCTCACTTCACACGGGTGTGATTTTTTTCCCCATTTATAAACATTTGTTATTCCAGCACCTCACCTAAATCTATCAGATGGGCGGTGGCTTTTTCACATTTTAGAAGAATCTTCCATAAAACCCAGATAAAGGCAAAGGTTAAAGCCTCAATCTGCAATGTCTTCAACTGGCTGATTACATGTAGTAGTAGACTATGTAGAACAGCAATAACATAGCTTTTGTGTGCTGGGACTCATTTCACGCTGTTTCACAAACAGATTAGGACTGACAAAAGATTTCAGTCATGAGATTTTATTTTCATTCCATGTAATCGACACTAGTAGTACCTATATGAAATGGGGGGAATGTACAGTATATGTATTTTATTTGTAAGCGTTTGCTTGTCTATGCAGGGTGGTGCGCTGTCTCTGTACACGGCTCTGACCACTCACCAGAAGCTGGCAGGCGTGGTGGGTCTGAGCTGCTGGCTCCCTCTCAGGAAATCCTTCCCACAGGTACGGTGGCGTGGGGGGGGGGGGGGGGGTGATTTAAGCAGCCTGTTATGTGCCAGTTGCTCTTTACAATCATGTTTTAATACCAACCAGAGAGATCTCAGTGACTTGTGAAATTGGTATAGGCCTCGCTGTAAAATTATCAGGGTTTCCCTGATCAAGGCTTAATCTATAATAATCCAATGATGATAATCCCTAATCGTTTCTATTCTCAGGCATGTGCCAACAATGTTAACAGAGACATGCACCTCCTGCAATGCCACGGAGACGCCGACCCCCTGGTTCCCTTTTTCTACGGTACTCAGACCAACGACAAGATGAAGAGCCTCATCAATCCGAAAAATGTCTCCTTCAAGAAGTACCGGGGACTGGCTCACAATGCCTGCGCAGAGGTCTGTAAAAAGAAGTCTGAGTCTAATAAAGCCTGGTTGTCTACACCAAATAAGACCTAAACCCTGATTTATACTTGGTGCTCAGTAGCTCACAACACGTGCTTGTAGACCTGCTTTTAACCGCAGGCAACGCCAGTGTGCAACTAAGTATAACTCAGGCTTAAAGGACCACTTCACCACTTTTCAACATCTCTTCATATAATTGGTCCTCACTAATGTTCATGATAAAACACCACCATTTTTTCCTACTCAGTCTGTGTCTCATAGGAGGGCTTTGGGCAGTTCGGACTCCCGTCCACCAGTGACATCATCATTAGGCAAGACAAGATTTGTTTTAAAATATATTTAGATTTTTATTATCGTGAGAACGATGGCTTCAACTTTTGCATTGCAACTTTTCAGGAAAAGAAAGCCTGGATTCACCATCGATGATGTCACTGGTGGACGGGTTTCTGAACTGCCCACAGCCCTCCTATGAGACACAGACTGAGTAGGAAAAAATTGTGGTATTTTATCATGAACATTAGTGAGGACCAATTATAGGAAGAGATGTTGAAAAGTGGTGAAGTGGTCCTTTAAGTGGTGTGAACCGCCCTGCAAATGTGCAAACAAATAATGAAAATTGTAGATCATTAATAATTATTAGTGCTATAATAGGAAAGGTATATTGACTGAAAGATTGACACATATTGTAAACGATAGCAAAAGCTGTGCAAAAGTGACCTTTAAAAGTAGCATAATTCCAAAAAGCTTCACATTTCCTTTTGGCCCAAGGGTGGCGCTAGAGGAAAGGCTGTGGGGGTAACCGAACACAGTGGAGTTCATGACATATCTTGTGTTGACATTTTGGATTGAGGATGGTTGCAAGAGGAACGGTGATGGGGTCTCTCATATGTTTAGGGCTCATCCTCGTGACCAAGAGTTCAAAACATTTAATAATCCCTATCTAATCAGATCATATTTTGAAATCCTACGGTATATTTTGTGATCCTGGATCAAACAATCCAGCCACATTTTGTCCCAGTACTTCAAAGAAATTCAGGATAGGATCGTCTTGATCCATTTCAAGATGACCCAATCCTGAATGTCAGTGTTTTTTCATACTGGGATTAGGATATGAAGAGGAACATAGAAAGCCAGTATAGACAATTAGAGGCATTCCTTAACCACTTAAACCCTGAATATTTGCTTGTATGACAATAAAAAAAAACACAGTTACACAGTATGATTTTGAGGGACCATGGAAGTGCTCAGCAAGTTGCATGGCAATGCATGACTCATTACATTTAGAGTTGTTTAAACAATGCTTTGTACTGCAGATGTATGAAATATTCTGCACAAATACAGTACATATTTAATCTCTAGCACATCTATCTTATGCCCCCCACAGGAAATATTGGATATCAAGAAATTCATAGAAAAACATCTTCCCCCCATCACTGAGAACCTGTGAGTTGCTGTGCACCTATACAGGACCACCATTAGTTCTTTCTAGGAACGCCTCGACTCCAGTGACGCTCCATAGACCTACTGCAGTGGGGAACCACAGACCGACTTGAATCCATAAACTTCGCTGCTACTGATACACAGGGCTATCTCGGGCCACGGACTAGCCTGGAAGAGGCATGACTGAAATTACACTGTAATCCAGATGGGAGTCTCCACACAATTGTCAGTGTTACATTAGAGCAGGGGTTCTCAACCTGTGGATCGGGACCCCTGACATGATTTTGGGGGGGGTCCTCGGGTGACCGTGAAGTGACAATTTGAGGACTTTTATTTAAGACCTGAAAAAAGAGAAGAAACGAATACCATTATGTCAATCAATCTGTGGAACCGAGTCCAAACAAAATGGCATGTCTCAACTCCTACAATTCCAAGTGCTTGTTATGGTGGGGGGTCCCCTGTTCAAATATGATTCTTTTAGGGGGTCCTCAGTTCAAATATGATTATTTTGGGGGGTACTCAGTTCAAACCTGATTATTTTGAGAAGTCCTCAGTTCAAATATCTTTGATTGTTTTGGAGGGTTCCCAGTTCAAATATTATTATTTGGGGGGTCCAGATCGCGGCCTGAAAAGGTTGAGAACCAATGCATTAGTAACGTTAGTATCCATTGCTATAGCGGTGTGTTTCTGAGAAAAGCCATCTCCTGCAGGAACCCAATTGTATTGGGAAAAACTAGGGCTATAATTAAGGTTTACAGTATTACCTATGTTGATATCTCACAATAAATGAACTGTTAAGTTATGTTGACTGAAAAGATATTTCATCATTTGCACAGTCTGAAGAGGTACATTATTTCACGACCCATACAAATGGCTTAATATGTAATCGACAGTATATACGTAAGTTAAAACTTGTGTGGTACTGACCAAATTGACCTCTTCTATATATATTCATGTCACACATTAGCAAAAGTAACGCAACATATGTTACATCTGTGCTTTATTTAATTTGTGAGAATTTAAATAGCTTTCACACAAATTAATCAGAAATATACAAATATATCAGTGGTCTTAGTTATTATCAGTTTAATCATACCTGTTCTTTTGTAAATTAAATATCATGACTAACATCACATTATTTATATACACGCAGGCAAGATCTATTTTAAGGTATCAGCCCCATTAGTTGTAAAAACTACATTGTCTTTGAGAAGAGCTTAAAGCACCAGTATTGTTTGAATTCATAGTGACACGGTTCACGGCTGAAGGTGTGGAGTGTAAAAGATCTAATGCCAAGGCACTTTCCTCCTTCTTTAGTTAATATTAAAATTAAGCCTATTGTCTACAAGAACTCAATATGCATTGAGGCTGATGACAAACCTAAACACAGATGCAGTGCTCACAGATGCATGCATTCCCTCATAAATCAATGTAGAAAAGTGCAAAATCAAGCACAAGGGTACATACATGTCACTAATGCTGGACCTAGCATTTGTTCTTGTTTGCTCCTAGCATTTTTTGCTAAGTAAAGCTAAGGTAAATAAACAGTATAATTACAGCTGGATAAAGATTGTTTGCAAGTACTGTTCATTTACCCGTTGATCTCTTCTACACAGATTGAACCGCAAAAGAAACATGAACCCCTTTTTTGTGTCTGGGACGCATGCGCCTTTGAAAAAAAACTAAGTGGTGATAAAGTAGCTCTGGTCCAGAGCGGTAGCAAGTTCTCTGTTAGGAGTGGTGCTATATCCCTTGCACTGAAACTTCCACGACCATGCCAGGTCTCCAACTGTAGCCAACTGTAAATGAAAGAAAACCATGTTTTACTTGAGTAAAATACTCAATACTGCAATATAGAAATACTCTGTTACAAGTAAATGTCTGGAATTCAAAATGTACTTGAGTAAAAGTACCAAAAGTAAATGTATATAACAATCTTTTGAAAATGGAACATCTACAAGCTCACATTGTGAGCTTGTATATCGGCTATTTTCAAATGGCCAACATGAAGTGGTTAATAATTTATGTTTTGTAATAATAAACAAAATCTACAAAGTAACTATAGTTAACTAAAGTTTTCAAATAAATGTAGTGGAGTAAAGGTACAATATTTGCATCCGAGATGTAGTACTAGTAGAGTACAAGTAAAAGTATTGGAAATTGGAAATATTTCAGTAAAGTAAAAGTACCTCAAAATGTTACTTAAGTACAGTACTTGAGTAAATCATGTACTACTTAGTTACTTTCCACCAATGCAAGATCTGGGCAATATAAATGAACATTGACCAGATCTGTAGAGGGTGCAGTTGAGTAAAAAACAAACAAACAACACAAAATAAATCTGTCTTGGGGACCTAATTCGTTTTTCTGCCCAAAAGGTGTATCATACAGAGAAGTTGGGGTCCCGAGACGTTTCCCACCATGGAGAATAGTCTTTCAACAACACAAAACAGCCACTGTTTCGGTGGGAAGCGAAATGTTTTTTTTCTTTATTCACTACAGTTGGAGACCTCGGGCGGTAGAGGAAGTTTCAGTCCATGGGAACAGCACCGCTGCTAACAGGAGTGTTGGAGAGAATTCGCTAACGCTCCGGACCAGAGCTACAGTGATAAAGATCGTCTATGGCCCCGGGGGAGGCTCTCTCAGACTCGTCATTAGATCTGAGTACGCCTGTGAGTTCATGTAGCGTGGATACGAGTCTCTCTGCATCAGCGTGTAGATCTGTTGTTGTGCGTCGTCGAACGTGTGCGACGTGGGCTCCAGCATGTTGTGGTTGATCACTTCTCGAACTCGCGAGTCCAGACTGACCTGCGAAGGGTTAAGAGCAAAAGAAACACAGTACATCTCCATTATACTCTGGCATTAAATAAAATGCATTTGTCGCCATTTGGGTTTGATGATGAACTGAAACATGTAAGTCTGATGTGTGTATTTCTATAAACAATACAGTTTATGGTAAGTCTTTGTGTTGAATTAAGACAGGATATTGGTGCTTATCTACAGTTTTATCTATATTAACCTTTATTTATAACCGGGCAAAATGGGTTCAGAACAGATTCTTCTTTACAATCATGGCCAAAAGGCAAAGGCCTCTTAAGGACAGGGGGATGGCGGCTGAATCATCATTCAGGATGAAAACAGATAAATTCTGTACAACACAATATAATAAATCACAAAACACAGTAAAGAGAAAACACAATCAAATAAAAACAATTTAAAAAGAAAACCACACATTACTGTAGAGACCAAATACAACAAACCAGAAAAGTGTGCTCCTCGGGCTCGGAGCACAGATCTACGTCCGGCCAGGCTTCCTATGCAGGGCTGTGTCAGTCATGAGGTGCGTGATAATCGTTTCCCTTGTATGAGCGGGGCAAGATGCGGTTTCTGATTGGCCGAAACTGGGTAGGGAGCACTCAGCTGTGTTCGCTTGGACCGCGTGCAAGGCGGTGTTGACGTTTCTGAGGTGTGAGAATTTACGATTCTGTCCCTATCGTCGGGACATAACTCGGACGGTGCTGAGTCGGCTGAAGCTTGACTTTGCGTACTTCTCGTGGCTCAAGTCTGCGTCAGACCTACGACGTGCCTCCGTCGGGGTGTTCGACAACAAACGATCCCTCACCCTCACCTCAACACACTCATCCTAAGAATACACATTTAGCGTGGGATCCAGCCGCCAGGATTATGTGAAAGCTGCGGGGGGAAATGCAGGAGCTTGTATATACGACAGACGGCGCAACTATTTAGGTTTGTGACCACTATGGTCAGAAGTGAAAGGGCTTTTGCAGAAATTTGGGGATGATTTTGATTGATTGATTGATTGAATACTTTATTAAGTACAGTAGTACAGTAAAAAAAAGGATGACACAAAGCGTGGGAGGTGGGGTGTGTGTGTGGGTTGTAGATAAGCTGTTTTTGTATATAGGGTCTATCTATAGCCACAATCTGGTAAATATAATTGCAGGCAAAATTAAAGTCTTATCACATGGCACACAAGAGCATTTGATAATGTCAGATAATTTAAGGCCATCGGCGGAAATCCGGCCTGGCGGAGATAATGAACAGGGCTAACATTCAGAAGGAACAACAGCACTTGAGTCCATGTCCATAATTAATAGTCTTTAAAGGGTGATTTAGGGACAAATGTTTTACAAAACAAATGTTTTCCAGTCTTGAAACAACGGCAAAAGGTTTATTTTTTGGACCTTTCAACAGAATGAAAGGAGCAGAATGAGTGTTGTTTGTACACAGCAGTTGGTATGCAACAGCTGACACAGACAGTTGTAGATGGGGGCAAACCAAGGAAAGGGGGGGCAAACAATAACAGCCCTGTGTAATGTGTCGTTGTGGGAGCTCACCTCCTTAGGGGAAAGAATCGAGACAAAGTCCTCGTATATCTGACGAACTTTCTCCTCCACCACAGTCTTGTTCGTCTCCTTTTTTAGATCCTCGCAGACCAGCCAGAACATCATGTTCTCCTCGCTGAACTCTGTCCGTAGGAACTGCCTGAAGCAGCATCGACCCGCTGCGCTTTTCATTATCCTGTCGAACGACATGGACCAGGAGGTTGCGTCCTCAAACGTCGGCTTGATGCTTGAAGAGAGAAAAGGAAGAGAGCCATATAGCCTTTATTATTTTTGGGGTTATATCGGTGTTGTTAAACTGATTTGAGTCATTTGGATTCCATAGAAGTCAGCATGTCTTCTATGGAAGCATGTCGTGCAAATACTCAGATCTACACGCTCACAACACATTGTGCTGCCTGCATGACGTGCTATTTTCAGTTATTAGTTTTTGAAGTGGATAAACTAGCAGTAGAACACATTCAGAAGCATCTTCAATAAAACACAAATGGTCAGATTTCATAAAAGCAAAAGGTCAAAGCCTCAATCTGTGGTTTCTTCAACTGGTTGACTGTATAATGTAGAACAGCAGCAACAGGTTTCAGAATTATGTATGAATTAATATCTAAACATCGTCATCTTACATACTGTGTAATTATTTATAGGACACAGCACTAGTCACAAATCACAGATTGTGACCATAAAGTGGTTCAGTCATGAGATTTTATTTTTGCTTTATTCTGTGGCTATTGAGTCTACAGACAAGTTGAGACAACAATGGCAAACTTTGTGAGAGATAAGCAGCACATGGGAAATTTTGCATGCAGTGCTTTGGCCATTTACCTTTCATCAAATTGAAGGTTCAAGTCGGCGGTCCTACTCTCATAGGTCGTTTCTCTCTGAATCGTGTCATCTTTGTTCCCTCCAAGAGTCAAACTGTGAAAGTGTAAAAAAACAACCTTTTACTAGATTGGGGTTCTCAACCTTTTTGGCTGGGGACTCCAGGACAGCTACAATAACCTTAATAAAAGAGAAAATACATCAAAGAAATACTGATGCCTGATATAATATGTAAACTCTTAATTTCCATTTTCCATCCATTCAGTTGCATAAAAATACAAAATAAAAATAAAATCTGAAAATAATCTGGTGACCCCCAAAAATTATTTGGCGACCCCCATAGGGGTCACGTCCCACATGTTAGGAACCCCTGTATCTAGAGCACAGAAGTCTGTCATCACTGCCGCTAGAGGGCGCTATCCGCCTGCGTCACAGCATTATTAATATTTTTTGTATTGGAATTCACATAGGGGAAGATTTTGTCATATACGAACTGTCAAAAATAACTGACGCTAAAAAAGTACTAATTTATCTCAATAATGTAATGTGTGTCGTTTATGGCATAAACAACACAGAGACAAAATCGCTGAGTGATTTGTTTGTTTTTGGAAGACAGTTCTTATATGACGTGATATTTGCCAATGGGAATTCCAATACAGAGATAATTACGTGACCCAGGGGTAGTGGGAGTGACGTCAGGACTTAATCACACAGGTGGCTTTGACACCTGTGTGCACTGTGTGCACTGATTTGCTTGTTGACATCCGTTTAAAGTCCAGCCATTTTTTCCATTTCCTTAAAGCGTTGCTCTGAGCCGACACTAGCATAAATAAATATATTTACTGCATGTCTGAAACAATTGAACCCACTACCATTTTACTACAACATCCACAAAAGCGAGACCAAGATCCTCAAGACCAACACAGCCAACACCAACGCAATCACACTGGATGGCGAGGCATTGGATGAAGTCGAAGCCTTTACCTATCTAGGCAGTGTGATTGACACGCAGGGTGGCACAGACGCCGATGTTAGAGCTCGGATCCAAGAAGCCTGCGCGGCATTCATCCAATTACGGAACATCTGGAGTTCCAAAGAACTGACCCCCAACACCAAAGTCAGGTTCTTCAACAGTAACGTCAAGGCGGTCCTCCTATACGGAGCAGAGACATGGAGAACTACAGCGGCCACCATCAAGAAAGTGCAGGTCTTCACTAACAGCTGCCTACGGAAGATCCTCCACATCCGATGGCCAGACACCATGTCTGGGGCGACTGTGGCTCAAGAGGTAGAGCAGGTCGTCCAATGATCCATGGGTCGGCGGTTCGAATCCCGGCTCCTCCTGGCTACATGTCGAAGTGTCCTTGGGCAAGACACTGAACCCCAAATTGCTCCCGATGTGCTGGTTGGTACCTTGCATGGCTTCCGCCGCAATCGGTGTGTGAATGTGTGTGTGAATGGGTGAATGTAATGCACAATCTATGTAAAGCGCCTTGGATAAAGGCGCTATATAAATGCACCATTTACCATTTACCATCAGAACTCTGGCAGAGAACAAACCAGCTGCCAGCAGAAGAGGAGATAAGAAAACGCTGATGGAGATGGATAGGCCACACCCTACGAAAGCCCGCAATCATCATCATTAGACAAGCTCTGACATGGAACCCGCAGGGCAAGCAGAAAAGGGGTCGCCCAAGAAACACCTGGCGCAGAGACCTGGAGGCAGACAACAAGACCATGAAGATGACCTGGAACCAGCTGGAGAGAACAGCCCAAGACAGAGATGACCTGGAACCAGCTGGAGAGAACAGCCCAAGACAGAGATGCCACAGAAAAGTAAACGAATCGGGGGTAAAATATGTTCGTGAACGAACGTAAATGACAAACAAGACTTCCATCTCGGCTGTCAGAAGCTGTAGTTCCAGACAAAGATTATGGAATAGTTGTCTTGTCTGGCTATGCGAGACTACTGTTGTCTTCTCAGCCACTGTCATCGATATGTAACTTAGAGTAGATACGTCCACGTTCAAGTGCCTCATAATTCCATTGTGATTTCTTTGCCACCTGAACAAAAACGTATTTTTGAGGGGTGTTAACCCCTCCTATGTCCAGCTTTGAGGGTTTGTGTAAACAAACATTGAAGACAAAAGTGTGTAAAACACAAACATTGAAGACAAAATGAGGACGCAAATTGTGATTGGCCAGAATGAGATGATGTATGATGACGTATTATGATAATAATACGTCATCTCACTTGACACGGGTGTGATTTATTTTTTTCCACACAGCTGATGAAAAACGTCAATGCATATCCATTTTGTTTGCAGCCTATGCAAACTTTGATACATGACCTCTGCTCTGTCCAAAACTACCTACTTTTCAGGATTCAAATTAAAAAATAGCAAAAGTACAGATCGACAAGCTCAAAACTAAATCCGTTAATGTACGTGAAAAAACAAACAAAAAAACAGTTAGAAGTTAGAACATGGAGGTTTCTGCCCGACAGCAACGTTATGTAATTGAAATGTTCTGCACACCTGAAGTGGCCTTCACCTGTAGGCTAATATGCACCAGGTGAGCAGCAGTTGCTGCTGTGTGACCGTTTTATACATCTTGGGAATATAGCTTCTGTAGCCTTGCAGCAATTAGCCAAAGTTAATTGAGATAGATGTGGAGGACAGCACAGTGTAATCATCCTCTACCCCAGCGGAGTGAATTAGCATGGACACAACTCTGCACACAACAGGTTGTCTGTCCTAAGAGACCAGCCACAACCGAGAGAAGGAGCAACCATATCCTTTCCTCCCCCAGGCAAGCATGATGAAACATCCTGGTCCATTGAGATGCCGCCGTGTGGGCGACGGATATACTGTTCTCTTCTTGTCATGTGTGGGTAGCAGAGGGCACGATCGAGAGAACTGCATCGAAGTCTGCTGCTCATGACAACGTATCCCACGGATAGTGTTATTCAGTGAGGTGATATGTTGTTCGTCGTATTTATTTCCCACGCTATGAAGAATATCGGTGACCGATAGCTCAGGGTTAAGCCGTGAATCTACCACAGATGAAATGTACAGAAGCCTCCTTCCTTTCTAATGCTTCCAAGGAATGTTTAATGTTTGGTGTTAGTGGCCAAATAAATGTACTTACACTTTACTTACACTTACCAGGAGCAGCTACAGCAGCAGCACCAACAGAAGCAGCAGGCGTTGTTTGAGCCATTGCTGGGGGCGTTCCCCATTGTTAACGTCGGGTGTAGTTGTACGACTCTGGCCCCTGTGTCGTGGTGCAACTGCAACTGTCTCTTGCGCATCTCAATACGTTCTGAACCCATGGACTGCAAAGAGACACAAAACAGAATCGTATAATAGCACTGGTTCCCAAACAGTGGGTAGGGAGTAGGGACCCATTTGTAGGTAAAGCAAGAACGCCCGCACGACTCCAATGTCTTAGTTACTCTAGTCTGTACCCATTTGTAGGTAGCAGACACATTTGTATGTGTCCCTTTAATATATATATATATTTTTTTCATAATTTCATGAAGAAATAAAAGAAAAATCTACGAAATTACATAAATTACAAAACAAATGTTTAAGAAGTATAGTGAAAATATTACTGCATCAAAAATAATCAACACACTTTACTATAAAAACTGTTAAAGCATTGGTCAAATTGTCAAATAATAAAGAGGCAAACATTGAAAATAGACGATCACGTGAGGCATACTCAAGCTTGTAGATCAGCTATTTTCATTTATATGTGAGGGGGGGGGGGGGTTATGATTATTTGGGAGGGGGTCCCCCTATAGCTGTTATGATTATTGGGGAGGGGGTCCCCCTATTGCTGTTATGATTATTTGGGAGGGTCATGGCCTGAAAAGGTTGAGTATAGGCCCATATGTTTGTTTTCTTTTTGGAAAACACTGGAGATAATCACCATTAGGCAATAACATGCACTGCATTTGAAGAGATTGTTTCAATCAAATGCATGAAGGGTTATCTATAGGCTAGAGTGCTTGTGTTCACAAGGGCTTATCACACAATTTGATTGATGAATGTGATAATGAATATACCATGCCTAAAGGGTTAATGCATTCTTGCATAATTACATTAACGTGAAATATTAGTCTAGACATATTTTAAACGGCATGTCATCTCTTGCGTAATGCAGACAGACATACCACTTCATAAAAAAAAGAAATTATGCATGCAGCCGAACTTCTATGCACTGCGAGCTTGCTCGATGGTGATGATGATGATGATGACGTCAGAAGAATATTTACATGCATGGAAATGCAACCATCAACTGCACAAATGCACAATCTAATAAATGCATATATCCTACCTTTTTGTTGGATCATGGTGTAGTAGGGGAATAATAGCAATAGAGGGGACGAGAAAAAATAACTCCCTTCCTTCCCCCTCTCTTCTGTGGAGGAGGAACGAGCTCGCGGTATATGATACTAGTGGACCAAAACAGCCTCCATCAGTCGCTGCAGCCTGCAGCCTCGGGCTCGGGGATGTACGGACAATATAGTGGTATATGATTGTAAGCCAGTGAAATAGGCTGCATGCAGCGGCACTTATTGCGTGTGTGCAATTCAGTGTATACTGTAGGCTACAAAAACACAAAATGAACGGAATATTGCTAGTGCGTGTGATGCAAAATAGAGTTTTTTTTGTTTTTTTTAACCATCAGAACATATTTCCCACCAAGTAATGTATAAAGACAACATACACACATTAGTGTCTACATGTCTGTCTGTTTGCTGGGAATATCCAAATGAATGAAGATTATCTGGTAGTGGTAATTATTGGAGTCTATACACTGCGCCTCGTTTGCAAAGATGAGCAGCTCTACCGGTCTAAAGGCTATAGGCAGTAGGTTAGCCTACTAACTAACGGCAACACATACAAAAAATAAAGTCTGTACTCACTATATTACATTGGTTGCCAGAATACGTGTGATTTTGGCTCGATCACATCCGTCTGCTGCTTCGACTTGCACTTGACACAAACCAGTTGGTTTCCCCCCACCACGCGCATGCGTTTATTCCAAAGTGTGAAGAGGTTTTTCTGCGCGGCGCCTATATTAATAGAATAATGGGCAGAACATCTTGTGCGACGTGCGTTAATTAAAAAAAATAAAAACAAAGATGAAGATTGCAACAAGGCCAGACTATGACAATTTAGGAATCCAGAACTTCCATTCTCACTGAGCATACTTAATTTGAGGTGCAAGTATGGGGCGGGCGCGGCTATTTTGGATTTAGAGGTTTTGAACCAACTCAAAGGAGACGCAGTCGCTTAGTTGCATTGCATCCGCTCCCGGAGCGCGCAGAGCGCACCACAGCCACATAGGCCTATGACGATGATGCGACCACCAGGGGGCAGTAGTGATCTATTTAACGGTGAATCTTAGGATAGGTACAGTGGGGGCCTCACTGTATTGTCTTGGTGATATGTTGTTCTGTGCTATATACGTGTGTGTGTGTGTGTGTGTGTGTGTGTGTGTGTGTGTGTGTGTGTGTGTGTGTGTGTGTGTGTGTGTGTGTGTGTGTGTGTGTGTGTGTGTGTGTGTGTGTGTGTGTGTGTGTGTGTGTGTGTTAAGCAAAGCAAAGTTACTATATTTACCCAGGGTAACTGGACTAAGCATCAGATACTTGTTTACAGCCAGGCCCTGCTCATAGAACATTTCATGGTAGTGGTTCAATGCCTTGCTCAAGGGCACTTCAGCGGTGGTAATTTTAACGTGCCGGTCCGGGGATACGAACTGGCGACCTTCCGGTATCCGCAAACCGTTCGGCCACCGCTGCCTGTGTGTGTGTGTGTGTGTGTGTGTGTGTGTGTGTGTGTGTGTGTGTGTGTGTGTGTGTGTGTGTGTGTGTGTGTGTGTGTGTGTGTGTGTGTGTGTGTGTGTGTGTGTGTGTGTGTGTGTGTGTGTGTGTGTGTGTGTGTGTGTGTGTGTGTGTGTGGATGTGAGTGAGTGAGTGAGTGAGTGTGTGAGGATGTTTTAAAATTCACCATCAAAGCAAGACTGCAAGTATTACCAACCAAGTACAATCTGTCAATCTGGTATCCCGACACCCACACTCCACTCTGTATAAACCAGCATGATTCTGAACTACACCTATCCATCGCACACATAACAAATGGTATTGTAGTGCATACAAAAATGTGTATATTGCTAGCCACGACCAGATTGTTGACCTAGTGTCTGATGCAGTTCGAAAATATGTGCCATCTAGTGCAGCAATGTATAAACATTCAAGAGTGTTGTCAGATTATGTGCATGCGATGTCTTTGCTAACATCCAAAATACTGATGTTTGTTGACACCAGTCACAAGGAGGTCCTGATTCTGGAGGGGGCTGTGTCTTTGATTTGTACATGGACCAGACATTCTAAGTACCAACCATTACTTGGAAGTATAACAAACCTGGGATATCGCTGTAGATTTGCCATACTGATATTCGGAAGCCTGGGCCATGTGCATAAATTGACCATGAGCGGCCAAAGAGCAAAAACAACTTGCCAAATATTGTTCTGTTTCGGCTGATATAGGCAGTTTGTCTGTGTGGAGGAGGAGGTGCCATGTGTATCCTTAAGTGAACATGAACTGTCAACCCCGTTATATTTGTTTCCTTGTAAAAATTATAAATTAATTAATAAATAACTAAAATGTGTGTGTCGACATACACTTACATACCCTCTACCGACCTTATACCAACTTTGTAACCTTGTGAAAAATTAACACCGACCTATACATACTTAGCACTTAACAATTAAGCCGATCGCAGTACCCTCCAAACTTATCTTAGTTACGTCAACATCAACAACCATAAGGGACCACAGAGGACAGGCCTACATACCATACCATAATACCATACATACCTACCATGCACCATACATACCATAATACCATACATACCATAATACCATACATACCATTACCTTACATACACAGCCGACCACAGTACTTGCACGCTCTAATTGCACAAGTAAATACGGTGGTATGATTACAATGATTGCAATATTGGCCCTGGGGGCTTGCTACATTGGGGACGGGGTACTATTAGACTAGAATAGACTAGATGAGATATATGATATAGTTTGCTGTAATTTGGTATAGTATAGGTATAGGAGTCCGGTCTCTGTCAAGTCCACATTTTCGTCGTTCTCGCTCATATTACGACTTGGTCTTGAGTCGGTCTCGGACCAAGGGACTCGGGACTCTTCCCCCACCGAGTCCACTCCAGTCATTGAAAGTCAGTAAATTACAATTGCAGTGTTTCAGATCAAGATTGTTTTCAAATAAGAAAACTCGACCCCCTCACACACATTGACTCTGGTCTAGACTTGCTAGTGCACATACACACACACACATACGCAGTGGTGGAAAGTAACCAAGTACATGAACTAAAGTATACTGTACTTAAGTACAATTCTGAGGTATGTTTTATTCCCAATTATCAATACATTTTACTTCTTACCACCATTTCAGAGGCAAATATTATAGCCTACTTTTTACTCCACTACAATTATCCGAAAATGTTAATTACTATTTATCATTATTACAAAACATACTGTACAATGTACATTAACCACTTCAGCCTGTACATATTTAAAAATAGCCGAGCTTGTAGATTTGCTATTTTCTTTTTTTAATATATATTTTTTGGCTTTTGCCTTTATTGATAGGGTACAGTGATTTGACAGGAAAGGGGGAGAGACACGGGGGGAAGACATGCAGCAAAGGCCGACGGGCTCGGGACTCAAACCCACGGCCTCAAACCCACGGCCTATTACCGGCCTATATGTGCCTGGACCGCTCAGCCGCGGCCCAAGCCAGATTTGCTTTTTTCAAAACAATTTCTGCAGAACATCCTGCATAATGAGTACCTTTACATTCAGTACTTAAGTATATTTTAATGTGAATACTTTTTACTCAAGTACAGTTCTGCATTGTGGGTTTTACTTAAGTATAAAATGTGAGTACTTCTTCCACTGCGTACACGCACGCACGCACGCACGCACGCACGCAACACGAACACACACGAACACACGCCTTAGGCAGTGAGTGAATACATTTGTCCCCCTGATCTCTTATTTCATGGTACAGTACTCTCTGTAGATTGGAAGTTCTTTGCAGCTGAAGTTGCAGATATGACAGTGGAAATGTGGTATATGATGATTGGAGAGCAGCAGGGGATGGGAATAAGGGATATCTATCCCCCTCCACTTTGTATGAGCGACAGTGCTATAAAATGAATACTCTCTCTCTCTCTTCTCTCTCTCCTCTCTTCTTCTCTCTCTCCTCTCTTCTTCTCTCTCTCCTCTCTCCTCTCTCTCTCTCCTCTCTTCTTCTCTCTCTCCTCTCTCCTCTCTCCCCTCTCTCTCTCCTCTCTCTCTCTCCTCTCTTCTTCTCTCTCTCCTCTCTTCTTCTCTCTCTCCTCTTTCCTCTCTCCCCTCTCTCTCTCTCCTCTCTCTCTCTCCTCTCTCTCTCTCACACATTCACTCAGTCTATCTCTCACTGTGTCCTGGATGACAAATCGCGCCAACAGGAGTAATCTTTAAGAGGGATCGCCTCTTACATAGAGCAATAGGCCATTACTTTCCGGGTTAGCTTATGTCTCCTAGACTAGAGTAAGAGTAATGGGCCATAGATGTGCCATGTGAGTGTGAGCGTTTAGCATATTGATGCAACAGTGTGTCATAACCCTATCTGTGAAGATTTAACATTAGGCTAATTCCTTTGCTTTAGATCCAAGCAAGGTAGGCCTATAAACAGTGTGGGCATGAATTTGAAGTTTACGTTGATAATTCACACACAATGCAATTTACCAAAGCGGGTTGGAGAAGCACTCTTGCAGTGGTGGAAAGTAAAAGTAGGCCTATATATTTACTCAAGTACTGAAATGAAATGAAATGAATTACTATATTTACCCAGGGTATCTGGGCTAAGCTCAAGAACTTGTTTCCAGCCAGGCCCTGCTCATAGAACATTTCATCGTAGTGGTTCAATGCCTTGTTCAAGGGCACTTCAGCAGTGGTAATTTTAACGTGTCGGACCGCTGATTCGAACTGGCGACCTTCCGGTATCAAGACCGCTCCGCAATCCGTTCGGCCACCACTGCCACTACTGTACTGTACCATTGCTCCATTAGAAGTAAATTTGTTTTGCATATTAAAATTGTCTGTTGTATACTTTTATTATGTACTATAGTGTTGAACTAGTGTTTCCTGTTCTGCCTAGTGGTGTTTGCCTGTCTTGTCTCACCTCCATGTGATTACTAGTTTTCTCCACCTGTGTCCTGTTAGTCTCCCAGCCAATCCCAGTGTTGATTGTAGTTCTGTTGCACCCTGTGTCTAGTCTATATAAACCTCCCTGTGTTCAGTGTTCCCTTGTCAGATTATAAATCAATGTTACTGTGTATGTCCTGCTACACTTTACTGTGAGTTTTATGTTAATAAATATATTGGACTGCAATTGCATCAGTTTGCCTGCCTAGTTCTGCTTCTGGGTCCTCACCTGACACACCATGACAAAAATAGGGTTGGCCCCTCCAACTTTGATCCTTTTTATTTGTATAAAGTCTATTCTGTCTTACAGCTGGATGGTGTATTGCGTGCGTGCGTGCATATAGAATTGTTGATCTCAGAAACTATTCCTGCCAGATACTGTATGTGAATGATGTGACTCAGGTATGGTCACTGACATCTGGAGCCGGCACTGCAAAGTTTTAGACAAAGTGCCAGGGGTGTTTCTCACTGCAATGATGGTCTGCACAATCAAGAATTTCACCTATTTACCTGTAATCAGGGCCTGATTTACCCTCCCAAGAGCCCCCAGGCGAGACAAAATGTCAGGGCCCCCCTGTGCTGTGCAGTGTGCGGGGGGAAAAATGGGGTATTTTGTTTTAATTTCACTGTCATTTTGGGGTACACAGCCCCCCCAAAAGAGAAAGGCAGGCAGACAGACAGACTAGTCGCTGAATGAAGGCAGTCAGAGGCCCCCAGGCTAAAGCCCACCCTAGCCCAACGGTAAGTCAGGCCCTGCCTGTAATGTGATGTGACAAATAAAGATTGATTGAATGGTTGATTGAAGTAAGTGGTAGTCAATATTTGCCCGATGAAGACCTAGACGGTCGAAACGTTGTCTTAAAATAGTCGAAAAAGTCTCGGAGCTCTACAAACTGGTGTGCGGATGTTCTTCCTCTTCTTTGATGTTAGCCTCCTAAAAAAAAAGTAAAATAATAATGGTGGGTGAGTGCACTGCCAGTTTGTACCAATGGGAAGTTCAAAGCCATCAAATGACAAAGACGAGGAACGTCTTTGTCATTCGATGAAAGGAGACAAAAGCACTATATATATAGAAGGCGGAAAGATGACAGAAAGAAGAAGTGCTCCTTCTATGCTAATACAATATGAGATGGTAGGGAAGCTGAGAGGGATGCTCTCAGATTCCCTACCATCTCATATTTAATTATTTTGTATTATAGTGAAGGCAACAGGATGTTGGTCCGCAATCTACTTTTGTAGAGTATACTTTTAAACTACTTTTGTATAGTTCAGTTAAAATACAATTTATTTCCCATCCTGATCTTGCACCTTCTATAATGAGTTGTAACTCAAAGTCATTGCTTGTGTGTGTGTGTGTGTGTGTGTGTGTGTGTGTGTGTGTGTGTGTGTGTGTGTGTGTGTGTGTGTGTGTGTGTGTGTGTGTGTGTGTGTGTGTGTGTGTGTGTGTGTGTGTGTGTGTGTGTGTGTGTGTGTGTGTGTGTGTGTGTGTGTGTGTGTGTGTGTGTGTGTGGTGTGGTGTGTGTGTGACTCACTGTACAGTAAATGTCTTCAGCATTTATCTCCGGGCCACAGAAGTGTTCTCAGACTAAAGGCTCCTCGTCATTTTTATCTGCAAGATTAATTGTCAGTCGTTCATGCTTGGGCTCAGCTCAAGCAGCTTGTCACAGTGGCGTTGCTTAGTTAGGGCTGGAGAAATGGGGCTGGGGCTTATTTTGTCTCTGGGCTCATCTTCATCACTCAGGCCTTATACACCTAAATATGTCCAGGAGGACTAAATCACTGCCTCATATGCACATAATGCAGTTCATGTTATAAATAAAAGGCAGTGACATATGGCTATATGGCTAAAGGAAGTTGATCAGCATTCCAGGCATGTAAAATATGTCTTATCTATTGTTTTTTTGTGGGGAACTTAGATTAGCATTTAGATTACTTTACTGTTGAACATAAGGTAGATAATAATATAGAACATGTCTCCGTGTTATGGCATGATTATTTAAAGAAAAAGAACATGTGAAAATTAGTTTTGCTTCAGAGGTTTACTTCAGAATGTTTTCTGAATGCTGTATAGTAGTTTTTATTTTGATTGTTTTTTAATTAGCTCGCCATGACATATGGTTCATCAGACATGCATATTCTTTGTTTGTGTTTCTTTGTGTTTTCAAAAGTATTTTCAAAAGATTTTTAGACAAACTTGAAATGGCACATTTCTACGTTGCAGTATTGATACTTTTACTCAAGTAAAACATTTGAGTATTTTTTCCACCACTGCATATGCATGACAGCCAAGTGAGCCAACCATAGTGCATCTTTGTACAGAGGTAAAAAATAACAGCCGGGTGCAAATGGGGAAGTTGCATTTGTTTATTATTAAAAGCGAGTTTAGCCAGGAATTGCATCACAAAATTAACAAAATGAATAAACCACAGGACAGTTGCAAGTAGACTACTAGAGGCACTGGCTGATTTAACAATTCTGCCGCCCTTTCGCAAATGGCAATGGATGCTGGGTGCTGTAAATGTAGGCTATTTTGTCTATACAACCCAATGAGCCATTGAGCCCAAGTGTGTAGCGTGTTGAAGCGATAGACTATAGGGGAGGAGCACAGGGACACGTTCGGTAGGATTTGGCCATATATGGTCGCCATTTGGTGTCTACAGGTAGTACAGGTATGCTAGTAGGCTACTCGGCTGTCGTGTGTGGTCCGTAAGTTTGCTTGTCAGTGACGCTGGTGTGTAGAATATACTAATCTACTACTATATTTCATTTATTTGTCTGTAGCTATGGGTCGATTTTGCTGCGTTGTTGCTTGCTATAACAAGGATTCTGACGTAGGAGGGAAAATGTTTGTACCGTATTTCCAACCTGGAGGCAAACACACGGGGAACAGATGTCAGATATTTCAAAAAGACGTTGTATGGCGTGGGTGTCAGCTGTAAGACGAAAAGACATAACCTTCAACAACATTGCCAGACACATGTATGTGTGTTCACGACAGACATCGGTCCCGTTTACTTACTCAATGATTCTAGAACAGTGGTTCCCAAACATTTTCATGTCAAGGACCCCCAAATTGACACTAATTAGCCCACGGACCCCCATTTGAAGACCTAATGCCAGGGACCCCCATAAGAGAAGATATTTATGGCTCTGGCATAAAAAAAATTCTACACATGACAGCTATAGATTGGCCTACTAGCCTACCGGTAGGCACCAAAATGGCGACCAGAAAATGGAGCTAAACTCCTCCCTATGCACCGGCCCTATAGTCTATCTAGTGATAGACTATAGTACTATAGTCTAATGCTACAACACGCTACATGTTTGCTCAAAATAAAGATACATGGGAAACAAAAGATTTTCTTGTGGTATTGATACTTTTACCTAAGTAAAAAAGTGAGTACTTCTTCCACCACTGCTACTCATCCATGGTGAAGCTGTGAAAGCCGGTTACACCGCATTGCTGCCGCATCGAAGCCACACCGAGGGGGAATTCATCAGAGAATGCATGCTGGCCTGGCAGGCGCGGAGTTGGCGGCACCATGCTGTGAAGAGACAGGCGTTTGCTATCATCAGCTTGTCAAGGACGGGAATACTATGGTGGAGAGAATCAGAGACCTTTCTATCATGGGACCACAATATCCTGTATTTTTTCATTTTAAATATGTCCTCAAAGATCATCATCCTCCGCATGTTTGGCACAATACCTATCTTTGCGAGCAGGCTTTCTCTGTAATGAACAATAAATCCAAACTGTGCTCACAGGTGACACATAGACATCTAAATGACAATAACAACTGCTCAGAACCTGGTCCCTGACATTGACAAGTTCATTTTTTTGTTGCAGCTATTGAATAGGTGATGAAGGAGGGGAGCCGTCACTGAACAAACACTATAGCAATGATTACTATTACAATATAGACCGTCGCTTCCGACATGCGTGGCCAGTTACAACTACCCATGGCAGGTTAAAACTCACCTGTGTCTCCCGACATGCGTGGCAAAACTAACCCGTGGCCGGTTAAAACGAACCTGTGGCTTCCCTGTGAGGTTACGGTTTAGGTTAGGGTTTGGGATAGGGTGTCGGACGCCTGAAGACATAAAGCTCGGACCAGATCAGAAAACCGAAAATGGTATTGTTCCCAGGCTATAGTCTAGTAGTAATCCTCCACAGTTATATATGCCTTCGGGTTAAAGAACTGCATGCGGAGGCACTAATTCTCTAGCCTGGCTAATAAGCCCGACTCAAATCACACTGTCTGGCCTATTAGCCAGGCTACTAATCCTCACACCGGTCTATGCCTTCAGGTTAAAGAACTGCATGCGGAGGCACCATACTGTGTGGTCTGTGTGCTCGCCGCCCGCAGACCATCATAGGTCTGGTTTGACTTTAATAACTGTCCAGAAGCCATGTTGGTTTTAACATTCAGCCACCTCCATTATACCTCAGTCTCACTCACTTCACACAAGACAGCCACGCTGAAAAGTAAAGGCAACTAATTAGGCCTGTCTCAGGAGGAACAGAGATAAGAAGTTGGGGAGAAGAGGAGGATTCCTCAAAAATAATTGGTTCACAAGACAATGATGGCCGCCATGACACATCGCTACAAAAGATGGTGGAGGATGAGCCACTGTCTTCTATTCCCCTTTTTATTGCAGGGAAAACTGGTCTGCCTCTTCTTCCTATAGCCATCAGTGGTGTAAAGTAACTACCGCTAATATATTGATATTGATGTAGGCCTAACTGTGAATAAATGCAATTCACAACACGTAATTTTTTAAAATGTGTTTTGTAATATGTTTTGTGTAGACCCCAGGAAGACTAACTGATTGCCCCGGCATGATCAGCTAATGGGGATCCTTTTCAAATAAACAAATAAACATGTAATCAAGTATTGTACTTAAGTACACCTTTGAAGTGGTTTTACTATACTGGAGTATTTCCAAATTTCTGTGGGCCTACTTTTACTTCTACTCCACATTACATCTCAGAGGCAAATATTGTACTTTTACAATTGTACATTGTACACTATACAATTATTTGAAAACTATTGTTACTAGTTACTTTGTAGGTTTGGATTATTATTACAAAACATGCATTATCACTTCAGCCTAGGGAAGAATGCTGGCATATAAGAAATCTAAGGTTGGCATGGAAAACCTCCAAGTACTGTGGCAGACAATGTAGAAAGTGTCCAGAAAGTGTCCAATTTAGAATGCAACATACATGTAATGTATTCACAAGGAATACAGTCCATTATAATGTTATGCCATGATTTCTTTGATGGAGCAACATCCTTGATCCAAAACAAAAAAGAATATTCTTCCTAGCAGCAAAAAGGGATGAAACTCCATTCTTCTACCAGGCTCTGTGTTCCATTGTCACATCTTCAAGGGCGACAGCAACACAATAGGTGAAGAATATACAACTAAAGCCCTCCTCGGCATTTCCTACTCACTTTCAATATCTTTTCCCTTAACATTCAATGCCTTTTTCCTCATGATAATGGCTTTTGCTGATCAGTCCCTGTTGGCCACCCCCGACCTCCGCCTCATAACATCTTTTCAGGAAATCTGTATAAGAGAAATCAAGCGGATTCTGTTACAAATTCAACGTTTGTTCATATTCAATGCAGTCGTGAATGTTCTGTATAGTTCTTAGCGAATCCAGTCATTCTGATGCAGTCAAAGTGAGGATGTTGTATGCTGAAGAATGCTAGGAAGGAATAAATAAATAATAGCATGGATGTTTGAGGTTGTTTATCACAGTTATTACATGTCAAAGATTATAGCCTGAAAGGAGCGTGCTTTTCCTTATGGCTCAATACTGTGGTCAATGTGATATTTTTCTCATTTCTTTGTGATTTATCAATTTTTGCCATGATCTCGCTATACAGGCCAAGAGCAATGCAAAGAAACAGCTTGAAATGCTGGGCATCACACTGGCTTTCATATTGTTAATAATACATGAATCAGCTTCATATAAAGTTTGGAGAGCATCTCTCAGTGATGGAAAAAGTACTCCCAATTGTTTTACTTCACTAAAAGTATCAATACGGCAATATAGCGATACTTTGTTACAAGTAAAGGTTCGGAATTCAATATGTAGCCTGAATAAAAATACAAAGGTATTGGCATCAAAATGTACCAAAATGTACCAAAAGTAAAGGTACTACTCATTATGCAGAATGTCCCATTTCAAGTTTTCAAATGTATAATAATAATAATCTTTTGAAAATATCAGATCTACAAGCTCACAATGCATCACATCGCAACACATTGTGAGCTTGTAGATCAGCCATTTTCAAATGGTCGAAATGCATGGGGCTTAAGTGGTTACGCCTATGTTTTGTAATAATAATCTAAATATACCAAGTAGTAATGAATTGTATGTACTTTTTTGTAAAGGATTGTTTTTAGTAGGAGTTACCAGGTTTGACCACTGGCCTCTCTCCTTCTCACCTCAACTTCATCCCTATATGTGAATGTGAACAAAGTAGTTGGCAAAGGGAATTGGATTGTTTTGCTTTTTGATATACAATGAAGAAAAATGTTTAACTATATTGGTTTGCAAACTATTGAGATTTTGTGTGAATTGTTTGTCCATGCATAGTGATATAATGTAATGTCTCTTCCCTTGAAAATATATATTGTTTTTTTTAAGAAAAGAAGTTGGTCACAAAAAAAAAGAAAAAACTTTAAGTGGCTGTGCTTGTTTTTATTACATGAATTCTTCTAGTTTTTAGGATTTATTTATTTAGATTGAGAGAATCTTTTTCTGCATCATTTTTTTTTTTTATTATGTGAATTTTTGCTGCCATTGTAGGAGAAACATAACTTTGTTTTGTAGTGGTGCAACCACTCCCTAACAGACTTATGTGTGAGGGTGGGTGCCTGGCTGGCTGGCTGGGTAGGTAGGTATGAGCATGAAAACAGCATGGTTGTTTTTCACCACCTGTGCGCAACCTAACACACACACAAACACACACGCACATATTAACTGTATATATGATGATTTCGGGTGTGCCAGTACAGTACAGTACAGTGACATTACAGTGCAGTACAGTAGAGGGACCGGCACACAGTAACTCAGTCATTTCTCAACCGGTTCGGACACGGGGCGGCACGTTGGAACCGGCCCGGCCCCCTGGGCGCGTTCCTGGGGGTCTGGAACCCCCAAGCCCCCCCCACCACCCCCGGGGACCCCCACATGGTAACTCTGTCATTTCTCTACCGTTTTGGACGCGGGGCGGCTCGCCGGAACTGGGCCGGCACCCTGGGTGCGTTCCTGTGGGTCTGGAACTCCCCCCCCCCCGGGAACCCCCACACGGAGTTGCACCACTCACTTCACACGGGTGTGATTTTTTCTTTCCGAAGCTGCTTGCCAATGGAAATTGGAAAACAAATGACAAATATAGCAATCATGCCATCTTGAATCTTGAAGTGGTTAAAGCACAATCTCTTTTTGATTATGTTCTAATAAAGTTAATTGCCACTGCTCATTTTACTGCCTCGGTCAAGAGGCAAGACAAGAGTGTTCAATTTTGTTTGCAGATTAAGACCTTATCAGCGTGGCTTCCCAATTACAATTACAATTAGTGATTTATGTGTACAGCAGTCATTCTCTACTCATTTGTAGCCCTTTATCCACTGCAGTGGAATATGATGCTTAATAATCTTTCTGAGGGGCTGAGATTCCAATTGCTCAAATACATGCACTATACTTATTACTCAAGTCCATAGGCGGATCTAGAGATAAAGGGCCCCTGGACCACCAACTTGCAAAGTTTATATGTACACATTATACCACAATTTATCTAAATAGATCCCCTCATGGTTTTGCACTTGTTTTTGGAGACCTCCCTCTGGAAGCCTTATGGATAAACTGAGGGTTTAAACACTTAAACACGCAGTAACATGTATCATATGATGGTCAGTCAGTTTTGGGGGCCCTGAGCTTGAGCCTCCGCGTGACAGCAACGCGGACGCACAGAGGCTCAAGCTCAGGGCCCCCCCTAGCTCAGGGGCCCCTGGGCCTGGGCCCAACAGGCCCGTTGGTTAATTCTCCCCTGCCAGCCCCCCTGCTCAAGTCACGAGTTCAGTTTATTGTCTCCACCAGGCCGAAGGCATGGGGAGAGAGTATGTTTTGCACTCCGTCCGTGTGTCCGTCCGTCCTTCCGTCCGTTATCAGCTAATCTCCGGCACCGTTAACCCGGTCGATGCCAAACTTTGCACACACACTCCCTGGATGCCAACGATGAACCTCTGCCCCACATTTTCCAGAACGGTTGTTATAGCGCCACCATGAGGCAGCTTTTTCACATTGTTTACCTAAAACTGCACCGATCTGCGTGAAACGTTGCATGCACACTCCCTAGAGGCCAAGGACAAACCTTTAACCTGCATTTTCCGCATCTGCCTTTTATAGCGCCACCAGGAGGCCGACTTTTGTAAAACACATTTTTTTATATTACTCCTCCAGATTCTCTATAGTCATGTGCTCAAGTCGGATCTGTCTGATATTTCATATTCCATCCTAATTGGCTATAATTGGCTTTCAAAGTTTGCAAGATTGCCCCATTTTGAACAAAAGCCTCAAATCATGAACGCAGCGTGCAATTTACGTGAAATCTTTCACACATTTTCTTACTAGGCTGAGGAATATATCCCACCCTTTTCACATTGGCCTGTTATAGCGCCACCAACAGGTTGATTTTTGCAAAATGCAAAATGCCTCAAATCATCCAATTACCATCAAAGGCGTATGAAGAAATGGCACCCTTTTCACATTGGCCTATTATAGCGCCACCAGGAGGCCACAACCTGACCTGGCTTGTTTGTTATGAGTCGTATCTGCCATGCACAACATAATTTTTTTTCTCTTCTTTTTTTACCCTTTATTATTTTGTAGAAAGAGACAAAGATTATAGACATTGTTTTAATAACCAAAGATCATCAGAATCCATATTGTCACACCACTATAAAAGATACAGAAAAAAAACATTAAAAACATGAGAGCATAAAGCCTAGAGGTAAAAACCAGTGTAGCAAAATAAAATAAAATAAAAATGCTTTGTTATAAAGGTATTATTGTTATTCTAGGATGAAGAGATTATTTGTAATCCCTATACATCGTCGGTCTGAAGGAAAGAAAATATAGCAGTAGCCTTTAGAATTCATCTTCTGGGTCAAGAAAGGGTGCACCAGGAATATAAAATGCTGTTTCTTAAGCTGGGAATAAGAGGATTTGAGGTGAATGCCTTGGTGGTTATGCTTATGCCACGCATTCAAATTATGGTGAGAGAGCCATGAGCGAACCATTCTCCCCTCTGAAAATACTGTGATATCTTTTTCCACCCTGCGATTTCATTTCCCCTCTCTTGAGCTACGGATTAAATGTATTTTCATCTAGTTACATGTGCATGTGGGGCGACTGTGGCTCAAGAGGTAGAGCAGGTCGTCCAATGATCCATGGGTCGGTGGTTTGAATCCCGGCTCCTCCTGTCTACATGTCGAAGTGTCCTTGGGCAAGACACTGAACCCCAAATTGCTCCCGATGTGCTGGTTGGTACCTTGCACGGCTTCCGCCGCAATCGGTGTATGAATGTGTGTGTGAATGGGTGAATGTAATGCACAATCTATGTAAAGCGCCTTGGATAAAGGCGCTATATAAATGCACCATTTACCATTTACCATGTTGTTTGCACATGGCATACCCCTGCGGGTTTTATTCCATGATATCATCATCAGCAGGTTAATATGAACTACTCCCCAACAACACCATCAAGAGGAACATATGACATGTCAGAGGAGTATGTTCTATATGTACTGTAGCTAAAGTGAAATCCAGTGGTGTAAAGTAACTAAGTACATTTACTCAAGTACTGTACTTTTTTGGTATTTTTTTACTTTATTGGAGTATTTCCGATACTCAAATATTGTACTTTTACTGCACTGTAATTATTTGAAAACATTGTAGATTTTGATTATTATTTCAAAACCACTTCAGACCTATATATCTTTGGCAATTTGAAAATAGCCGATCTACAAGCTCAAGTATATTTTGTAAATATTGAGTACCAGACTTGTACTTGTAACAGAGTATTTGATACTTTTACTTATTGATACTAGTAAAACATGTGAGGAGTACATCTTTCATCACTGGTGAAATCTCCACGACAATGACGGCATCAACGACAGCACACCATGTAAAGACTATAGGAGAGTGTATAAAATAAGCTGCACACCTGCATGAAGCCTTTTTTTAAATCACTAATGCATTTCTGGACCCATCGGGGTTCTGGATTAACCCATTAAGACCTGAGGCTGATTCTAAAAACATGACTTATATAAATCCTAACAGTTTGGTCAATCAACAAATACAACAAATGAAGGAGAAAAGGGCAGAAAACACTTTATTTTTTATTTTTATTGATGCAGCAATGAATAAACATACATACATGTACATTTTGCTGTATCCGACATGTAAATGACACCTCTTTCAATGGGAAATTATGTTGACTTATATCCTTGTGGTCGCCGTCTCCTGATAGATGATTATTCAGGCCAGCTTTGAAAGAAACCTTTGAAAGTGATTTGCATCTTTTAATGGATGGCATCAGAGCCATTCCACATTATGATGGCAGTTTAGTAGAATGGGAATTTTTCCATTTGGTTAATTGGTTCCATTTGTACATGTTCATTTTCAGAGTTACAGGCTGGAAAGGGTCCATTTGGCCCCTAACTATCATTAGGCTGGGGACCCACTGGAATGAATGAATGAATGAATGAATGAATGAATGAATGAATTCAATCAATCAATCAATCAATCAATTCATCCATTCATTCATTGTATTTGTCCGCTTTACCGACATGTTGAAAACAACATCAGCAAAAAAGAAGAAGGAAAACGTTGGGGGGGAGGGGGCGTGTCCTCTCCTCCGCGTCATGAGCACACCTACCCTATATAGGTGGTTGGCGATAGGGCCTTTCCTTCTCTGTGGAGTTTGCATGTTCTCCCCGTGTCCCCTATGGTAGGTATACCCTCACAAAAACATGCAGTAATCCTGGTCTCTATACTGCCTCCCCTTGGCCAGCCAGGGCATCTGATGGAGGGAAAAAAGGAACTGGTTGGAATAACCTGTTCCTTCCACACGTTACGTCCTTCCTGTCCTGTAACTCCTCCCTGACAAGAAGCAGCCTGCTCACTCCTGAAGGAAGCATGAATGAGCTCAGTTTGGGGCTGAGCAGAGGGAGAGTATAGCACCCAGGATTACAGTTTAGACTAGTTAAAGATGTAGTGCCATGATTTTTTCCACCCTAAAACATGATCATCAGCTATTATTATTATTAAGGAGGAAGAACAGTATTTGTGTAAAGTGTACAGTATTTGTTAAAATGGTTTATGTGGACACCCCCACCAGTTCATTAAGTATGCCTGGTTTGCCTGGTGGGTGGTGATGGGTGGTGATCCACCTGAACTGAAGCCGCACCCACAGCTGTTGTTGAATGATAAAAGGGGAGGGGTTAGGGCAGTGGATGATAGTGTGATGTCACTATATCACTGTTTTTTTCATTGGCACGTTTAACTGTCAAGGTTTCAGCCTCCAGGAAGAAATCCTAAATACAAAAGGAAGACATCATTGCACATAACAACCACACCAAGGGGTCTAATGAAGTACTGTCAAAATAAACACATGAAAAACTGGAAAAATACAAAAATCTCAGCACTCCATCTTTAAGATGTAATCCTGGGTGCTACTCTCTATTGTTTAAGCCCTAGACAATTGAAACCGGGTGAAAAATGGGTTACAAATAAAATCGTTACCACGAAAAAGCCCACAAAAAAACTAAAAACAAGACGAGTTATGGGAGTATCAGGGGCCTATCTCAGCATCTGAGGCTGTGCATAGGCTTATGGGGTTTCAACAAGTCCACAATGTAACTGGGAGCCTGTAGGGCTTTAAAGGTGATCAATATTCAATACAATCGTACAATCAATTCTGTATAGCTCACAGGCAGCCAGTGTAGAGCAGCCAGGATAGGTGTAATATGGAAACCCCTCAAGGATCCCTGGGGGTCCCCGGACCCTAAGTTGATAAGCACTGGTATAAACAACAACGTGAACAAAATGCAAAAAGTGGTCAAATATTTGCCAATTAGTTGCACATTCGATTCAAGCTATATTCATCTTTCATGTTGACAGAAATGTCAATAGGGCATGCAAACCTCATACCTTTTGGGGGCACCTTTCTGTTGCTTTTCTGTGCTAATATGTGTAAAAGAGTCAAAGACTGAACTCTCTAACGCAAGGCTTGGAAGTCCGATGAGGCTGTGTGTGTGTGTGTGTGTGTGTGTGTGTGTGTGTGTGTGTGTGTGTGTGTGTGTGTGTGTGTGTGTGTGTGTGTGCGTGCGTGCGTGCGTGCGTGCGTGCGTGCGTGCGTGCGTGCGTGCGTGCGTGCGTGCGTGCGTGCGTGCGTGCGTGCGTGCGTGCGTGCGTGCGTGCGTGCGTGCGTGCGTAACATAACTCTATATGGTTAGCCTGTTCCTCTGATATCCCGGGGGTCATACAGCAAATGCACCAGCAGAGGAATATATAGAACAGATATAGGGTATAAGATAATAACCAGAAATACCATTAAGGTTCTCATTTCCTGCAAATCCTAAGTGAAGTGCCAAACATATATTTTAATTAATAAGATAATACATTGAAGAGTGTGGAGGGGAAAATAAATACGGAAAGAAGGCTACATAATAGCATGATTATAATGGAATGGAAGTGAGTTAATTGGATCTGGATGTGAGTTTTTAATAAATCACAGCTATGTGCTATGGGGAAAAAGGACATAAAGATATCATGTGACATCTGCTACAGTATATGCCATGCTATGACCATGATGCTGACATGATACTGACCATGATACTGACATGATACTGGCCATGATACTGACATGATACTGACCATGATACTGACATGATACTGACCATGAGCCTGACATGATACTGACATGATACTGACCATGATACTGGCCATGATACTGACATGATACTGACCATGATACTGACATGATACTGACCATGAGCCTGACATGATACTGACATGATACTGACCATGATACTGACATGATACTGACCATGATACTGACATGATACTGACCATGATACTGACCATGATCCTGACCATGATACTGACCATGATTCTGACATGATACTGACCATGTTACTGACCATGATACTGACCATGATACTGACCATGAGCCTGACATGATACTGACCATGATACTGACCATGATACTGACATGATACTGACATGATACTGACCATGATACTGACCATGATCCTGACATGATACTGACCATGATACTGACATGATACTGACCATGATCCTGACATGATACTGACCATGATGCTGACATGATACTGACATGATACTGACATGATACTGACCATGATGTGACATGATACTGACATGATACTGACCATGATGCTGACATTATACTGACCATGATACTGACATGATACTGACCATGATACTGACATGATACTGACATGATACTGACCATGATACTGACCATGATTCTGACATAATCCTGGCATGATATTGACCATGATACTGAGTTATACTGACATGAGCATGATACTGACCATTATACTATAACCAGTAAGACGCCCTGAG
The DNA here is from genome assembly GCF_951216825.1 of Electrona antarctica. Classification (NCBI taxonomy): domain Eukaryota; kingdom Metazoa; phylum Chordata; class Actinopteri; order Myctophiformes; family Myctophidae; genus Electrona; species Electrona antarctica. Next base: position 12,206,081 of record NC_136801.1, on the reverse strand, counting down.
GGCTAGAAGCACGCATCCGCCTTGGTGATGGCAGACTGCTGGGCGAGCGCTAGCGCTTTGGGATGGGGGTTCAGATCAACATATGAAATTAATTCTGTACTGGCCATATATGGAGCATGTCTTGAGTGTATAGGGTTTGATGAGGTCAGATCAACATATGGCAGCGGGGGCAGTGTCTTGAGTGTACAGGGTTTGATAAGGTCAGATACTCAGATCAACATATGGAATGTCAGAACAGGTCAGCTCTATATATGGAGATCTAAGGGTGGCAGCGGGGGCAGTGTCTTGAGTGAATGAGTGTACATGGTTTGATGAGGGGCCGGGCCCATGTAGGGCCGGGCCTTAATTTCCGGGCCTGTTGAGAAACTCTACTAATAACTTTGGGGCGGGCCCGTCTAGAGTTTGAATGGACAGGTATCAGTCAAAAGGAAGAACAGGTCAACTCCATATATGGAGATGTAAGAGATTGAGGTCAGATGTAGAGTTGTATGGCTATCCAGAGTTTGATGAGATCAGTGTCATAATGTTCATATATGGAGATTATGACACTGAGGTCAGATGTATAGAGTTGTATGGCTATCCAGGGTTTAATGAGATCAGTGTCATAATCTTCATATATGGAGACGGGCATATGGTGGCCTGACGTGTCACAAGGCGTGATGTCACGAGGCGTGACTATATATGGAGGCATGACACGAGGCATGACACGAGGCGTGACACATGAGGCATGACGTGACATGACGAAAATTCGGGTTTTCATAGTAAACTGCAACCTATGGTCGCAACAAAATTGACATTGATACCGGCATGATATTGACATGATACTGACCATAAGTCAGACATGATATACTGACCATGAGTCTGACATGATGCTAACATGATACTGACCATGATACTGATTTGATTGATTGATTGATTGAAAATTTTATTCACAGCATGTAGAATGGGTACAGTTAAATAAACTATAGGTCAATACAAAAACTGCTACTGAGGATATAACCAGGAAAAGCACAAGTCTTGTTTACGTAGTCAGGGTCCTCAATTTTCAATTCATCAGACCATTTAAAGACGTATACACTTCTATGGGTGATGATGTCAGTATCATGGTCGTTCATGTCACAGTTTATGGGATGTAAATCCAATAATTACATCCCATGCACAGCGACTGTCTGAATTAAATATTCACAGCCTATGGTTTCTCAGAGGATGAGACCATGAATTCTGACTTAATAATTAATTCATGAAGATTCTTGCATACAGTAGCCTATACACATAATTATGTGCAAGCACATATGTACACCTCACTTTACAGCAATACTTCTATTACTTCTATTATTGGTTCACTAATGTTTCTTTGTCCTTGTTTAGTGTCTGCCTTGGTTGGCTTTACTGCTGTGGTCTATGGCCAGACTATAATATAGTCTGGTGAGAGTCTATATTATAGACCCTCACCTGTCTGCCCCTCCCTGTCTCAGCTGTTCCTTAGCATTATATTAGTAGGGACCAGACTATAAAGACGCTGTTGCCAGGCCAGCTCTCAGTATTTCCCCAACACCCCAGCAGAGAACATAGTTATCTGACCCCTTTAATAGGTATTCTGACTTTCTTTATTTCAACTACGATTTGCTTTGCTTGTAAGTAGTGTTTGCCATTGTTTCTTTCCTGGGAAGTTTATTTTTTTCTGTTGTTTTGGTAGTCTGGTGAGACTACGGGCACATCAAATTCCCAACTTTGTTTTGGTTAGGATTTAGGTCTCGGGTTTGTGTCACTTCTGTTTGCAACTACATTTAGTATTGCTCTGTGGTGTACAAAAATAAAAACTCTTGACATAATGTTTTGAATGTAAAATAAACATTATGCAAGAGAGAGGCCTGACTTTGTCCTGTTATATGGCCATTGGTGTTCGAGACAGGTTTAGTGGCCGTATAAAGACGGATACAAGTAAACAGACAGTAGTGGATATTATAACTCTACAGATCGTGATGATGACACAAAACTCAAAGAAAAATGTAACCATTAAAGAATCTAATTCAGGCAGATACTTGGTTGAGAGAAATGTGGTTGCCATGCAGCAGCACAAAAAGAAGAAACATAGTAAACAAGACAAGGCAACAACACATAAAGTAAGAAAACATTTCAAAACATTCCTATTCACACAATAGCATTAGGAGATAGAAAAGGGAAACCTTCTGGATTTCACTCTTTATTATTTCACCCCTCCTGGTCTTAATGACGACATTATGTGTTTTCTTTAGTTTCTTTATATCTGTTGTTTGTTTTTCTTCTGTTATGACATGAATACTTATGCTAATAGTGATTTTGTATTGAAGTAGTAGCTTACTATTTGTGAACTTTTACGGCATACGTATGTCGTTTTTCATGGTTTTTGATGATATAAAATTATGAAAATCATACTATAGTATAGTTTTTCATGGTTTTCAACGACATATATACACCGGTATGTAGATTTTCATGATTTCCTTTTTTATCGCCGAAAACCATGAAAAAAATAGCATGTTGTTTTTCATAGTTTTCGACGATAAAACAAGTACTATAGTACGGTATGTCGTTTTTCAGGATTTAGATTTTTTTTATTGTCAAAAACCATGAAAAACGTATGTCTCTAGTTGAATGACTAGTTGAAGGACATTTTTAATTGTCATTGCCATTTAGCCATGGCCCACATCTTTGCTGTCAGGATTATAATAACACTCATTAGCAACCTGCCAATGATGATATAATAATGTATATGTTGCTTTCACCACCATTAATTAGTCTTTACTCTTTACATCTGTCAGCTGGGTTCCACCATGGCCCCTGCATGGGGGTTATAACAGCATGAAGCCTTTTAACCCATTTAGGCCTGACGTTGAAATAAAAATATAAGTCTTCTGAAAGAATATATATTCAAAGATTTGTGCCGCATTTTCACGATTTTTCAAAAATAGCAGATCTACAAGCTCGTAGCGCGCCACTCGGTGGGGCGATATGAGCTTGTAATAGCTAAAGTATTACATAATGCTTAGTTAAAACACCAAAATGGGTTTTAATGGTGAATAGAAACATTAACAAATTATCCAAAGACTGGGTGAAAATGCATACTTCAGTTAAAGGACGACTTCACCCATTTTCAACCTTCATAAAATTGGTCCACACCAATTTTTCTACTCTGTCTGTGTCTGTATCCCATAGGATAGTGGCTCAGGGGTAGAGTGACCGGATGGAAACCGAAAGGTTGCCAGTTCGAACCCAGGCTCCCCCAGAGAGTGTCGAAGTGTCCTTGAGCAAGACACTGAACCCCTAATTGCTCCCGATGTGCAGGTTGGTGCCTTGCATGGTTTCCCCCGGCATCGGTGTGTGAATGTGTGTCTGAATGGGTGAATGTAATGCACAATCTATGTAAAGCGCCTTGGATAAAGGCGCTATATAAATGCACCATTTACCATTTACCATTTATAGGAGGGCATGCAGTGGACAGGTGCACAGGGCACTGAGGGCAGTGGACAGGGCATGGACGACGCACATGTATATATGCACCGTCAATAGGTGTTGCATAAAGGCAGTGACTGATTGACAAGCCTCAGCGTTGAATTCAGACACCCAATGCATTTGTTCATGTTTTCTGAGTGATTAGGTAAGTGTAGCCAGGCAAAGTTGAGCCTCAAGGGCCACCGTAGACTGGCTGCCCTGTCACTTCCTGTCAATCAATGTGGAGTATATAAAGGCCCTGCAGTCTAACAAACAGGTTGCTTGGTGTTGGCTGTGGGTCCTGAGACCTGGGTCTCCTGTTTTAATTGTTTTATCTTTTCCCTACTTTTGGTGAGTAACACAGTGAATTGATGTAATTTAGATCATTGTACTAAATAAGTATTTTAATTATTTATTTTGTTACTACTACCCTAACCAGGGTGAGTTCATGTGCCTGGGAGTGATGAGCTCATGTGCCAGAGGGGAGAAAGATATGAATGAACACAAACACTCTAGGTATAAAACATCATATCAAATTGTTCTTGCAATTGTTCTTTCCACTTCCTTAGATGTCACCACTGCTGTTTTGTTTAGATTGATTTTAGCATTTGATTGATTTATTATTTGAGCCATTTATTTTGTATGTTTTTGTTTGGTTTGTTTTAGAAATTAATTCCATTGCATCTACATTAATATATATTAATAATAAATGAATGTGCTATTGCAACATTGTTCTGAGCTAACTTAAATGCTTGGGGGAAAACTCATGTCTTAATCTCATTGAATTTGTGCATAATGGGAAACCCAATTTACAGAGTCATTGTATTTCCTTGATATCAATATCAAGGTGGTGTAGTCATTTTGAATCATTAAGAGTAAATTCTTTGCCCACCAGGTTACATAAGCATGTTTAGATGAAAGTCTAGAATGAGAATAAGCTTTATTGTTTGAAGCAAGGACGCCCGCACGACTCCAATCTGTCTTAGTTTCTCTGACCATTCTTACCGGGTGCGCGGTCGAGGAGAGTTAACTTTACAAGAAATTCTCTAAGGAGAGAATACCAGCACTCACAGACATATCGTTTGGTTTAAGGCACTTTTTATTATTTTATATTCGCACAGTATGCTGCAGAGCAGACAGCACAACGTACGCGTGGGTGAAATTAGTTTCGTAGTTCAGATAGTGTTATTTTTCCAAGAAAGCAAAGGGAAGAAGAGAGGAAGCAGGGGGGTGGGTGGCTAAGGAGATCAAGGCAAGTAAAGTGTTTCAGATGCAACTGCCGTGAACCGTAGCACGTATACAATTGACTGCCTTCCAAAGTTTGCAGGCCCTGCAGGCAACCCGGTCTGGCAGAGACCTGCATGCTCTGAGGAGGAGTACACTTTTCTAGTTTGAAATGTGAACTGAACTCAGATGGTTTAATTTGAACAATGAATAGTTCCCCTTATTTCCCCATATTTTTTATGCTGGTCCTTTTGTTCACGGCTCTGATAGCCTGTTCCTGAGCCTTGAGCCCTGCATGGGCTTTGACAACCCTCAGGCGCTTTCAATATGTACTGGGATGGGGTTTGTTCTATAATCCCCTTTGCTCAATCATCTGCTGTCGTGTGCATCGACCAGGGTCGTGGTGCGCTCTGCTCGGCCCACCGCAGCACCTTCCTCAGGGCTTCCAGATCCTCGGACCCTGGATTCTTAATGAACAAAGGCAAACGCTAGCACCCCCCACCCCCTCAATCCCTCTGACCTCTTCCCTCTTTAAATCTTCTTTTTTTAAATAATCTAATATATCTCTAATATGCTTTAACTGTTCGTATATCTGCTGGATATATCTGAAGTTGTTTACATAAAAGGTGGCAGCTACTGAAAAAATGCTGTTGGTGTATACTGTAATATACCAAGATTATAATCACTCATACACTAATGTTCTCTTTTGTTCTTTTTTGCACTCTTTTCTTACGGTTTTATTATTATTATTATGTTAACAATACTGCTGCATTGTCTGAAGGAAGCCGATTTGGCCAGTATTGTCCCGATTTCAAGCTGCGTGTCCCGACAAATATCTCCAGGGGTCATCAATATGTATATACGTACACAGACTGTCTTTTCTGTGGCAAGTTTTAGATTTTCTTTTTTTACACACTATAATTATAGTTATAGATATTACAATTATAATTTATTATAACCAGTAAGACGCCCTGAGGGCGAGAAGCGACGTTGCGTGCACGCATCCGCCTGGGTGACGGCAGACTGCTGGGCGAGCGTTAGTGCTTTGGGATGGGGGGGTCAGTCAGATCAGCATATGGAATGAATTCTGTACTGGCCATAAGGGAGTACATGGAAAAGTGAGTTTAACGTTTAACGTTGTTTAATGCAACCAGACTTTTCTGTCTGGATTTGAAATAGTTTTGTGTGTTCCCGCATAACTTCCGGGTATGATGATGTCACGCTGCATACCCTCTAGTCTACAATAGTTGTGTAGTAGTTGCAGTCATGGCCGCGGGAAGATGTTTACAGTAGGAGGTGCTGAACGCTTAGTAGGGGGTGCGTGCATTTTCGTGCATTTTCACACATTTTCACGCAGAAAAGTGGCTTTTAAAGTGGCCTCTCCCCACGCATGAGCAAACTGACACAGGCAATTAACCAGAATAAGGCGCCGATACTGTGATACAGCATATTTATTAGTCCATTAACAGAAATCTGTTTTGATTCAAATTATTATTATTTTCCCCCTCCTGTCCGAGGGGGGGGCTGTGCCTGGCTGGGCGGAGAGAGTGCTCCAGGCTCCAGCCCCCCCAGCACCCCTACTTCCCTCAGCCATGGGCTGTTGTACGTTTGACAAAATTGTAGTAGGCCCCAAGTATGTTTTACAAATATCACCCACCCTGGTGGAGCTAACAGGCAGATGGGAAAGATTTCGGGCAGAGGTTCTGCTCTGGCCTCCAGGCAGTGTGTGTGCACAGTTTCACGCCGATCGATGCCAGAGATTAGCTGCTCACAAAAAAAAAGTCCGTTCCGAGGCTAGCTGCTCACTGACAGACAGACAGACAGACGGACGGACCGACACAAACAATGATGCACACATGGATGGACGGACAGGGGCGAAACATTGAACTTCCATGGTTTCAAATTCCATAACAGTATTTTTCTCATGTCCTCATACATCCTCTATCTTTTCCCCCATACGAGACAGGAATGATCTTGACATAGTGTGTGTTTGTGATGATTTATAGGCTTTTAAGTGTTATGTTGGGTATTGGTGCACCACTGTCCTTTGTCACGATGAGCTTTACTTTGACAGGGCTTATTAGTAAGAGTGATGCCTCGCTATAGATAACAACTCTGCAGCCCCCACACACCTGAATGCCCTTGTCTGCACTGTGTTACGAGAGGTTCGGCTTCTTTCCTCATGACTCTGAACAAGGGAAAAAACGGGTACTGGAAACAGCTGTTACAGATGCATGTGCCGGGTAGCCCTGCCTAATAGACCAGAAGCGTTAGGCTTGATCTGGTCTATTAGGTCTATTATTCATCTTGGCTGAGTGGTCAATGTTTGCTTTCTAATGCGAAAAACACAGGGTTTGAACTGACGCTTCTGCGAAATATATTGGCCAATGTGAGCTTCTGGGAATTCTAATTAGGGGCTTATGGGGTTCTGAATCCATTCCATACCATGCAAGAATTAACACTTACCTACTGTACATTGGTGTGGGGAACAAGAAACAGATAATCAGTATGCATTTGTTGAGTGTGTATCCCATAGGATACACACTCCTGCGCCATAGTAATAGATGAATTGATGTTGTTCTGATGTTTATCACAGTGCACGATCGAGGATGCTTACATACGCACAACAAAGTCCTTGTAGTGGTGTCGGCCGTTAAGTCTTCTTCAGGGAAAAATAATTCCCTAAAGAATATGGAATGCCATTCCTGCCGTATCTAGATATAAATACATAAATAAATAAATGCATTTATAAAGCATGAAATGCTCAAATAAATAAATAATTGTGCAAAGAAATATACAATTAAATATTGAAATGTATTCATTTATGTGACCATTTATGTATTTAATTATTTATTTATATATTTATGTATTTATTTAATTATTTATTTCCTTATTTATTTACGTATTTATTTATTTAATTATTTATTTAAACATTTAATTATTTATTTAAACATTTAATTATTTATTTATGTATTTATTTCCTTATTTATTTACGTATTTATTTATTTAATTATTTATTTAAACATTTAATTATTTATTTAAACATTTAATTATTTATTTATGTATTTATTTCCTTATTTATTTACGTATTTATTTATTTAATTATTTATTTAAACATTTAATTACTTATTTAAACATTTAATTATTTATTTATGTATTTATTTCCTTATTTATTTACGTATTTATTTATTTAATTATTTATTTAAGCATTTAATTATTTATTTAAACATTTAATTATTTAATTATTTAAACATTTATTTAAACATTTATTTAAACATTTATTTCATGCCGTATTTCACTGACGGTATGTTAATGAGGGGGCGTGTCTTGCCCATTCAGGCTTGAGCAATCAAACCCAGAGTGCCCAGGTGGGGGTCCGCGGGGGTCCACGGGGGTCCGCGGGGTATGCACACACACGCACGCGCGCACGCCGCACACACACGCGTGTGTATAGAGGGAGGGCGGGGGGTCTCAAGGTTCGGGGACCCCTGTCTCGTGCCCAGGTGGGGGTCCGCGGGGTATCTCGGCCGTCCCTGGGCCGTTTCGTACGGGGTGAATCTCGTTCGAACCGGGCCGCCGTCCCGGACGCGCTCCCGGTGGTCTCGTGCCCAGGTGGGGGTCCGCGGGGGTCCGCGGGGTATCTCTTTCATTTCTCAACCATTTTGTACGGGGGTGGGTTCTTTGGAATCGTGTCACCCCCCTGGGGGAGTTTTTGGGGGTCTCAAGGTTCGGGGACCCCTAGGGACCCCCAGGGACCCCCCAGGGACCCCCCAGGGACCCCCACATGGTAACTCTCTCATTTCTCTACCATTTTGGACGGGGGTGGGTTCGTTGGAATCGTGTCACCCCCCTGGGGGAGTTTTTGGGGGTCTCAAGGTTCGGGGACCCCTAGGGACCCCCAGGGACCCCCCAGGGACCCCCACATGGTAACTCTCATTTCTCTACCATTTTGGACGGGGGTGGGTTCGTTGGAATCGTGTCACCCCCCTGGGGGAGTTTTTGGGGGTCTCAAGGTTCGGGGACCCCTAGGGACCCCCAGGGACCCCCCAGGGACCCCCACATGGTAACTCTCTCATTTCTCTACCATTTTGGACGGGGGTGGGTTCGTTGGAATCGTGTCACCCCCCTGGGGGAGTTTTTGGGGGTCTCAAGGTTCGGGGACCCCTAGGGACCCCCAGGGACCCCCCAGGGACCCCCAGGGACCCCCCAGGGACCCCCACATGGTAACTCTTTCATTTCTCTACCATTTTGGACGGGGGTGGGTTCGTTGGAATCGTGTCGCCCCCTGGGGGTGTCTTTGGGGTTCTCAAGGTACCTATGTAGACTCACTTTTTGACGCTGCATCCTGTTGCTGTGCGACGTCTAGAAAGTGGTGAAATAGCAGACGGAAGGGGAAACACATAGTATAAAAATGAGCATGTACTTATCTAGACTTACTTTTCGACGCTGAATCCAGATATCATAATGTTGAGACTGTCCGATCCCAGGAAAGTGGTCAAAAATGGCACCAAGGTTTTGTAAAAGTGTCACAATATTTCGACCCGATTCCAACGGTGGTGGTCTTATCTCTCTACGATGTCAGGAAGTGGGTGTAAACGCCTCCTATCGGTCCCTTGCCCTCGAAACACTGACGGTATGTTAATGAGGGGGCGTGTCTTGCCCATTCAGGCTTGAGCAATCAAACCCAGAGTGCCCAGGTGGGGGTCCGCGGGGGTCCACGGGGGTCCGCGGGGTATGCACACACACGCACGCGCGCACGCCGCACACACACGCGTGTGTATAGAGGGAGGGCGGGGGGTCTCAAGGTTCGGGGACCCCTGTCTCGTGCCCAGGTGGGGGTCCGCGGGGTATCTCGGCCGTCCCTGGGCCGTTTCGTACGGGGTGAATCTCGTTCGAACCGGGCCGCCGTCCCGGACGCGCTCCCGGTGGTCTCGTGCCCAGGTGGGGGTCCGCGGGGGTCCGCGGGGTATCTCTTTCATTTCTCAACCATTTTGTACGGGGGTGGGTTCTTTGGAATCGTGTCACCCCCCTGGGGGAGTTTTTGGGGGTCTCAAGGTTCGGGGACCCCTAGGGACCCCCAGGGACCCCCCAGGGACCCCCCAGGGACCCCCACATGGTAACTCTCTCATTTCTCTACCATTTTGGACGGGGGTGGGTTCGTTGGAATCGTGTCACCCCCCTGGGGGAGTTTTTGGGGGTCTCAAGGTTCGGGGACCCCTAGGGACCCCCAGGGACCCCCCAGGGACCCCCACATGGTAACTCTCATTTCTCTACCATTTTGGACGGGGGTGGGTTCGTTGGAATCGTGTCACCCCCCCTGGGGGAGTTTTTGGGGGTCTCAAGGTTCGGGGACCCCTAGGGACCCCCAGGGACCCCCCAGGGACCCCCACATGGTAACTCTCTCATTTCTCTACCATTTTGGACGGGGGTGGGTTCGTTGGAATCGTGTCACCCCCCTGGGGGAGTTTTTGGGGGTCTCAAGGTTCGGGGACCCCTAGGGACCCCCAGGGACCCCCCAGGGACCCCCAGGGACCCCCCAGGGACCCCCACATGGTAACTCTTTCATTTCTCTACCATTTTGGACGGGGGTGGGTTCGTTGGAATCGTGTCGCCCCCTGGGGGTGTCTTTGGGGTTCTCAAGGTACCTATGTAGACTCACTTTTTGACGCTGCATCCTGTTGCTGTGCGACGTCTAGAAAGTGGTGAAATAGCAGACGGAAGGGGAAACACATAGTATAAAAATGAGCATGTACTTATCTAGACTTACTTTTCGACGCTGAATCCAGATATCATAATGTTGAGACTGTCCGATCCCAGGAAAGTGGTCAAAAATGGCACCAAGGTTTTGTAAAAGTGTCACAATATTTCGACCCGATTCCAACGGTGGTGGTCTTATCTCTCTACGATGTCAGGAAGTGGGTGTAAACGCCTCCTATCGGTCCCTTGCCCTCGAAACACGTCTGGGAAAAAGTGAGACCATTTTCGGACTCGGCACGACAAGCTGAACACGCTGATATGTGTTTCCCAGCACACAGACTTACGGTTCTCTTAATTGGCTAGCGTTAGGGTTAGTTTTCAACGCGCGATAGCTCGGGAACGATAGGTTCGTCAGCCAAGTAATTCACATGGGCGCGTACAGCTCTCCAAGATCTACGCTCCGATAGGTCCGCCATTCTCGTGCGACACCCGTAGCAAGAGTTCGCCAACTCTGACCTGTAATCCACAAGCCATATAGACATGGTAAACCGTACAGTGTATTGAATGGTAAAATGCTAACCCTAATTAAAATATCTAAAATATTTAGAAGTGTCGTAGAGACTTGAAACCAATTCCATTGGATTCCCTGTGCTTCAGACATGGATAAACACCCTTTGTTTTAGAAAAATTGGTTATTCCCTGTCGATTATAGCCTTAAAGGGCCTCAACGCCATACAAAGGTCACGGGCGTGACCATTGATAGTTAGAAGTGTCGTAGAGACTCAGGACCAAGTTCATTGGATTCAGCTGGATGAGAAGAAGAACAAATTTGCCTGCTCAAAACAAACGGACACATTTTGGATTTTTAATTGATTTTAACGCGTTGGAGGCCACTAAAAATCAAATTTTTTAAGGATTCCTCTAAATACACTTCCCCCCCCTATGTCAAGTAAGGGAAATCTAATGGTGTTAGTTTTAACTGTCTAGAAGACTTAAAAATGGGTCAAATTGCTGTTTGAAAGTTTAAAAAAAATCATATTTTCTCGAATTTTAGTCAGTTTGCTCCAAAACTCCTTCTACCCCCACTAAACCTGAATCAGAATATGTAGGTTATATCTCAATCCGACAACCAGAAGTGCCTTAATTGGCCCTTAGTTGGCTAATTATACAGTTCGATTTCGCCTCAGATTGTTCATCTCGACGAGCTCTATAACATATCCAAAGATGGGCTTCTAATATAATTTCCCCATGGAGATATAGCCCCTAGAAGGTTTACAAAATAGCCGATCTACAAGTCCTAGAAGAATTGCACTAGGACAGCCAGGATTTTGGCTACCCCCCCCCTAAATCAAGTGCACTGAGTTCGATGGATCTGACAAACCGGTCAAACTGGTTCTCAAGGTATTTTGAGGATGGACATTCAACATTTCGTCACCTTATTAAACTATTTGCCTAAGTAATTTTTTCAAGGTTTTCAGGAACCACAAAAAACTGTGCCAAATGTAGAATATATTATATTTCTTAATTATTTCAATTCCAAAAAATATGAAAAAATATGACTATTGACAAATAAAGTTGTATGTCAATCATGTAACATGTAAGGATAAAATGACTTAGGCCAATATCTGAACATGCCATTTTATCTTAGGCAATTATAAACCTTATTTGGGCCAAATTACTTACTGCAGTAAGTGACTTAGGCAAAATGTTTTTATTCCAATTATTTTTAATAGACCATAGTTTACGGTCAGCCACAGAGTGTTTAAAATAATATCAGAGCACAAAGACATTTGATACTGAAGGGGAGTGAATGGGAGTGAATGGGAGTGAATGAGACTGAATGGGAGTGAATGGGACTGAATGAGAGGTACTGTTACTATGGGACTGATACTATGGGAGTGAATGGGAGGGAATGGGACTGAATGGGAGGTACTGTTACTATGGGACTGATACTATGGGAGTGAATGGGAGGTACTGTTACTATGGAACTGATACTATGGGAGTGAATGGAAGTGAATGGGATGAATGGGAGGTACTGTTACTATGGGACTGATACTATGGGAGTGAATGGGACTGAATGGGAGTGAATGGGAGTGAACTGGACTGAATGGGAGTGAATGGGACTGAATGGGAGTGAATGGGAGTGAAAAGGATGAATGGGAGGTACTGTTACTATGGGACTGATAATATGGGAGTGAATGGGACTGAATGGGAGTGAATGGGATGAATGGGAGTGACAGTCCCATAGTAACAGTACCTACCATTCACTCCCATTCACTCCCATTCACTCCCATTCAGTCCAGTTCACTCCCATTCACTCCCATTCAGTCCAGTTCACTCCCATTCACTCCCATAGTAACAGTACCTCCAATTCACTCCCATTCAGTCCCATAGTAACAGTACCCCCCATTCACTCCCATAGTATCAGTCCCATAGTAACAGTACCTCCCATTCAGTCCCATAGTAACAGTACCCCCCATTCACTCCCATAGTATCAGTCCCATAGTAACAGTACCTCCCATTCACTCCCATTCAGTCCCATTCACTCCCATAGTAACAGTACCTCCCATTCACTCCCATTCACTCCCATAGTATCAGTCCCATAGTACAGTACCTCCCATTCACTCCCATTCACTCCCATTCACTCCCATAGTATCAGTCCCATAGTAACAGTACCTCCCATTCACTCCCATAGTATCAGTCCCATAGTAACAGTACCTCCCATTCACTCCCATTCAGTCCCATTCACTCCCATAGTATCAGTCCCATAGTACAGTACCTCCCATTCACTCCTATTCACTCCCATAGTATCAGTCCCATAGTAACAGTACCTCCCATTCATTCCCATTCACTCTCATTCACTCCCATGAATTCCCATTCACTCCCATTCAGTCCCATTCACTCCCATTCACTCCCATAGTATCAGTCCCATAGTACAGTACCTACCATTCACTCCCATTCAGTCCCATTATATCAGTCCCATAGTAACAGTACCCCCCATTCACTCCCATAGTATCAGTCCCATAGTAACAGTACCTCCCATTCACTCCCATTCACTCCCATAGTATCAGTCCCATAGTAACAGTACCTCCCATTCACTCCCATTCACTCCCATAGTATCAGTCCCATAGTAACAGTACCTCCCATTCACTCCCATTCACTCCCATAGTATCAGTCCCATAGTATAGTACCTCCCATTCACTCCCATTCACTCCCATTCAGTCCCATTCTATCAGTCCCATAGTAACAGTACCTCCCATTCATTCCCATTCACTCTCATTGTGGCAGCGGTGGCCGAACGGATAGCGGCGCGGTCTAGATACCGGAAGGTTCCCAGTTCGAACCAGCCGTCCGACACGTTAAAATTACCACCGCTGAAATGCCCTTGAACAAGGCATCAACCACTACGATGAAATGTGTTCTATGAGCAGGGCCTGGCTGGAAACAAGTTCTTGAGCTTAGCCCAGATACCCTGGGTAAATATAGATTTCATTTCATTTCATTTCATTTCACTCCCATTCAGTCCCATTCACTCCCATAGTATCAGTCCCATAGTAACAGTACCTCCCATTCACTCCCATAGTATCAGTCCCATAGTACAGTACCTCCCATTCACTCCCATAGTATCAGTCCCATAGTACAGTACCTCCCATTCACTCCCATTCACTCCCATAGTATCAGTCCCATAGTAACAGTACCTCCCATTCACTCCCATAGTATCAGTCCCATAGTAACAGTACCTCCCATTCACTCCCATTCAGTCCCATTTTGAAAGGTGTGTTAAAATGGCCTAAGTCACATTTTATTATAATAATAATAATAATAATAGCTCAAATTTATATAGCGCTTTTCTAAATACCCAAAGCGCTTTACATAGGAACACTAGGAACAGACTTTAATAAGAAAAAAACTAAAAAAAACAAAGCAAAACATAACATAGCAGTACAGGGTTAAAAAGATAAAAGGATAAACGAGGGAAGGGGGGGACATCCTATCCAGACCTCAGCTGGGGAAAGCTATCCTGAAGAGGTGGGTTTTGAGTGAGGTTTTGAATGAGAGGAGAGAGGGAGCAGCTCTGAGATGGTTGGGGAGTTCATTCCAGAGGTTGGGGGCCGAAACAGAGAAGGCCCTGTCCCCCCAGGTGCGGTGCTTGGCCTTGCGGACCTTCAGGAGGTTGGCTTCACTGGACCTGAGGGAGCGGAGGGGGACATATGGTTCGAGAAGATCGGAGAGGTAGGGGGGAGCCAGGTTATTGAGAGCTTTGTAGGTGGTGAGCAGGATTTTGTAGTGAATTCTTTGTTTGACGGGAAGCCAGTGTAGGTCGTGGAGGACGGGTGTAATGTGGTCTCTGGAGCGTGTACTGGTGAGCAGGCGGGCAGCGGAGTTTTGTACGTGTTGTAGTTTGTTGAGGATTTTGGAGGTGGTGCCATTGAGTATACTGTTGCAGTAGTCGATCCGGGATGTGATGAATGCGTGGATGAGGGTTTCGGCAGCAGGGAAAGACAGAGAGGGCCGGAGGCGGGCAATATTCCTGAGGTGGAAGAAGGCGGTTTTGATTATGACTTAGGCAAAATAAAATGGCCTAAGTCTCAGTCTTGACATAGGCCATTTTTTTAATAGGGTGTAACAGGGAGGCCTTTTACGTTAGGGCTTAGGCGATTTTACCAGAGGTGGCCAGCATCACCAGGAGTTGATTTAGGCCAAAAACTCATTTTCGGCAAAAAATGACTTAGGCCATTAGTTTAATAAGGTGACGATTTTAAAGTTCATAGAATGTCAGTTATTTAATCATGATGCATTTTCTTTGTTTAACAACATTTTAAAAATCAAATCCTCTCAAAGATAATTTAGACTAATTGTCAAGGCAAAATTGTGTTCATATTTATTTATATATTAAAAAATATGTGGGGGTCCCTGGGGGTCCCTAGGGGTCCCCGAACCTTGAGACCCCCAAAAACGCCCCCAGCGGGGTGACACGATTCCAACGAACCCACCACCGTCCAAAACGGTTGTGAAATGAAAGAGTTACCATGTGGGGGTCCCTGGGGGGTCCCTGGGGGTCCCTAGGGGTCCCCGAACCTTGAGACCCCCAAAAACGCACCCAGGGGGGCGACACGATTCCAACGAACCCACCCCCGTCCAAAATGGTAGAGAAATGAGAGAGTTACCATGTGGGGGTCCCTGGGGGGTCCCTAGGGGTCCCCGAACCTTGAGACCCCCAAAAACTCCCCCAGGGGGGTGACACGATTCCAACGAACCCACCCCCGTCCAAAATGGTAGAGAAATGAGAGAGTTACCATGTGGGGGTCCCTGGGGGGTCCCTGGGGGTCCCCGAACCTTGAGACCCCCCGCCCTCCCTCTATACACACGCGTGTGTGTGCGGCGTGCGCGCGTTCGTGTGTGTGCATACCCCGCGGACCCCCGCGGACCCCCACCTGGGCACGAGACAGGGGTCCCCGAACCTTGAGACCCCCGCCCTCCCTCTATACACACGCGCGTGTGTGTGGCGTGCGCGCGTGCGTGTGTGTGCATACCCCGCGGACCCCCGCGGACCCCCACCTGGGCACGAGACCACCGGGAGCGCGTCCGGGACGGCGGCCCGGTTCGAACGAGATTCACCCCGTACGAAACGGCCCAGGGACGGCCGAGATACCCCGCGGACCCCCGCGGACCCCCACCTGGGCACGAGACAGGGGTCCCCGAACCTTGAGACCCCCCGCCCTCCCTCTATACACACGCGTGTGTGTGCGGCGTGCGCGCGTGCGTGTGTGTGCATACCCCGCGGACCCCCGCGGACCCCCACCTGGGCACGAGACAGGGGTCCCCGAACCTTGAGCCCCCCCGCCCTCCCTCTATACACACGCGTGTGTGTGCGGCGTGCGCGCGTGCGTGTGTATGCATACCCCGCGGACCCCCGCGGACCCCCACCTGGGCACGAGACCACCGGGAGCGCGTCCGGGACGGCGGCCCGGTTTGAACGAGATTCCCCCCGTACGAAACGGCCCAGGGACGGCCGAGATACCCCGCGGACCCCCGCGGACCCCCACCTGGGCACGAGACCCCCGGGAGCGCGTCCGGGGCGGCGGCCCGGTTCGAACGAGATTCCCCCCGTACGAAACGGCCCAGGGACGGCCGAGATACCCCGCGGACCCCCGCGGACCCCCACCTGGGCACGAGACCCCCGGGAGCGCGTCCGGGACGGCGGCCCGGTTCGAACGAGATTCCCCCCGTACGAAACGGCCCAGGGACGGCCGAGATACCCCGCGGACCCCCGCGGACCCCCGCGGACCCCCACCTGGGCACGAGACCCCCGGGAGCGCGTCCGGGACGGCGGCCCGGTTCGAACGAGATTCCCCCCGTACGAAACGGCCCAGGGACGGCCGAGATACCCCGCGGACCCCCGCGGACCCCCACCTGGGCACGAGACCCCCGGGAGCGCGTCCGGGACGGCGGACTGAAGGGAACAAGGGAACGCCCCTTTTCTGTTTCCGTTTATCTGTTTCCGTTTCCGCTTTTCTGTTTCCTTTCCTCTGGCAGATGCTCCCTGAAGCGGACTTCCCCCCGCCCCCCCCCTTGCAGCACTTCCTGGTCCCCTGAGCGGACTCTGCAGTCAGACACTCTTGGTTACTTCCGCCAAATTCAACCATTTCCGGTTGCCATTTCCGGGGAAACACAGACAAGTATAATCGAACTGTGATCTCCCACATCGATTATCCAATGGCTGTTAAGTGACATCAGCAAGGACCACCCCTCATTAACATACCGTCAATGAAATACGGCATGAAATAAATGTTTAAATAAATGTTTAAATAAATGTTTAAATAATTAAATAATTAAATGTTTAAATAAATAATTAAATGTTTAAATAAATAATTAAATGCTTAAATAAATAATTAAATAAATAAATACGTAAATAAATAAGGAAATAAATACATAAATAAATAATTAAATGTTTAAATAAGTAATTAAATGTTTAAATAAATAATTAAATAAATAAATACGTAAATAAATAAGGAAATAAATACATAAATAAATAATTAAATGTTTAAATAAGTAATTAAATGTTTAAATAAATAATTAAATAAATAAATACGTAAATAAATAAGGAAATAAATACATAAATAAATAATTAAATGTTTAAATAAATAATTAAATGTTTAAATAAATAATTAAATAAATAAATACGTAAATAAATAAGGAAATAAATACATAAATAAATAATTAAATGTTTAAATAAATAATTAAATGTTTAAATAAATAATTAAATAAATAAATACGTAAATAAATAAGGAAATAAATAATTAAATAAATACATAAATATATAAATAAATAATTAAATACATAAATGGTCACATAAATGAATACATTTCAATATTTAATTGTATATTTCTTTGCACAATTATTTATTTATTTGAGCATTTCATGCTTTATAAATGCATTTATTTATTTATGTATTTATATCTAGATACGGCAGGAATGGCATTCCATAAAAGAAGGCTTAACGGTCGAAATGTTGGTTTCCTGTACTCTGCATCCTGTAAATTAAGTATTGGCACTTTGGCTATAAGTGTGATGTGCGGCCACTTTCTTGTCCCTTCAATATTTCTACATGAATTTCTACATGGATCACATTTCAAAGTTAATGCAGAAATATACCAATTTCCATTTGACTTTCTAGGAACCCCAAGAATGGATTCAGCACCCCCACAAGGCACAAACCCTTAGTTTGTCCCACAAGCTCATATTATTTATATTTATCTTTTTATATTTTATATTATATTTTTCCCAGAGTAGAAGTGTAACCAGCACTGGGCAACTGCCCGCCCAAAGCAAAGTAAAGTTCTTTGTTTACCCAGGGTGAATGGACTAAGCTCGAGATGCTTGTTTACAGCCAGACCCTGCTCATAGAACATTTCATGGTAGGCGTTCAATGCCTTGCTCAAGGGCACTTCAGCCGTGGTAATTTTAACGTGCCGGTCAAGGGATTCGAACTGGCGACCTTCCGATAACAAGACCGCTCCGCAAACCGTTCGGCCACCACTGCCCAGTTGAGCCCTTTGCCGGCTTCTGAAAGTCTGAACGAAAATGTTGGGTTGGAAGAAATTCTCAACTTTGATTGGCTCCCACAAAGTCTCCGAGAGAAGTTCAGTTGGAAGTAATTGAGCGGTGTAAGAAGACCTTTATGAACACATTAGTGAAGAAAGCTATTATTTTCCTATTAACAAATTTCCATCCATCCATCCATCTTCAACCACTTATCCGGAATCAGGTCACACTTTCTGTACACTTTTTTGAAATAAATCTTCCTCCTATATAAGTATAACTAGTATTATACTAGTATAATAATTCCTGATGATCATGTTTTAGGGGGGGGGGGGGGGGGGGCAAAGTCTTGTTCCCTACCTGGAGTGCACAAACCGTCAGCTTCCTGCTGAGAAGAACAGAACCATAATGAGATTTGGATATGCTGATCCTCATCCCAGCCATGCACTGCACACTCGACTGCTAATTGGTAAAAATGTGATTATATTGTAAAGGGTAAAGGCTACCCTCAGCTGCACACCAGACTGCCAGAGTCTGGCATGCTGTGATCACTTTAAGTTTCATGTCTAGTGTCTAGTTTCCTAGACTAGACACCTTCTTTGTTCAGTTACGCGCAATATTGTCTGATTTATAGTGAAAATAGATGTTTTGATAATTGCGCCACTAATTTGCGCCACAAATTTTGGTACTGTAGACATTTTGACAACTTAGCTCATCATTGCGTACACATTTCTTCCAATCTAGAAACACAGATTAAAAACATTTCCAGGGGCATGCATGATACCCCCTTCTTCCCACTTGACTACATTTGCATTTGGTTTCACTATTCTGCAAAGTCTCTTAAAATCACACCCGTGTAAACTGAGTGGTGCAACTCCATGTGGGGGTCCCCGGTGGGTCCCCGGAACTTCCAGAGCCACAGGAACGCGCCCAGGTTGCCAGCGAGCCGCCCCGCGTCCGAAACGGTCTAGAAATGACAGAGTTACTGTATGGGGGATTTAGCAGATCTCTCTCTCTCTCTCTCTCTCTCTCTCTCTCTCTCTCTCTCTGTTTCTCGCACAACAGCGCCACCTTTGCCCCTACTGGTACTCTAAACATTGTGACAGTCACATAGGTTAGGACATAGTCACATAGGGACATTGCTGTTCCTTGGAGTGGTTGCACCACTCAAAAACAAAGTTACTGAGTGGTTATGTAAGGCCTTTCTGCCACTGTACAAAGTTTCAGACAAATCAGCATGGCCGAAAAACGACCTTTTGGTCCTCCAGCATTTCTCTTCATGATATAGACCCTGATGATCTCCAGGGAGAGATTGCGAGGAGTTGGGGCAGAGCAGAGAAAGAGGTTGATAGAGTGAAAGGGAGAGTGACATTCCCATCTACTTCAGTGTGATGAAGATCATGGGACTGTGCATTTTGCAAGAGAAATAAGCAACCAGGTCTATAAAAACGATCCCAAACTAGCCTATCTACAAGCTCTCAACACGTCATGTCGTATTTTTGAAACATTTTAACAACTCTCTGGCACAACATTTTCAGATGAGGGGTTTGCGGACAAATTATTGTCAGATTCAATATTACACTTTTTAGTCATGCAGCAACACTGATGCGTGTGTGCGTGCGTGTGTGCGTGCGTGCGTGCGTGCGTGCGTGCGTGCGTGCGTGCGTGCGTGCGTGCGTGCGCGTGTGTGTGTTACAGGCCCTTTTTGAAACCAGCTCCTCGCCACTCCCCCTACACACTTCCACTTGGTTTGAGTGTACTCCACACATCTTTCAACTCATGAGTTTCTATTAGACGCCTAAGTCTAACAGAAGAAGCAGGATGAGGCTCTAAGTGATTTCTGTCATTTGCCGCCAATTCTGTGCAATTAAAATCGCCAGCCAAAAACAAAAAATCGTCACTGCAGTTTGTAATAACATTACACAAAATGTCCCAAATTGTCATTCTTTCAATGGCCAAAACTGGAGCATAAACATTAATAAAATGCATTGTCACGTTTTCATATTGAACTTTCACTTTTAAAATATAGCCACACATTACTTCTTCCACCTCAAAAGAATAGGGACTGAAGCCCTTTGAAAAGAGCACCCCAACCCCACCACTGTTAGACAATGTATGGCTTAGAATAACCTCTCCAGGCCACTATTTTTCCCATTAGATAGATAGATAGAAGGCAGTTTAAGAAAATTACAGAAAATGACATTTTAAAAAACACCAAATGGACTTAAACACAAAAAAGCCTTTGCTTGTTTCCAACATACTGTACAAACAAAAACAACCATGAAACATATAACAAATAATCCTTATATATATAAGGCTGGGAGCTATATACATACTGTAGGACAAGAGGTACCCTGAGAGAACAGTCCAGAGCATGGGAGATGGCTATCCAGGGTCGGAAGCTAACTATGACCAGTTAGTGTGTAGATGGAGCCATGATTTCAGGTCTTTCCTAAATCTTGCAATAGCATTTAGGGATTTCAGGGCTGGAGGGAGTGCATTCCACAGAGTAGTGGCTGCGTAGTGAGCATAGCAATCATTTTCATTTGTAACATCACTGTGCGTTTCTTGAATAAAAGTTACATCCATTCTTTTGAACTCTATCAGTTTATAAAGAGAAGCTATTTTTGCATCACTTCTTGCACCATTAATGTTTAAAGAACCAATTTGAAAGTCCCCCATCAAAAAGAATAGAATTGACAGTACAGAAAACACATACAAATGTGTGGAAAAACAAACTCAACTTAATCATCATCATCCTCTATTGGAGTTGTCTTTTTAACTTTTGTAACCATTTTCTTACGCCTCCAAATCTCTTGGTCAGTAAAAGCCCCATCTTGCTTGACTCTGACAAAACCTCTCAAATCAGGGAAAAGGTCTTTTTTACCCCCCTAAGCCCTTTTGTGTCTGACAGAAATTTCGAAATTGTATCAATAGGATAGAACTCCCTTTCAGCCTCCTGTGATGTTGACACATTTTCCATTGCTTTCAAATTTTTACCTTTAGAACCTGTTTGTTCCTTCTCATTAATTTTCCTTTTGGTGGGCTTACTAGATAAACATACATCCTCAAAAATGTCTTTTTTCCCAGCACCTACAGACATTTGGCCAAAAACCATGTTTTGAACAACTAATGCAGTCTTCAATTTTTCCCCCTGACTGTCCTGTAGGCTGCTTTTTTCAGCAGACACACTTTCACCTGTTAGCCCCTCTTTAACCACATTGTCAGCCACGCTGCTTGTTAATCTCTTTATTCCCATTTTTCTTTGTCAGTTTGTTTTTCTGTAACACCCCGCTGGTCTGTGCTTTTGCACCTTTATCTCCAATTTTCTCTTGATCATTTTGCTCGTTCTGAATCTGATCCCCCTGCACAGAACTCTGCCCTCGCATAACTGCCTCCGTTTCATTTTCTGTCTCTGTAACCTGTTGCGCAACGGGCGAGTTACAGGCTGCGGTGCCGGTGCGCTCTGTGCGCCTTTTGTTCCAGACGGGCCAGCACCACCCTCTCCACTGCTCTCAGCAGCAGCCACGGTGGCGTGGCAGAGGGGGCTCGGGGACAAGAACCAATTAAATGCCCCTCCACTCCACAACCAAAGCATTTCATATTGTCAGAAGTGGCAAACACAGTATAATTAAAGCCGCCGACTTTGAAACTGAACGTCAAGTTCAACTTGCTTTCCTTCAAAACAATATATAGACCTGCCTTCGGTGACACACAACATGTTTTAACAGTTGGTGGTTTTAACAGTGACACCCCAGTAAAACCATTTTAACTGGGGACACCAACTTCCCATAACGTGACAACTCTTTTGCCAAATCCTCATTCTTAAGGAATGGAGGAGCATTTGAAATTATTATCTTTTTAGCTGGACTAATCAGCGGAAGAACAGGTGTGAATGTGTCGCGGACAACAATCCTATTTTCGACAATGTAACAGAGTGGTCCTCTGTTACTTATTCTGCACAGCATATTGGCACTTTATTAACTTGCACAGTTGTATTTTGCAGTCATGATTTTATTGTTTAATACAGTTTCCTGTTTAGCTGAGATGGCCACTCAGCCAACGAGTTCCACCTGGGGAAATGCTTGGTGATTAACAAACATGAGGGGCAAGTGCAATGTGGGTTATAGATGCAATATGTTTGGGAAGTGCAATAATGTGGAGTTCTTGATGAATTGAACATGGTGGACCATCTTGTAAACAAGTGTAATGCTTAATTGGGTCGTCGAATCACAGTTAATAGTCTTTGCATTGAGTTTGTGCTTGAAATGTACTGTAATTCTGCAAACTGTTAATAAATATTTCAATCAATCAATCAATCTATTGTTGAGGTTTTGATTGAATGCCTAACAATTGCCTGTGATGTGTTTCAGTAAGGATTGGGCTGGACCATGTCAGGATAGCAGGGGAGGTTAAGATGTGCTGTTGTGATTGATTATTTATGTTGTAGTGTGAAGGACTTATTATATAACTTATATAGTTCATGTAGTTCACAGAAACTTGTAACATTTGTATGGTTTAAGGTTATTTATTTATATGTATTTATTGTATGCTTATGTATGTATTTATGGTATGTTCTCGTTTGAAGACACCCCTGTAAATGGGATAGTCCATTCTCATTATCTCCAGCTGGGTATAAAAGGCTGCCATTTTGCCAGTGAACTGATGTCTGTGCTGGGAGTAGAGAGCTTCCTGTATTCATGCCAGTTGGTAGTGCTCTTTGGTGAATAAACATACTATTGGTTAACCTTTACCAATGCCTCTGTACTGTTTCTCCAGCCACTAACACGGACATTCCAGACAACTGTTTCAACTTTGTCCACCCCGTCCAGGAAGATAACAATACTTATAATTCATGCGAGAGGCAGATTTCACACTTTGAAATCCTACCACCTCTCCAACAGCAAAACTAACCTCCTCGGCTGACACGCCAGCATTAGTGACAACTTTAATGGCATGTCAGGTTCTCAAAATCTTCATGGCCACTAACCACGGGCATAATGCCCCGATTGTGCATGAACAAATCAAAAACAAAAAACATATAGAACAAAAGAGAATAAATAAAGAAAGAAGAAAGATAGAGAACTCACTATACCAACTCGCAAACACTCAGAGAGAGAGAGAGAGAGAGAGAGTTAATATATTGAAGTCCAGCCATTCTGATATGCATTAGCCATGCAGCCATTTGTTGCAGTTTTCTGTAATTATACAGTATTCATAATACAACAGATGTGCTCCTTTCCACATTCAGCCTTCCTCCCATTTACTTTGGCTCACCGTGACCTGCTGCCTGTCATTCCTCCAAAAAGCAACAATTTGGCAATTTGGCCTGTTCATCCGCAATCAGCAAAACACAGCTGATGCAAAAATCCCAGATCACATTTTTGGGTTGATTATGAACAGACATGTTCATAATCAGACAGCATGCTGTTTTATTGACAACACCAATACAACAACAAGTGTCAGAGTTTGGAAGCGCTCGTTTTCAAACGTCCTGCTGCCTCCTGCATTATGTGACATTTAGAAACAGGTGGTACGAGTCAGGACCGTTGAGTGATTTCCAAAGGGCGCTTCCAAACTCCACATTACAATCAGTGATCAAAAACATACCTGCCGTCTTTATCACAATGCATTCTCTGCCTGAAATGAGATACACTATAGTTCCTTTTCTGTTATAACTCCTTTTCTGAATGAGTGATAGGATGAATATAGCACCTGGGTATACCATTAAGGACCTGAGGCCGATCTACAAATGCATTCTAAGCAGTTTTCTGAAAGACGTATGTTTATCGGGTGGTGCTCAAAGGTTTTCATGTCAAGGACCCCCAAAATTATATGTATTTGGCGACTGAACCCCATGTCAAAATATTTTGTTCCAGGGACCACCAGAAGCAAAGATTTGAGTTAAAAATGAATTTGAATAGCCAAGGTTATCTGCCTGCTATCATGCTGAAGCAGGGCTTTGGAAATGTACGCCTGCCTGCAGGGAATAAATGAACCACAACGCCTAGCTGGCTGTGTCGGGGGAATACATCACTGACTGTACTGTATATGGTCGACTGGTGAGTCGTGACTGGTTGATCCTGAACAGGTGGCACTTTTAAGTTTAGCCGACAAGGTTTTTCACATTGATGTTGAATGAATGAATGAATGAATGTTTATTTTGAACATTAAACCCCAGATTCCGTATTGTGGAGAAAGCTTTTGCAGAAATTAGCAGATCCACGAGCTCACAAGCCAAGTTGTCGATCGGCTATTTTCAGCAAAAGACTTCCTCACGATAATAGAAAATAAAAAAACACATATGCAGCCTGGGCCGTGGCTCAGCGGTCCAGGCACCTTGGCTGGTTGCCCAAGTCTGGCAGTGTGTCGCGGGTTCGACTCCCGATCCCGACGGCCCTTACTGCATGTCACTCCCCCATCTCTCTCCCCCATTTCCTGTCAGCCTATACTGTCTGTCCCTCTATAAAAAATATAAAATAAAGGTGAAAGCCGCAAAAAAAAACAATAAAAAAAATAGGCCTACAGCCCTGACAGACTCTGGTCAACTATGTGCAGGTTTAAGTGGTTAAAAACAAAATAATACACAATAATGCAAAAAAAAGAAAAGAAAAAAAGATAATAATTGCTCGTAAATCTTCTATAAAAGATTCTATAAAAATAAAACTGAACATATACTGAACCATATAGGCCTACCATTTTACCATCTTCCTCAACACCCCTCTTCCTCTTCTCTATATATCTTATGGAATCAGGATAAAATGTATCCTCATGTAATCAAGTTGATCTTTTGGTCATTGTGGATCTGGAAAGACAAAAGGACTGAAGTGAAAGTCAAAACTATAGCTGTGAGTTTGTGACACAAACACAGTGGTCCTCATTCACAACGGCGTTTACACCAGAGTGTAACGGAAGCGTATACAGATACTAAATATCATCGTATTTCTCTGTCCGATCACGCTGCGATTTGCTCCCGTCTTATTCAGGGAAGCTGGTGTAATCACTTCATTTGTGCGGATCGCAGAGTGTAGCCTTTCCGCATTTTTCCCAAGCGATTCGCCTGGTGTCGCCTGGTTAGAACGCCCATCCCACACCATATAAGGCAACAGGAAATATCGAAATACGTCATCATAGCCTGCACCGGGCTTTAAATTATATACAACAGCCGCGATGAGCTTGTAGAGCAGTTAATTTTGACAGGCGGGTCTCTGCACGGACAGACCTTCAAGCAAACAGCGCGAGTTTTGTATATAATTATAAACGAAACTTGCCAACTTGGCACGCATTGCTTCACTCCTTGTTAAATGTCAGGACGTTAATAAGTTAACTGATGTTACAGTTACTTTCACATAATGAGAAATAAGTTAATTTGTACTGTTCACCACACAACCAAATGCTATATTAAAACTCGGCAATGATAAAAGGCCCTATTGATTAGTCTACTACTGCGGTGATTGATTCCCTGCCCTGCACTGTCGGATTTGGAAAGCAAATATATGGACATGCATGGACACAGGACATATTTTCTTTCTTTTTTTTCTTGTGGGATTTGGACTTAAGGCTATAGGCCTATTTCATCCGATCCAACTGCGTTGTATGTTTCCTCAGCTGCAGGTAAGAGTTGGCTATTCTGTGTGGCGTCCGAATGTGATCAATATATACATATTATAAATTAATACCACGACGCAAATGGAGGCAGATAGGTGCTTGCAGCAAATGCATTTAGGCCTACGTGAAACTTGAATTGGCTGAGTCTCTGTCAACATGCTGATCAGCGAGTTACAGTGGTAATCATAATAATCATCATCAACAGCCTTTCTTGTCTGTCTGTCCGTCATGTTTGTGAACAAGCGCGAGTGGAGGTGAGCTGGCTTAAAACTATGATATGACTGGCCGACTTTCAAACACGCTGATGCCATTCATTCAAATAGGCTAATGTGGTCTTCTATTTTTTATATAGGGCTAATCCCCCCCCCCCCCCCCCCCCCCCCCCCACACACACACACACACGCACCGACAGTCAGACTGACTGTCGGTAAATAGGCCTATACTGCAGACATTACTACACTAAACAACGTTGGATTCGTACAGTGCAGAATGCAGATAAGTGTATGTTCTTATTATAATTGTGAGCTTGTTTTTTAACATGCAGCGCGAGTCCGCGAGACTGCGAGAGCCGATCTACAAGCTCACAGCGCGTTGCACTGCGAGTAGAAAGCTGTCAAGTGAGCAGCGCAATCGCGCATGCTAGAAATATCCTAATAAATAAATAAATAAAAAAGATGTCGGGCTTGCAGGGGCAGTTTCTGTATGGCACTCTAGGCTAACCTGCCTCTAGAATGCATGCATTTAGGCATACAAGTGATACTTGTTGGGGACACATGCCTACATATTTTATCTGAGATTTGGGGACTTTTAATTGATTCAGCATGAAGACTAAAGCCTTCTTAATAAATCTACGCAAGCGTACACGACCATGAGAGGTGGCGCAGCTTTCAGCGGAATTTCCGACCAACCCACGTCCCCGTCAAGTTCACGTTCAAGTTCATGAATTCCCACGTAATGTGGGAATCCACGTAAATGCCTGTCCGCTCACGCTCCGCTCACGTAACGTCACTTTATGAGCGTAAACGCCGTTGTGAATGAGGACCAGTGTGACTGGAAGATAGAAAGCACAAAAGTCAAGGCCTGGGACTTCAGGCCTTCAGGTGATTTCAACATAGACTGAAAAACTCTGAAAAACAAAACAACAACGTCCAGTGGCGTAAACAACTGATGGGATTTCATGTCACCTAGCAACAATTCATGAAAAAAACATCCAGATCTTCAAAGAATAGTTCCCAGGGAGGTTATCCTTAATTTGTCTCTCAGCCCCCTGGAGATCAGGGAATTAGGGGAGCTTTTGCTTGGTAATTGTATCCTTGCTCTGATGCTGTGGTTCTAAAACATGCAGCAGTATCAGTCGTTGAGAGGTGTGGCATGCGATCAGGGACTGAACAATGTGGTGATAAATAATTGAATATTTTATTAGATTAGTAAGAACCTCAGTTTTATGGGGAGATCATCATATTGACACAAAGGGGAAGAAATATTTCATTCTTCAAACTGAATGAATGAGTATTAGAAGACTATTGTGAATAATTTAAAATAATCTAAATTAAAACTAGTTACGGACTCAAACATGTCAAACATGTTAGAACCGACTACAATTAAGGATTCATAATGCACTTAATATTATCTAAATTAAAACTAGTTGCGGACTCAAATGTTTCGAACGCGTTCGAACCGACTTAAAAAGATTCATAATGCACTAATTATGACACAACTCGCATAGCTCCTCGCCTCTATGTCAATATCACAGAGGATTTCATATGGGCTTATGGGCCATATGGCATGTGCTATGTGCCCTTTGAAAAATTATCGTACATTCTTCTGGGAGACTGGGACTACAGACAGCAGGCATTGTTGAATAATGCAGCTAGTCCATGTTCTCCACCTAGGAGGCCATACATTTGTATTATATATATTCAGGTAGATACATGTTGTATTATATCCATTGCCAAGGTGACCAGTGGATCTCTGCACTGTGATCTCTGATATATCAACCTTTTAGTCTAATACTGCCTTGTGTCCTGTTGAAGTGTCCTCGAACAATACATTGCACGTTGCTTTCATCTGGCTGCATATATACCCTATCTGTTTGATACTATTTTTATGCACAAATAAGGCTATTCTATACTTTCACACTACAGACTTTACTCCCCATGCTTTATTATACTGTATTGCTGTTGCTGATGAAGATTTTACTTCAATCATATACATTATCTTGTTTATTATATATCTTGTTTTGCTGATACACCATTAGTACAGCTGGCGCATTCGTGAGTGACAAATATCTTGATTTACCCTATTTCCATGTAATCCCTTTTCAAGCGAAAAAGGGATTACATTAAACACCATTTTTCAGCTTGACAACACTGGGAGCGAAATGGTCATACACCAAGCAGCCTAGAAATCACGGTGTGTCTGCCATTGCACAACGTGGATCAGAGGCGGGGGATAATATAATGTAGCGCAATAACATTAAATATCCATGATTTTTCCACAGTTAATTCTACTGTGTTTAATAATGTATTATTATTTCTTCTCCTCGATGCAGCTGGTACACGTGGCGGTATATACCTTTACATCGGCTGTATCTGGCCTGCTTCAAGAAGATTATAAAATAGCATCTCATGTACCGTAATCCTTTCACCGCCACTTCTTCACACCGCTATCCTTCGCCTCGGATGTTCAACAAATAGTTTTTCCTTGTGACTGATCTGTGGAGAATACAGTAGTTCCAAAACTCAACGCAGGCTGGTGTGTTTCAAGCACACTAGCTGGCCAGGCCAAGCCAAATTTACAATTTAGGCATTTAGCTGACGCTCTTAATCCAGAGCCATTTACAGTGATATAAGCCTTCATCTGCAATGCATATTGCCCCAGGCAGATTAAGGTGCGATTCATACTCCTATTTTAGAGCCGAATAAAAGTCGGTTCGGCGCTGTAGAGCCTACAATGTGACGTAATTTGAGGTTCGCGGGTACTGTCCTAAAGTCGGCTCTTCGGTGCTACTGAAAATTTCTGACGAGCCGAAATAATTTCGGCACTACAGCGGTAAAATAGGAGTATGAATCGGCCCTAAATCTGGCCCCTCTCAATTGTGAGATGACTTCACGGCCGAAGTGGTGACGAGCCAACCAGATTTGTCTGGAACCAGGCTATAACCAACCAGGGCCCAGTATGCAAATATGGGGCGGGACATTGCGGAAAGAAATCGACTGCTGAGAGGGACGAGACTAATATCCACGCAGTGATATTAGTATCGCTACGTGAGGCT
This sequence comes from Electrona antarctica, assembly GCF_951216825.1. Taxonomy (NCBI): domain Eukaryota; kingdom Metazoa; phylum Chordata; class Actinopteri; order Myctophiformes; family Myctophidae; genus Electrona; species Electrona antarctica. The sequence goes on along the minus strand of NC_136801.1, from coordinate 12,176,767 downwards.
AAGGTAAACACGAGGTAATACATCAAATGCATAGAAATTGTCATCTAGATTCAGAGGTAAACCAAGAACCTATCATCATCAGTATAATATTAAAAAAATTACAATAATCTGTACATTGAAACTACACTGCAAGTTTGGCGAACACCATTTCAACTATTCGCTGGAAAGTAAATCGGCACAAAAACAAAACTGTAGAACTCAGGCTATACTGTTGGTATGAAAAACACGTTTTTGAGCGCTGTCTCGTCTGACCTTGTACTGTAGGCCTGCATCTCTAATGAACCCGTCTTCAGCTAAGCGTTTGGAATCTATGCAATTCGGGTGTTGCAAGGCCAATATCACCAAATGACTGATTCGTGGATAAAGCTTGTGTTCTTGTTTATGCATTGTACACCATTAAACAGTAGCTGGAGGCTGGTTTTAATTGGAGTCAAAACAAGAGTAGAAAGATGTTTTTTCTAATCATTAGAATGTGTGTTTTCCCGCTCTTACATTTCACACACCAGGCAGTTACATAACATAATGAATTATGCAAGTCAAAAGGTATGATGTGTAATGATGAGATTATTACTTGTGCGGTTGCACTGTTTTCCCCCCCACACAATAACATGTTTGTTATATATGCCATATGTTACTCAGGCATTAGTAAGATTATCCTGACTCAACAATATTTATATAAATACACTGTAGCGACCAATTACCCCACTACAATTCAGTGATGCTGTACGTTTTGTGATGCTGAGCATTTTTCTTGATCAGTAAGCTTTCTCAAGGATCACTTTATGAGTTAATAGAGCTAACTTCAACAGATATCCTCATGATTGTACTGAACAGCATACCTGTAGCTTACTATTAAGTCTATATAGTAAAAGTACAACTGACTTTAGAATACAAAAAGTATAAGTAGTATACATGAAACAAGAATAAAGAGTCATAACTGCCAGGTGCATAAAGCTCTCATTTCACTAGTTGGAGAAAACACACCATTGGGAAGGTTCAAGGGATTTATTGACAGTAAAGAATGGAGGGATGAATGGAATCGGGTGTGTAGGTTCCAGGGGGGGTCGCCAAACCCTGGGGTCTTTGGGGAGGAGGTCGTATGGCGATCGTCGCATAGCGTTCGTCGTAAGGCGTTCGTCTTACGGTGCGCATGGACGGTCACCCCCCAGCAGGAACCTGAGAGAGTTTTGTTTTAATCGTTTGTTTCCGCTTTGGCAAGGTGAAGGTAGTAGTCCTTGCGCCGATGAGCTCCTTTGAGGGGAGCAGGGAAAGGAGCTACTGGAGGTGGGGGTGGGATGCGAGAAGCCTGTAGGAAGGCGTCCATTTATGAACATCTACAGTATAATCAGTTTGTATGGCGCAGCCTCTGCTCACAGCAGAAGCTCACAGCTTCACGCTGCGGCGTTCAGAGTATGGGTTTTATGCCGCGGCCGTTTAGAGTATGGGTTTTATGGGTAAGTCTCCCATTGGCTTAGAGGCAGTCTAGAGACGAGGCAGCCAATCATGAAAAAGTGTCCACTACAGTCGCTAATAGAGGTAGTAGTGAATGTAGGCCAGGATGCTTTTAAAGCACCTGGCAAAAGTTAGTCAATCACTTAAAGGTATATTCAGTGATTTCACTTAATTCAAATATCACTTGTTTTTTCTTATTTTTTTGGATAATCCTCCCTACTATAAAGTGTGCTGACCATATAAGGAGTTCCACCCTGTCCCCAGTGAGCCCCTGGGGTCAAAAAACCCTAGTTTCGGTTTGGGCTTTGGGTGGCAAAGCCTTCATCCAATCAGGATGAGAGGGGCCTTCCTCCAATCATGATCGAGTGGGGCGGGCCTTGGTGCACGTGCTGTTGGTCTTTTGTACTTCCCTCACTGTAGAGTGTGCATGTGCACATCTTGTTACCAGGGTTTTTTCCAAATCACTGAATGCTCCTTTAACAAGAGCGCTGTACTCTGATTGTTAAGCATATATACATGGTGCTTATTTTTTGATATGTTATATCGCCATGTGAGTCATGAGTACATAGCCAAACTGAACACTCGGCAGCCTACATACTAGTTCAAATGTTACTGCACAGTGCACACGCCACACGTTTATAATGTAGTTGTCTGCTGCTGTCATGTGTTATGTTATACAATCCATGCTGCATGTGCACTCTCCCTTCCAACCAATCTTTTCCTCACGATGAATCAATGACCCCTATCTTCTCACTCCATTCTGCGCTGACGTTAATGCATGCACGCCTCTGTGTACTGTAAGTCTAATTCTATAGTCACCCAGAGGTAGCATCAAAATAGACATGAAGAAAATGATGTGATTCATATTTCTATTCAGAATGCAGTGGAATTACAGTCTGTGGTTCCTTTGGAATGATCTACTGGTGGCCTCAGGTGTCAATTGACAAAATAGATATACTACTAGGCCTAACCATAAATTGCAGAGGACCATATAGGAACAGCAGTGGCTTAGGAGGGTGAGCGGCCGCTAGTAGGCCTGTCAATCGAAGCTAAAAAGGGGCGTGACCCAAAATAAATTGCAATAGTAATCGTTCAAGGTTTTTTATGATCCTTAGGGTCATCCAAATAACATATTCAAAATTGCTGTATTGAAAAATTGTGGATCATGGTAAATTCAGGGGTTGAAAGTTGGGGTTCAATTAAATACTATATAAGGCAAAAATGTCTAATTTTAAGTAGCATGTGACATGTCAAACTAGGGGGCTTTCATGATTCTGAATCCATTCCAAGCATTAGTTTTCCATGAAAAACACTCCTTGGGCTAAATTCGGACATAGCCACTTGCCCTAATGTGCCCATGACCTCATCACATTTGTGACGACGGCTATGGCGTTTTAGCCGAAGGAGTTGTCTTTCATGCAAAACTAATGCTTGCAATTGATTCAGAGTCATGAATAATCAAAATTTTCATAGGTTTTTAATGGTACTCCAACTTTCAATCCCTGAAATTAACAACAATTAACAACAATTTTTCAATACAACAATTTTGTATGTGTTATTTGGATGACCTTACTATTGCAATTTCTTTTTGGTCAAACCTTAGATTGACTGGCATATAGTCCGATCCCATGCAGGCTCCCCCCAGAGTTAGTGTTGAAGTGTCCTTGAGCAAGAATCTGAACCCTAATTGCTCCTGATAAGCAGGTTGGTGCCTTGCATGGTTTCCTCTGCCGTCGGTGTGTGAATGTGTGGGCGAATGTAATGCACGTTGTAAAGCGCCGTCACTGCTGCAGCAGAGCTCCAGGCAGGTAATACATTCACCCACATCATCTGGACATTAAGTAGGCTATTTAATGTGTTATTAATAAAGCCATTATACAAATAAAGGTTACAAAAATGTATTATGAACTGAATGATGGTGTTGGGATTGCACATAGATTCTGCTCCATTTCATCTAGCCTGATTAACCTCTTGAACCCCGGGGCATCCATATTCTGTGTGCGTGGAGGGGGGTCTACAAGCTCGTAATGTGTCGCAGTGTGATGCATAGTGAGCTTGTAGATCAGATTTGGTGTACTGGAAAAAAACGTCCAAGTGGCGAGCCAACTTTTTTACTCTAGACTCTCTAGAGACTCCTTTAGAGTCTCGAGGATTTAAGTGATTAACTTTAGCTGCTTAAATTTATCAGTATAACACTGCTGCCTCGATGTGCAGCCCTGGAATTATTTATTCCAATTATTAGCTTTTTGTTGGGTAATTCTTTATAACTCAACAGCGGACTGATATATTAAGAAACAAACACGCACGCACGCACGCACGCACGTGATGCCTCTCATGGCCAAGGCTTGGGCCCCGGCAGGGCACAAGCACACCAGAGCACCAAACTCACTCAGACAGTTCTTAGTTGTCCACTTTAACAGCGTTGCTATTCTAAAATAATATGTACTATAGATAAGGGCAACACAAAATTGTTAAAGAAGTACAGATTTGCAGTGTAAGCACGGGGGAGTCAGCTGTTATATTGACAGCTGCAGTCCAGTTAGAATGAACACTTTGGTGTGAAAAGTTGCTGACTATTGACATTCAACGAAATTGAATTGAAGGCAAACAACTACACAATAATCGTCACTGTCGGGCAGAAACCAGCTTTCAAGCAGAGATATATTGTGCAATCAATATAAATTCTGCCACCATAAGGCCCCCAGGATCGAACCCTGGGGATGGTCAATGGCTCTATAAGTGCTTTAAGTGTGTCCGTGTGTCCGTGTGCCCGTGTGTGCGACTGTGCGTGTGTCCGTGTGTGCATGTGTCCGTGTGTCCGTGTGACGTGTGTGCATGTGCGTGTGTTTAGCCTCTACTGCCTCCTGCTATGACTGACTGACAGTGTGACTCAGTTCTTATTGTTCTAGTCAGTCTCATTTTCGGACTACGCCCCAGGCCAATGTAATAACTGGGGGGGGTGCACTACAAATACCGAACCTATGAACCTCTGAACCATAATTAAATATAAATCAATAAATATGGCGCAATGGACTGGGGTCGCCAATGTCACGAAATGCAAAGATTGGATGATGTATAGGGTACATTGTTCGATATGATGCACATCAAGGGTGTAGCAGTGCGGGCACCTATAGGCTGCAATGCAGTCTGACAGTGTGTCACGGGTTCGAATCCCGATCTCGACGACCTTTACTGCGTGTCGTCTCGCTCTCCCAAGTTTCCTGTCAGTATAAGGCAGAATAAGCAAAAAAAAAATATAGAAAGACCAAAGACAGTCTGCCCACTCTTTCCTCTTTTTCTCCTTCTGAAATGTTCACTCTGAAGCGATATTGCCCTTTGCCCCTGTTAAGTGTTGACTTGATGCCATATGTAGTCCTGAAGAAAGCAAGGATGTTACAGAGACACTGGAGATGGAGTCACTTGGAGGGGGGAGGGAGGGAAGAGGGGTGAAAAAAAAATCCTGGGAACTGCACTTGTGTCCTATGTAGTATGTATGCATAGAAATGCTGTTATTCTACTGCTTTTTCCAAATAAAATAAATATTATAAAAAAAAGAAAGACCAAAGACCTCACTTCTGTAGTAGCTAGAGTTGATCTGTTCCATTCCTTTGTATTTTTACTCAAGTACATTTTGATTACCGGATTTTTACTTAGCATTGATAATTTTACTTAAGTAAAAAGGAAAGGAAAAAAAGAATTGATTACATCAATTAATTACCAGCTGCTGCCTTATATCCCATGGTTGAGAGGTCAGCAAGAGGCAAAAAGTGTGTGGTTGCCTATAGAGACGAGGCAGCCAATCAGGACGATACGTTGCCAGTACAACCAATGCTTACACAGCAGCTGGTAAAAGAAAAAAACATTTACGTAACTGTGTCTGCCATTGTGGCAGTTGAGCCTATAGCTAGGTGACAAAGAGTGACTGTTCAGTGAAAGATTCATATATTGTACCCACTGCCAACTATGATCTATCCACCAGCTCCATCTGGACAATCTGCTGTTTTGTTTTTTGTTTAGTTTTTTTAATCACATGTTCTGTCTACAAGCAAGACTTGTCCCTTGTATTTGCAAAACCATGAAATATTTTTCAGGACATGGACAAAAGGACCAGTGTTTCAATGGATCTCATGTAGGCCTACTGATTATAGATTATAGACTATAGACTACTACATTTTATAACTTTGTAATGCTTTTAGCCCCTTTTTTATTCTTCTTCATTATGTTATGCATATGTTTTCTTGTATTTATCCGTTTATTCTTTTTTTTGTCTGTCTTGCTTTCGTTGTTTTCTTTTATTTCTATAACCTGTACAGCACTTTGGTCGACCTTTGGTCGTTGTTAAGTTGAGTTGTTTTAGTCACAAACCTATGTTGATAGGCTACTTGTCATTGGTTCAATATTTATAAAACCCACAGACAGACTTAAGCACTTTCAACCTGGCCGCCCCTATTTTGGGCATGTCATATGCACACTTAAAAAATATATAAATATGTACAAGCTCAAATCACTATCAAATCAACTAACTGCTATTCTAGTTCAGAGAGGGGTTTCTGGGAAGAAAAAAGTTCTTTGTTTTTCCGTCTGCAGACGTCTGCTTCAGGCATGCCTCCTTAAGGGATTTGGCTCAGATGTGAACCCATTTGATTTGTGGCCGCATTCCCTTGCTGACGTCGACCCCAGGCAGGCAGGGTTTGAACTCACAACCTTCCACATGAAAGGCATATGCTCTAACCGCTACACCAGGGCTTTTCAACCTTTTTATACTGAAGTACCGCCACAGACAATATCTGGCACTCCAAGTACCGCCACAATAACTGATGTTAAAATACAGGAGCGTAGACCTGCCCCATCCTAATCAGCTGTTATTAACACAGGAGGAAAATGTAATTTATTCTTTATATTGTTTTGTTTTTGTTCCATTACTAAGACAAATTTGCTGCTGCTCTGACGCACAACTGATAATATTTCTAAACGTGATTAATCCGTCCTAAAATCTTACAGCTAGGTCATGTTCATGTCATGCTCATTTCAGCACGGCTGGAGAGCCTATTTCAACCAATTGCTTGGTCAGAACAACTAATATAAATATTTCATTCCACTTTGGTCTTTTTTGGGCCACTCCTCTGAGTACCACCAGAGGGGGGCTCAAGTACCACTAGTGGTACTAGTACCAGTGGTTGGGAACCCATGCGCTACACTATCGGTTGGCCCTTCTATAGGAAGAAAAGGGAGAAGTTCAAATTATTTTCTCTGTATTTGAGCAGAAGCACATTGATGATGACTGCTGTTTCCTTCATCCACTGTAGGCCAGTGGACTTCAAGGTACAGGCCAAGGACCCCTTAGCAGAGAGAGAGAGAGAGAGAGAGAGAGAGAGAGAGATGAAGCAGGGCTCTCCACTACATATAGGGTTCATATTAAATGTGTGTTGTCTTGCGTAGGATAAAGTTTATGGACACAGACGAAAAGCTGGACATAGGAGGGGCTAGCGCCCCTCAAAAATAAAACGTTTCTATGCACGCAAAGATTTAGTGGGCCCCCCTGCAGTATCTCTGAGGTCCCCCTAGGGGTCCCGGACCCCCTGTTGAAGACACCTGCTGTAGGCTATGAAAACACCTGATACTCACATTCTTTCTACCCCTCTGATATCAACCAATCACATCTCCCAGGAGTTATCGTATGTACTAGAGGATTAATAGCCCCTATTTAATCGTCAACTAGGGAGTCTATAGGGACTATTAATCTTATCTGGGCAAGTGACGGCTAGACTGTGCGTGCGTGCGTGCGCATGCGTGTGGGTGTGTTGGCTTGTTTAGAAAACACTTCCATCATCCATTCAATTTCAGAGCAATTTCAACGTCAGATTGACCGTGTGTGTGTGTGCGTGTGTGCGTGCGTGTGTGCGTGTGTGTGTGCGTGTGTGCGTGTGTGCGTGCGTGCGTGCGTGCGTGCGTGCGTGCGCGCGCATGCGTGCGTGTGCGCGTGCGTGCGTCAGTCATAGGTCTGCCCCTGTCTGTAACTTGTATGAAAATGTACGTTGCAAATTAGCTATTGACCCAGATCTATTGTCAGCTCTCACTTCCCATTAAGTCACAGTCATCAATCAAATGACAGAGGTTCCTGGGGCATAATCTGTGGGAAGAAGCAGCGAACAGCTTCTGAAGAACCATGACCTCCCGACCCGCACTGCATCCCACTGAGCAATAGACGGCTATAGACGTGCGTCTAAAATTGGGCTACAAAATGTCTTCTGGGGGACAATGGCACAAAACATTTTCAGATAAGGTGGGGGGGGGGGGGGGTGGGGGGATCAAAAACATATACATTTGGGGGTCCTTGACACGAAAACGGTTGAGCAACAGCATTGTGTGTATGGGAGGTGCATGTGGGTATGGGTGCCACTGCCTATACGTGCATGTCTGTCTGTGTGCATATCTGCATGCACTGTATGCTGCATGTGTGCGTGTCTGCGTGTGCGTGTGTGTGTGCGCGCACACGCGCGCGTGTGTGTGTGTGTGCGTTATCCTTTTGCACGTGTGTGCGTCATAAACATTTCGTTCCAGAGTTAATAAGGCTGTATCTGTGGGGTCGCCCTGCAGTGAACTGAGTATAGATGGGAGAGAGTCATTATACTCACAGCATCAGGCATGCAGTCACATGGAGATGTTTCTGTGGATTTCTCGGTGAGGTGAGCACTGAATATATTGTCCTTGTTGGGCGGAGATGTGCAAAATGGTTACCTTTCAGTAAATGGAAAAGAACAACCCTGTATGTGTTACAATGGATACAATGTGGTTATTATTTATATATATGCTTTTAATTGGTTACATAATTAAAAATCACACCCGTGTGAACTGAGTGGTGTAAGGTCTTATATAGCCTGATCAGCTGTGATCTGACGTAATGCCTGACGTAATAAAATCACACCCGGGTGAACTGGGTGACCATAGCAACCATGCTCATTTTTCGGTACGAACAGACACGTAAACTAACAATGATGAAATCACACCCGTGTGAACTGGATGACCATAGCAACCATGCTCATTTTTTTGGTACGGACAGACACGTAAACGGACAGACACGTAAACTAACAAAGCCAGTTGTAGGAGTGGTTTACACCACTCAAAAACCCCACAGGCAGAGTCCTTTCAAACGGGAACTTTAAAACAAAAAGAAGCGTGATCTCATCTTAGAATTATAGAAAGAATATCAAAATATGAATTAGGCCTATGGAGATACAAGGTTTCTGCCTGATAGGCAGCGACTATATACTTCTGCATTTGATCTGCCAAATATGTCTGAATTGTTGAATGTTATAACTAGAAATGTGTTCATGGCCTGAGAAGATGTTTCAGATGCCTGCATAAGAGATAACTGACTTTCCTCCCTTGCCTATGAAAGCCACCTGTAGCCTAATAGGCTACGCAGCCAGCCACCATGGCTCTAAACCAATTGGAAAAAGGATGAGATGGAAATGAAAAGGATAATGTCCCAAAGGGGAAACACATAATGACGGTCCTTTCGGGAAAGTGAGAGGAAAATGATACGCGCTCTGAAGATGGTTGATGATCCCCCATCCCCCCCCCCCCCCCCTCTCTCTCTCTCTCTATTCTTTCTCTCAATTCAATTCAATTCAATTCAAAGGGCTTTATTGGCATGAGAAAACATACGTTTACATTGCCAAAGCAGAAAGCACTCTCTTTCTCTCTCTCTCTCTCTCTCTCTCTCTCTCTCTCTCTCTCGCGCTCTCTCTCTTTTTACTTTATTTGTTTATTTGGACAGGACAATGCATATTAATGGACGTCACATGGATGTAAATACACCGGATTTAGCAAAGATGCTAGTTTTCATCCGCAGTCCTCACAAAGAAACACAAAAACAGAGAACAGACAGACAAACAGTGGAATACATTTACATAACATTACATAGAGAACACAGCATAAAAATAAACCTAAAACAAGATCACAAATGGCTTTGGTTTTCAAGCAACCATCTTTTCAGATTGAATTTAAAAGATGGAAATGTAGCACAATCCCTTATACGCAGAGGAAGGCCATTCCATGCTACACAACCGTACTGAGAGGACATTTTGACCGAATGTTGTTTGCCGGTGCAGCACTTCGCAATCTCCTCGAGACTGATTCCCTATCAGGCTTCCGTTTAATGAATTAACTTAGGGGGGGTGGGCACAGACCATGTAGGGTCTTGTATATGACCCCAAGCTGTTTGACATTTTTATTATTAGTTATCAAAGCAAAAAAAATTTGCCTCCGGAGGATGTTACAATGATGATATGAGTGAGGCTTCCTGTTCTATGGGTTTGAGAATAGTCACGCCTGTGCAAGACCAGTTTGTGAAACAGTATTCAATGTGTGATAGGATCATACAGTGAAGATACGATCTGGCAGCTCCAACTGTCAGGAAGGGTCTAATTTGTTTAACATTTTGAAGGTTGAATTTAATCATATTTGTGACTTTCTTCACATATTTTTTAAAAGTTAGGGTTGAGTCTAATATGACTCCAATGGTACTTGAACTCTGGGACAAGTTCAAGTTCCTCCCCACCCAGAAACACATTTGAGGACTCCAACACAACTAGTCTTTTGGCCATGTCTTTTTGGCATTCAAGAGCAGACATGAGTCTATAAGCCTGCAGTCTTGAATGAAATGAAATGATGAAATGATTACTATATTTACCCAGGGTATCTGGGCTAAGCTCAAGAACTTGTTTCCAGCCAGGCCCTGCTCATAGAACACATTTCATCGTAGTGGTTCAATGCCTTGTTCAAGGGCACTTCAGCGGCAACCTTCCGGTATCAAGACCGCTCCGCTATCCGTTCGGCCACCGCTGCCACTAAATGCTTAATGCTTAATACTGAATGCTTGTCAGAGCTGAGGTTAAAAGTATTGACACATCTGCATAGCTTTTACCATGGGCAAGCACAACAGCATCATCTGCATACATCTGGATATGTAGATTATTACATACTTCAGGTAGGTCATTTATGTACAGTGAGAACAAAATTGGACCTAGTATTGAGCCCTGGGGGACACCGACCGAACAGGTGTGGTAGGGAGATTTTACACTGTTGACACTTACACACTGTTTTCTGGTGGATAGATAGGAACTAAACCATTTTATAGCTTCTGGAGAGAAATTAAAATGTGTTAATTTGGACAGGAGGACCTGGTGACAGACGGTGTCGAACGCCTTCTTGAAGTCCAGGAACACCGCCATGTCTCATGTCTATAGCTGCATGAACAACCCCTGAACCCCGATGTGGCATCAACAAGTGAAAGAATCTTGGTTTTATGCTTGAAGTATATCAAAAGTAAAGTGTCTTCGGGTAAAGTGTTTTTTATTATAATTAATTTATTATTATTATTATTATTATTATTATTATTATTATTATTACCCTTATTACTACCTGTGCCCATCGGCCACTGGCCTACTTGGGAACGATGCAAGTTGGGAACCTAGTATAGGACTTAGGCTCTGTAGGCCAATCAGAGGCGTGACTTCCTCTTTCCCAGCGGCACTTGCCAATGTAAACGTTTGTTTTCTCATGCCAATAAAGCTCCTTTGGATTGAATTGATAAGTCCCAGACAAGACACACTGTGATTGGCCAGTAGTCACTTCCGCCTTCAATGCTAGGAAGTTCCTAGCTTTGCTGGAGACACATCGCTCCAATGAACTGAGGCATCTACTTTATATCTATGAGGTCCACTGGCAGAGCCTGACAAGTGCCTTTTGTAGTGGTTCTGGAGAATCGTGTATCCGACCGACCAAGTGCCCGACCGACAAGGCCGGGCACTGCATTCCCTGTGGTGGTGTGGAATGCGTGTGTCAAATTTGAAGTCGGTGGGGCAAACGGTTCTCGAGTTACATGGATTACAGACGTGCACACGTACGTACACATGAATGAAGAGAACCTTATATTTTTAAAAACAAAGCAAAACTGCCTCATCAAAGGTTGTGGAGTTAGCTAGCAGACAGTTTGAGGGTCTAATGGAGTTAAGAGGTTTTGTCCAAAGCGCTTTTTAATACTTTTCATTGGTTCAATATTTTTTTTAAACAACACACATAAAGGGTGTTCAATAACGTTGTTAACATTGCTAACAATACAATCAAAACAAAATAATGTATAGTACAATTGAAAGGAAATAGAAATGTGTGCAGAGCAATTACATTGCAACTGAGGGAAATCTCACTTACAAATTATTTTGGTGCTTTTTAATACTTTTCATTGGTTCAATAGTTTTTTTAAACGGCACACAAGGGTGTTCAATAACGTTGTTAACATTGCAAAGGGGAACAATACAATCAAAACAAAATAATGTATAGTACAATTGAAAGTAAATTACATTACATTGCAACTGAGGGAAATCTAACTTACAAATTACAAAACCATAATGAATTGTGCTTATGCTGTCAGAACTAGTTGGCTATATATCCACATATAGGAAAGATTGTTTTTGGGAAAGCTTTTGCACAGGTGTGCAAAAAAAGCAGTTGTTTTTCAAAAGTATAGTTGCTGTTTGTATGTACAGTGCTTCCACAATTCTTTCAAATGTGTTAAATGTACAGTCTCTCTCTCTCTCTCTCTCTCTCTCTCTCTCTCTCTCTCTACCCCCCCTCTATTTCTTTCTCTGTGGCTACTTCATCGTTACAGGCCTCGGTCTGTCCTCATCTTCCATCACTCCCTCCCCATTCCCGAGTTTATATTTTCTTTCAATCTCCCCTAAATTCTCCAACTTTTCTCTCCTCTCATCATTGAATCCTTGATGTATCGAGGCTGTGGTTTAAGCATATGGCTCGCTTCCCCATGGCCACTGATCATAAATGCCTAAGGTGTCGTGTCGCACAGTGCATGGGTCAGCGTTTTCACCTGGACTTCAGGGCAATGCATCAAACAGTGGACAGCAACCCTTGCCAGACACACACTTGGCTGAACCTGATCCTATTCCCTTTGAGTCCAACAAGGTGGAGCCATGCACTGCAGTGTTCATTTCCACAGCAATTTTTTATTTGTTTTGGGTCACAGTCTTTCAAATGAAATTTCATTTAGTTTTAGTCATATTTTAGTCATCTGAAATTATTTCGTTTTAGTCTAATTTTAATCGACCTATGGTCCCTTATTGTATTTGTCTGTTTTTTTAAGGGGCCAAGCCCGAAGAGCCTATGGTCCCTAATTGTATTATTTGTCTGTTTTTTCTTCTTCTTCTTCCGCCAAAAATTGCAGTTCTGGCTTAACCGTGCGTTGTTTTTTGCTAAACTTGGCAATATGGTAGAGGGCTATGCCAAAAGTTGTACACCATTTGTGTTACAGCCCTGTAAAGGTCCATTTGGAACCCCTCGAGGAACTCAGAGAGTTAGTCCCTGGACCCCACTTTGAGAACCACTGTCCTCACAACACTGGTATCGGATCGGTACTCGGTATCGACCGATACCGATAGATACAGATAGGCAGGTTATGGGTATCGGAATCGGGAAGGAAAAATGGTATCGGTACATCTCTAATGTTGTTTAATCCAATACATCGTAAACGTCAAGCCCAACTTGTCATAGTTGCCTTTGGGCATCTGATTGCTGATGCTCAGGATGCTCCTTCATTTGCAATGCTGATGACAAGGGAATAATCATGTAACCAATAATGCCCCATCAGTATGCAACTTGAACCAACCGCTGGGTGACGGGGACTCGCTCATCGCTAACACTCAATCTTGAGGCTGTCACGGGCCACAGAGCTCAAGCACACTTCTCACGGCATAAGTGTATTGACATGAGGACACTGGCAAGGCCAGACAGGCAAGTACGGATAGTCATTGGGCCAGTGCTGCCAGGGCCCAGCTAGGGGCCCTTGACTCTCAAGGGCCCTTTGGGGGAACTGGGCCTAGAGGCCAACGTCAATTTAATGAAATGTAGGTTAATCAAATATGTGGACATGCAAATACATGCACATACTGTAAGCCCTACTTTGGGTTACAGTCTGTAAATCCTGTATGATAAAATGTATGCTTTCTTGACCCACACATGCCTTAAAACCCGACCAGTGTGTTTGCATAGGGAGCCCCTAAAATGGTGTTGGCCAGCGAGGGGGTTAATCCGTCCCTGTACTTGTCAAAGCGGACACATTTGATGAGTTGGGGTGAGAATATGTTGTTTAGACTAGTCCACTTCTTGTTGCCCTAATTCACATTCACATTAGTGGTACCTCTTGTTTCGCTCCTAAAAGTTGAATCTTGTCAATGTGTCTGTCCACTGAATAATACTGTACACAGAACCAATGATTTGCCTGGTGATGTTCATGTTCCTGGTCATGTTGGAGACAGAGGACAACGAGTTTCCATATTTTTGCGAGATGGAAATAGATTAAGCCTACTGCCCACTCACACCCACTGTAAGCAGGAAGAATACAAACCATGAACAAGAGGTCAACTAGTCATAAGTCCATGATCAATCATGGACATAGCTGGGATGACCTTCACCTACAGTAGCTTATATGTATACTATCTGCTTCTCGTTCAATGCAAATCGCTGGCAACAACCCCTGGAGCATATGGCATCAACAGGTGAAAGAATCTTGGCTCTATTGTTTTTAATCTCTCTCATCCGCTAATATAATCACATTTGACGCTGAAGCACCCGCAGCTGGTACCTCAAAAGGAATAATGATAGTCGTGACTCGTTATTTTCCCCAAAGGGACAGATGGCATCAGTTCGACGTAGTGATACACATTACACAGGATGATTAGTGTAATTTGTTATTGTAAGTGCTAAGCCTTGTGGTTGGCCGTGTGGTTCATATCAGAAATGTGTGTCTGGGATGACCAATAATCTTGGAAGCAATATGGATAATGGTGTGTGTTCAATTAAAATATGAAACAAATGTGAATAATATATGAATAAACCATCACTTTTATGGTTTATGGGTGTGTGAACACATTGAAGAGCAGCAAGTGGAGATAGAGAGACAAAAATGTCTGGATATTTTCAGAAATAACCCAAAGGCATCAAAGCAATAAACGTTAAGGGAATAACACACACAGACAATCAATGCGATTCTTTTGTTATTTTCAAATGATACAAATTATAAATACAAGAAAAAGACCTTTGCCCTAAAACCAACATCACTTGAATGGTTTCGTTTATAAAACATGTACAGGAGTCCCCTCTGACCCATCAACACCCTACACATACTGTACAAATACAACACATACCTGCCAAGGCTGCCATCTGTCTTTTCATATTTCTGTTGACAGAGCTGTGGTGACACTTAACCAACCTATTACCTTCTCCCACACATGCTCGCAACACCGCTACACCAGTAAAGGGCAAGCACACTCTGAATGTCATTTTTGTCTCCACCAGGTTATGGGGAGAGAGTATGTTTTGCACTCCGTCAGTGTGTGTTTGTGTGTGCGTGCGTGTGTGTGTGTCCGTCCTTCTTTCCGTCCGTCCGTCCGTTACCAGCTAATCTCCACCACCGTTGGCCCGATCCATGCCAAACTTTGCACACACTCCCTGGATGCCAACAGGAACCTCTGCCCCAAATATTCTTCAACGGCCTGTTATAGCGCCACCATGAGGCCGATTTAGGCAAAACACATTTCTGTAGATTACTCGTACACATTTCATCCATACATCACACAATTTGGTATACACTATCTCCATAGTCATGTGATCAACACGGATCTGCACCATTTCCCATCTTCCATCCTGATTGGCTAAGATTGGCTTCCAAAGCTCACATGATTGGTCCGTTTCGAACAAAATGCCACAAATCACAAACACAGTGAACACAGCAATTTCCGTGAAATTATACACGCACATTTCCACTAGGCCGAGGACGACATGCCACTCATTTCTTTCCAAATCAGCCTCATGGTGGCGCTATAACAGGCCAATTCCTGTTTTTAGCTATAACTGCATCAATCTGTATACAACTTATGTATGCGCACTCCCTAGAGGCCATGGAAAAACATTGTCCCTGCATCCCTCCACATCTGCCGGTTATAGCGCCACCATGAGGCCGATTTCGGCAAAACACATTGCTTATGTTAGCACAGATTTCATCCAAATCTCATGCAAATCGGTACACATGATCTCTGTAGTCATGTGATCAAGACGAGTCTGTTGGATTTCTCAGATTCTACACTGGCTAATGGCAATGGCCTTCCAAAGTTTTCAGGAGTGGCCCATTTCGTTCAAAATGCTGCACATGTCCTGCTCATCCAGAATTCTATCCTCAGAGATGCTATGAGTGCTCTGCAACAAAATGAAGAAAATTGTTGCAAAAAACAAACAAACAAAAAAACATGTTTATATTACTCATATAGGATAGGACTATATTACACAGTCCTATCCTCCTGGTGGAGACCTGTGCCCAGAAGGGCACTTTTTCTAGTTACCCTTGTGTTTTTCAGGGAACTGCAAGATACTGTATAGGTCATAGGGTTTTTTTCTCTCTTTTTGCTGTATATCTTCTGTCTTTGATTGTGAGGAACCAGAACTATAGAATGTTATTCTCTACCCGTACACAAACCCTGACCCTTGAACCTGTGCTAGCGGACTAGACTCCTGCACGCTATTACAATACTCTGCCTGGAAAGAAACAGAAGGAGATGTGTTGCATATAAAAAAGTTCACGTGTTGTGGTGAGATACAAAAACAAACTAAATCCACAAAACAGAGCCGAATCCACTCAGGATTTTTTTTAATGTATTTATTTACTTCACTTTGACTAAGCTATGCGCTGTAAATACAACCCTTTTCCCATGCAGCAGGCATTTGATGGCTAAACACAGCTGCCTGAAGGTAATAACATTAATTGCGGGTCTGTTTCAGACATACTGTGTGCGAGTGTGGACAGTAGCCTATGTCACGGCTAGCCAAATCACATGGCTGTTTATACAACACATATGTCTATAATGGGACACATCTTTCAATAATGGGATAATTGCCATTAATCCATTCACTCTGCCTTTGACCATATACCTTTCCTTGTGTAACCCCCTCTTTTCTGACTGCTGCTCAGAAGAAGCACACACTGCTGTGTTTCTGTCCGCCAATGTATTGCTGGTAACTGGTGGAGACAGACAATGTCAATATCTGCATCATCATAATACAACTCCAGCTCCGTTGCTCAAGGAATGAAACGGGAATATAAAGATAAAGATATTGTGAAGGGTCTGATACAAATCATCACACATGCCAGTGTCCTGTGGCTGTGTGTGTATTTGTGTTAGTCTGTCTGTCTGTGTGTGAGCATGTGTGGGCGTAGGCTTGGTTCCTGGCTTTCCAGATTGGCACACCTGGCTCTGATCATCTAATCTCACTCACCTGCCTGCCATGCATCCTCTCATCACCACCACTCCATAAGAGCCCTGGTTTCCTCGCCACACACTGACAGATCTGCTATTTCAGAGCTGCTATTTCCTAGTGACAATTATTCCTAGTGTTTTTGCTCTACTATTGCTTTGTTCCAGTGTTTTTTTATTTGTTTTTTCAGTTACCTGCCTGTTTGCCTGCCAGCCTACCCACCACCCCAGCTCCTGCTAACTTTCTGCCAATCTATAAGCTCATTCTGAAAAGTTGCATATCTACAAGCTCATCATTTGTTTCAATAAACACCCTTGGACTTTGCCCTCCTTGTCGTGTCTGCATTTGGGTCTGCCAGTTTGGTTAAACGTGACAACACAGAGACAACCACAGCAGCATGCTTTATTGGAACAGAAAGATATGCTGCCAAAATGAACATCAGTGAAGCTTTAATTTCATATATTTTGAGTAGGCTACAAGGAAACTCTCTTATCTCAACACACCTGGTGGAGACAGACAAATACATGGAAGGACATAAAAGATACATGGGGGGGGGGGGGGCGCCTCACAGCTAGAAGGTCCTGGGTTTGATTCCCGCTGGGGATGCTGTGGGCGCTGGGGGTGTGTTCTCTCCTCCGTGTCATCAGTACCCATACCCTATGTGGTGGGGTTGGCGAAAGGGCCTTTCTGTTTGGAGTTTGCATGTTCTCCCCATGTCCCCTAGGGTAGGTACCCTCACAAAAAAAAGACATGCTGTAATCCTGGTCTCTAAACTGCCTCCCCCTGGCACTGGCAATGCGCCTGATGGAGCAGAATGGAACTGGTTGGAACATGTGAATGTGTTCCTTCCACGCGTTATGTCCAGCTGGGGAAACTCCCCTCTGTCAGGTGAAAAGAAGCAGCTTGGACGCTCATGCATTGAAGGAAGCATGAGGTCAGTCTATTGCTCTCCCCAGGTTGGTGGAGGGGGTGTAGAGAGCCCAGGATTGCATTTGATATTATTGACAGTGAAAAAATGGGTTGCAAAATCGTGGGATAAAAATAATTAATAAATAAAATGATACATACCGGTAATGTTGTCAATGACTATTTCGATGAACTTCATATCAAATCAAATAAACATTAAATGACTACTGTTACACTTGTTTGACTATTATTGTCCTATATTACCACTAAGACTCCCTGAGGGCGAGAAGCGTGCACGTATCCGCCTGCAGGGTGACAGCAGACTGCTGAGCGAGCGCTGGCGCTTTTGCATGGGGGGTCAGATCAACATATGGAATGAACTCTGTACTGGCCATATACTGTATGGAGCGTGTCTTGAGTGTACAGGGTTTGATAAGGTCAGATTAACATATGGAATGTCAGAACAGGTCAGCTCCATATATGGAGATCTTGAGGGTACAAGATTTGATGAAGGCCCAGGTAGGGCCGGGCCTTAATTTTCGGGCCTGTTGATAAGTCTAGTTTTTGCCGGCTGCCGGGCGTGGCTGCACTAATAACTTTGGGCCGGGCCCGTCTAGAGTTTCAATGGACCGGTATCAGTCAAAAGGGAGACATCGAAGAGGAAGGATGGATGGGGAAGGATCAACATATGGAATGTCAGAACATATAGGCCAGCTCCATTATATGGAGATCTAAGGGTTTGAGGTCAGATGTAGAGTTGCTGGCCAATATTGATGACATCAGGTATCTTATGGGTATTCCCATATATGGGCTTAATATTGATGACATCCCTGATGATGTCACGTGATGTCACGAGGCATGACCATACATGGAGACGTGGGGTGATGGACAGACGGTGTGGGATGTCACGAGGCATGACCATACATGGAGACGTGGGGCGATGGACTGACGGTGTGGGATGTCACGAGGCATGACCATACATGGAGACGTGGGGTGATGGACGGACGGTGGGATGACTTGAGGGATGACCATACATGGAGACGTGGGGTGATGGACGGACGGTGTGGGATGACTTGAGGGATGACCATACATGGAGACGTGGGGTGATGGACGGACGGTGTGGGATGACTTGAGGGATGACCATACATGGAGACGTGGGGTGATGGACGGACGGTGTGGGATGACTTGAGGGATGACCATACATGGAGACGTGGGGTGATGGACGGACGGTGTGGGATGACTTGAGGGATGACCATACATGGAGACGTGGGGTGATGGACGGACGGTGTGGGATGACTTGAGGGATGACCATACATGGAGACGTGGGGTGATGGACGGACGGTGTGGGATGACTTGAGGCATGACCATACATGGAGACGTGGGGTGATGGACGGACGGTGTGGGATGACTTGAGGCATGACCATACATGGAGACACGGGGTGATGGACGGACGGTGTGGGCTGACTTGAGGCATGACCATACATGGAGACGTGGGGTGATGGACGGACGGTGTGGGATGACTTGAGGCATGACCATACATGGAGACGTGGGGTGATGGACGGACGGTGTGGGCTGACTTGAGGCATGACCATACATGGAGACGTGGGGTGTGACGGACGGTGTGGGATGACCATACATGGAGACGTGGGGTGTGACGGACGGTGTGGGATGACTTGAGGGATGACTTTACATTATTTGCTGTTGGTTCAGCAGAACCCAAATGACCTGAGCCTATTTTCATCCTTCATTAAGAGTTACAAACTTGTCTTGTTAATGGTCCGTTTCTGCAACAGTGACCTGTGACTTTTCATTTGCACTCTCTCTCTCTTCTCCAATTAGACGAATTAAAGACGAGAGCATGGATCCAAATGAGAACTCTTTGTAACCTCATTAGCTCCACGGATCCACCACATGTTGGTAGTTTTCTAGAGCAACAACATATACATATGCCTGATGTCAGCACAAATTGATAGGTCAATGCAAATTAAACGCAAGGCAATGGTCTCGGTTGTGTGACTTCGGACAAGAGATATGAGAGAGTGAGAGAATGAGAGAGAGAATGAAAGGGGGAAAGGGAAAGTGAGGGGGAGTGAGAGGGGGTGGAGAATGGAGAGAGGGCGAGCTAGATGAGAGAAACAGGTGAGAAGAGAAGTGTAGGGAGGGAGAAAGAGAAAGACACTGAGATATAGTGTCATCAGGCTCAGTGCACACACACGCATGCACGCACGCACGCACGCACGCACGCACGCACGCACGCACGCAGGCAGACAGACAGACAGACAGACAGACAGACAGAGAGCACCCGATACAGACAGGGACAGTGCAGATTTACTGGTATTGGCCTACCCACTAATTAACACACTTGTGCAGCACCTGATGTAAATGAAGCCAGTGACCAATCAATCTATGTTTGATTTGATGGATCATTCACAGACAGAAGACAGAAGAAGAAGGTGATGAATTAGCCTGCCATTCCAGACAGACAGACAGACAGACACATATACCCTAAGTCGACTGTCATCCATGATCATCCATCAATTAATAATTGAGGCTGAATATCTCATGCTCTGCTGTATGGACTCCGTCCGGAACTCCGGATGAGAGGATTTATTTTTTGTTCAGGCTACCGTATGTGTAGACTAATGGGTCAATCAGATAAAGGTCAGTCACATAATCATTCATAATTCATAACACTAATCTCGACAGAATTATCTAAAAATGAGACACATGTTATATAGGCAAATTTCAGTTTTAATGAGGAGAACTCCGACTTTAACACAACGTATAGGCTATATAGCCTAGATTTTGACGAGCAGTCTTTTACCTTATTAGTGGATATCGCCTTTGCTTTATGTCTGTCTGATGTCATGAGTTGCTCCGTGTGTGTGTGTGTGTGTGCGCGCGCGTGTGCGTATGCGCGTGTGTGTGTGCGCGCGCGCGTGGAGGGGGGGGGGGGGGTATCAGTGCGCACTGTATCCACGAAGCCTCCGCTCGCTCGCTACTCTCTGTCAGATCATACCATCCCCAAACTTGGATGCGCTCTGAGCCTCTGACCAACATTATTAGATCCAAGGCACAGAAATAACAGCCAT
Organism: Electrona antarctica; assembly: GCF_951216825.1. Taxonomy (NCBI): domain Eukaryota; kingdom Metazoa; phylum Chordata; class Actinopteri; order Myctophiformes; family Myctophidae; genus Electrona; species Electrona antarctica. Next base: position 12,155,996 of record NC_136801.1, on the reverse strand, counting down.
CCACATTTTGTGGTAAAGTTGGTGAATTATAGCCTGCAGTTGTTACATTTTTGGAGCGCTATAGCAGCTTGGGGTGAGTGTCCAACTATAGCTACGATCTTGAAATTGTTACGAAGTGAGAATGTGCGTATTGCTGTAGTCCACAAAGGCTACTTTTTTCAGATCGAGATATAGGCTATAGGTCAGGTGAACTGTATGCATTTTGTCTGTCTGTCTTTTATTTATTTATTTTGTATTCATTATATGCCGCCTGTTTTCGTTACAACCAATTAATAGCCATTACATAGTCGGCTACTATACTATTTTTAATATGTTTAAACTTTTATCCCTCTCTGACCCTCTCCAATCTTCCCTTTCAAACGCGTAAATAGCTACATTTTATTTTAACAATTTGATACAGGTGGTGCCAAAATGGAAAGCACGTCGGCTGAAATGCTCAAAGAAGAGCTGTGCCTCTCGACGCTAGCAGACGATTGTCTGATGGTGAATTCTACTTCTTTGCTGTCTGGAGGATATTCAGAAAACCACAGTTTGACGCAGGATGAGGAGAGCTGGGACCAGGAGCCCATCTCTCCCATCATCCCCATCATCATCACAGCGGTCTACTCCGTGGTGTTTGTTGTGGGCTTGTTGGGAAACTGCCTCGTCATGTATGTTATCATCAGGTAAGGTTCTGTCCACAGTCCACACAGTTGCATATTTTAATGTTGGATTATAGGCATTGACTTACTGTGTATAGGCTAGAGTTAATTGTTGACTTAAAAAGGATAGACTATAGATCAGTGCATGGTTCTCAAACTTTTTCATGTCAAGGACGACCCCAAAATATGTAGGCTATTTTGTTCCAGGGCCCCCAGAAGCAAAGATTTGAGTTAAACATGTTTCGCTTAAAAAACAACAACAACAACAACAACAATATATATTCAAAGATGTGCACACATTTTCACGATGTTTCCAAAATAGCAGGTAAAAGCATATATAGCGCAGCACAAAGTGACGCGCTATGAGTTTGTGGATCTGCTATTTTTTAATTGCCAAAAAGTATAAAGTAGTACTTTTGCTGGAGACCCCCGGATAAACCCCCATGGACCCCTAGGGGTCACCGGACCCCACTTTGAGAACCAATGCTATAGACCAGGGGTGGGCAACTTTGACGATGGAGAGGGCCACTATATTTCCATACTCACTCTAGAGGGGCCACAGTGCATATAATGTTGTAGCAAAAATAGCCGAGTGCGACGCGTTCTGAATTATTTTTTAGCTATATTTTTTTATTTAATTTCAAATGCATTTACCGGTAGTTATACTTATGTTAACTTTATGAACTTAAACACAAATTGGACACATTGGACATAAAAAAGTCAATAACATTTGAATACTAACCATTAAGCTATACTAATATAGACTGAAGTAATTAAAGCGGGTCATGTTATACTGTATGTCAGTATATTCTGATATTAACCTAAGGGCCACATTAAGTAAAGGTGGGGGCCGCATGTGGCCCCCGGGCTGCCAGTTGCCCATGTGTGCTATAGACAAAGGGCTCCATTTTCGTCCATGCTAAACCCCTTATCCCTATACTACTTTGCCTTTTTTACTATTTTGAAAAACATTTTTGAATAGTTCAACTAGCCGATCTCCATCGACACATTGTGAGCTTGTAGATTGGCTATTTTAACTATATAAAAAAAAATCACACCCGTGTGAACTGAGTGGTGTAAGGTCTTATATAGACTGATCAACTGTGGTCTGACGTAATGTCTGACGTAATAAAATCACACCCGGGTGAACTGGGTCACCATAGCAACCATGCTCATTTTTTGGTACGAACAGACACGTAAACTAACAAAGCTGAAATCACACCCGGGTGAACTGGGTGACCATAGCAACCATGCTCATTTTTTGAGTGGTGTAAACCACTCCTACAACTGGCTTTGTTAGTCTGTCTGTCTGTCTGTCTGTGCACAAAAAATGAGCACGGTTGCTATGGTCACCCAGTTCACACGGGTGTGATTTCATTACGTCAGACATTACGTCAGACCACAGCTGATCAGTCTATATAAGACCTTACACCACTCAGTTCACACAGGTGTGATTTTTTTGGTACGGACAGACACGTAAACTAACAAAGCCAGTTGTAGGAGTGGTTTACACCACTCAAAAAACCCTAGGCTAGGGTACTATAAGGTGCTAACTACATACATGTTCGTAGACAACCGTATACTCCATATGAAAGCGGCGACCGTCTTATGCTACCACCTAGCGGGCAATAATGGAGTTAAGCAGTGACGTCATGTTGCAGCCACAGTGGGCCTCACAAGTGAGATTTTTGAGGGGCGGCCAAGTCTATGGACTTTTAATGTTGGCTTTAAGCAGTGACGTCACGTAATAATGTAATAATGATATTACTGTGGGATCCACAGTGGGCACCCCTCATTTCACACAAGTGTGATCTTTATTTGAACCACACAATGGTGAGTGGGGCAGCCAGGATCTGTTGCACTAGAATAGTACTGTAGCCTAATCCTGCCGTGGGTTGTGAGATGAACACGCTCCAACAGAAGGTATATTTCTTTCAAGCCAGCTTCATATTTATATCTTATATCAGTGGTTTTCAACCAGTGGTCCTCAGCTGATGGAGAGTTGGTAACCAAATGGACCCTTATTAGAACTTTAACTCTTGAGAGTGTAAAATGAAACCAAATGGACCCTTATTAGATCTTTAACTCTTGAGAGTGTAAAATGAAACCAAATGGAACCTTATTAGATCTTTAACTCTTGAGAGTGTAAAATGAAACCAAATGGACCCTTATTAGATCTTTAACTCTTGAGAGTGTAAAATGAAACCAAATGGACCCTTATTAGATCTTTAACTCTTGAGAGTGTAAAATGAAACCAAATGGACCCCTACTTCACAATTAGAGAATGTAGAATGATTGATATTCTATATGGTACCACATCAATACAGCATGGACAAAATCCTATATCCAACGACACTAAAATATTCTAAGTCTTTGGTCTGAGAGGCTAAGAGCCCTATTAAGCAAGACGAAAAACCCATGCGGTAATACAGATTTCGCCCTCGCTCTGCGCCTTTTCGTATTATGGAAGCCGTGGTGAGCGCTCACTCATATGGAATACCACGTTCCTGCATAATTTAGCATTGGGGGAGTGTCCATATGTTAATTATTTTCGCTTTGCGCTAATTTGCTATTAAGCCCCTTGACCTAAAAACACTCAGCGCATACCGATTCCGCCTGGGTCTGACCACGTCTTAAAAGCAAAAAGCACTGTTTCATTTTACACTTGAGCGGCTCTGGAGTGCTGCTGGAGTGTTGCCATGTCTGTTTATTATAAGCGGCTTCTTTTTCTGCAAAGATGCTTGTAAATATTGGTAGTTGTGGTTGCTTTTCTTGTTTCTAAAGTGCTTATTTGGGCTTTTCTCCTAATGTTGTTTAAACCAGTGATCCTCACACAGCGACATTCCCATGTCAAGGACCCCCAGATTAATGCATTTGCCCAACTAAGCCAGTGACCCCCATGACAGATTTGTGTTTTTAAATGTTTCAATAACATTTTTCAAAAATATTCCACAATTGTCACTTTTTTCAAAGATTACTTTTGAAAATAGCAGATCTACCAGCTCACAATGCATCACATTCATTCATTAAAACAATGAACTCTGACTGCAGGGGGATATATATTTATAATGATCATTCTAACAATGTGCAAGAAAATATGTAAAAAGAAGGAAGAACTTTATATTTGTGGACAATCAAAATATGCTGGAAATTTTAATGTGGTGTCATTAAAAGGAATCTTGATATGGCAGACTCACTATCTAGAAAATAAAAACATGGCACTTCATTTAAAATAGGTTGTAGACCCCTGTTATATGCGATTCTTTTGGGAGTATGTTTATAGACCTATTTACTTGTTTCTATGACACATGGCAACAGCGAGTTTTCTGGCTTTCTCGTTGAGATTATAAAGGGTCATATATCGCTCATTTCTCAACCTTTTTTAGAAATTAAAACATCTCCATACTCATTGGGAGGTTTGCTTTCATACGCTGTATCACACCCGACTCAATTCTTCTTCAATAATATGCTACGAGCGAAGACCATAACATTGGGGCCGCAGCAATACGCATGGCGCACGTATGGCATTTCAACTCATTCCTTCGTCGTGACTCGAATGAAATAAAATAAAATAAACGTTATTTTACTGGTGTTTTTCAATAGAAACAAATAAAGAGCGTGTGTGCAACAGTCAGTGCATATACGCATGCACTATAGGCTATATTTCCTCCTTGTCGGGATGGTGAGCTGAGCTCTTCACAGCCCGTTTGTCTTTCATATTATTCTTATAATATTTGATATTATAAACACTCATGGTTCTCTCATTTCTCAACCGTTTTTTAAAATGTAAAAATCCCCATATTCCTTAGGAATCTTGCTTTCATTCGCTGTATGGTACATGGTTCTATTTTTATCGAATTAAACAATATCAAACGAACTTGTATGTTCGGGGGTTAGACGATTCTGGGAACATTACGCATGGATTGCCAATTTGCCAGCCAATGCTGCGTATCTACTCGCAGTTCCATTCCGATCTGAAAGGTATAGGTAGGTGCCATTTCAAAGTCTTAGTTATTCATTTATGAATCAAATGAACTAGAATAAAGATTTTTACAGCTGTTTTTCATGCTTAGAACAGAAACAAATTAAGTGACGATGTGCGTATATCTCCCTCCCTTAGCATATGGCTGCGCCGCTGTAATGACTTTCCAATGAAAACTGCAAGTTACTTAACAAAATAGAGACATAGGCCTACAAGCTATGCACATCATGGCTGTGACAGCTTGTGGATCTGTTCTTTGGAGGCATAAAGGTGACAGCATGCAGTGCAATATGAATAATTAACCCAAATGTGACAAAGTCATGTCATGTCTATGGTGCCAGTCTGCAGAAATGTAATACCACTTGCCGAAAAGGGCGCATCATCAGCTGGTGTCGTAAAGAGAATAGTACGGACATGTTCATTGGGTAAGCCTCAAAACTCCCTTAAACACTCCCATGACTAATTCAAGGCCGTTTTGCTCACACCACGGGGTGTCGAAAGCGCTTCTTACCTGGCCCATAATTGTAATATGACATTGCACCCGCCCCCACGTCTTAAAAACTGTAAAATTATATGTAATTAGATTCCACTTGCTTAATAGGGCCCTCAATCTCTAAATGGGGTATGTGGCTCAAATGCCAAATAAATAACGGACCTTGATGTGAAAAGGGTTGAAAACCACTGTCATATATCATCGTACAGGCATTTTCCATCTGGTCTTCTTCAGTAGTAATGTTGTGGAAGGCAGGCATGCAAACCTATTGGGCATGCAGTTCAGACAAAGGCCTGACTCACACGTGCACAACAGATTGATGTATAGCTGATGCATGAGACTTGTTTACTGATGCAAGCTCGCAATGCATTTCCAATGAAAGTCACATGGTTTGACACAACATTTTTGTTGTATGAGGGGGAGGGGGGCAGTCGAAACACAGCCGAAAGCCGTACAACACAAATGTTGTGTCAAACCATGTGACTTCCATTGGAAATACATTGATTGATTGATTGATTGATTGATTGAAATATTTATTAACAGTTTGCAGAATTACAGTACATTTCAAGCACAAACTCAATACAAAGGCTGTTAACTGTGAGTGGACGACCCAATTAAGCATTACACTTGTTTCCAATAGGGTCCACCATGTTCAATTAATCAAAAACATTTAGAGACGTACAAATAGACACTTCTATATAGACAAAGAACAGAACAGGAATTCATCATAATGGAGGTAAAAAGGGAAAAGAAACATATACAGTGAGGGAAAAAAGGGGTGGGCGGTGTGGGGGATTCACGTTCAGCTCCGTTTATTTGTTTGTTTTCCTTGGAGGAGCTGCGTTGGGTCCCCAAGTCGGCTCCGTGGCCGTACCTTGAGTTGGCTGTGTGGCCGTGACCGTCTCTTGTGTTGTCCTTGCGTTGGGTCCCCAAGTCGGCTCAGTGGCCATACCTTGAGTTGGCTGTGTGGCCGTGACCGTCTCTTGTGTTGTCCTTGCGTTGGGTCCCCAAGTCGGCTCAGTGGCCATACCTTGAGTTGGCTGTGTGGCCGCGAACGTCTCTTGTGTTGTCCTTGCGTCCGTGTTTGAGGGATTCCGATTTTACAGGGGCCAGTTTCGAATTCAAGATTGTTTACATCTAGCATGCACCAATGTTGTATGCTAGATCGAAAGGTGTGAGTGAAGCCTCAGAAAAAGGGGCATAATGCTACTATAGGTACTCATGAGTCATTAGTAATGCTGACGTAAACAAATCTAGTAATGATGTGAGGATAATGTGCTTGAATCCAGGATGGGTTCCCATTGGGTATATGATGCATGGTAACAGGCAGAATGGACACCTCCATGTAAAATTGGCTATTTTGTCCAAAATGTTAATCAATAATCAGTACAATAAACTAATAAGAAACTAAGTCTGTCCTTCTATCTAAATCCCTTTCTCTCCTTGAGGGTTCAGCAATTGATCTGAAGTTGTATATGCCCATTACATCATTACTTGTGCAGACACTGACACGGAAAGATATCTTGCACTTTTCCCAAACTCAAGCTGCGCTTTTCCATTTTATAACCTAATATCCCACCGCACAGTGCGAGCTATATGGGACCTATCATTGCCATGGTTACAGTCCCCCAAGCTATGACGGTCGGTCACTGTTAGACAGAGAGAACTCCGCTGTAGCCTCACAGCTAGAAGGTCCCGGATTCGATTCCTGCCGGGTGCTGTGGGCGCTGGGCATGTGTTCTCTTCTCCACCCTAGGTGGGGTTGGCGAAAAGGGCCTTTCTGTGTGTTGTTTGCTTGTTCTCCCTGTGTGTGTGCGCGTGTGTGTGTGCGTGTGCGTTATCCTTTTGCACGTGTGTGCGTCATTATGAAACACATGGTCATAAACATTTCTTTCCAGAGTAAATAAGGCTGTATCTGCGGTGTCACCCTGCAGTGAAATGAGTATAGATGGGAGAGAGTCTCATTATACTCACAGCATCAGGCATGCAGTCACATGCGTGCGTGCGTGTGCGTGTGTGTGTGTGTGTGTGTGTGTGTGTGTGTGTGTGTGTGTGTGTGTGTGTGTGTGTGTGTGTGTGTGTGTGTGTGTGCATACGTGCGTGCATGTGTTTTGCAACTGTTTATGAGCGGGTATGTGTTCGCTGTGGTTCTGCAACGTGCATGACAGGACGTGTGTACGTGCGTGCATGTTTTTTAAATAATGTAAAGTATACATGATTAGAACAGGCTTGTACATTTGACAATTATGGTCTAGTATTTTCAAATTTCTAGAAAACCTGTATTTCCAATCATTTTGGGGCATAAACAAGAAGTTGAAGGATGAATTTAAGTCATAATGATCTACCATGCATGTTGAATCATGTATACTTTACGTTACTTTTTTCAAATGTTTTATTTTTTAACATGTTGGACAAAATAGCCAATTGTACATTTAGGTGCCCACTCTTCCTTAGTGCCCACTCTTCTTGTATCCAGATGCATAGGCTATGTGGATGAACTTTTTGTACCAAAATATTATGGGACAACTTCTGTCGCAGTGACTGTATAATTTGCAACAACAAACACCCCCTGAACTAAGATTAAAACCATTTCAAATCAGCAGTGGTTCACCGTGCTGATGAATCGCTTGCATTTCATTCAATGTTATTTATGACGTGCATGAGAAACAAATCTCCCATGATGTCTTGTGAAATGACAATTACCTCAAATCAAATTGATTGCACAATCCTGTCAGCCTCAGGCCAATTTATTTCCCCACCTCTACTATAATGCCATACCACCGTACTACAACTCAAAAATATCACCGCTATATATTCTACAAATATGTTGCAGTATAGTTTGGGATATTGCGATTGACATGAGGGAAGAGGCTGGAGGATGTTGACTGAAAATAAATGGGTGATTCTGAATAGCTATAATTTAGGGGATGTGATTGTTATTGCGACTGCAGGTCGCATTGACTATGAAATCTTACGCTTTTGTCCGTCAGTGTATCACTCAAAATCCCCATACATGGGAAAGCCCCCATATATGGAGCCCAGATCTCGTGACATCATCAGGGATGGATATAGTAATGTCAAGTAATGTCATAGTAAATGCTACCTGCTGTCGCAATTAAGCCCATATATGGAGCAACTCTACATCTGACCTCAAATCTCAAACCCTTAGATCTCAACATATGTCCATATGTTGGACCTTCCCCATCCATCCTTCCTCTTCGATGTCTCCCTTTTGACTGATACCTGTCCATTCAAAATCTAGATGGGCCTGCCCCAAAGTTATTAGTGCAGCCACACCCGGCAGCCGGTGAAAACTAGAGTTTTCAACAACCCGGCCCTCATCAAACCCTCTACACTCAAGACACGCTCCATATATGGCCAGTACAGAATTCATTCCATATGTTGATCTGACCCCCCATTCCAAAGCTCCAGCGCTCGCCCATAGTCTGCTGTCACCCAGGCGGATATAGTATATATAGTCACTGACACTCTGAGTGCGACCCATTACTTGCCTAAATATTTAGATAAAATAGGCTAATAAAAAAAAATAAAGCTAAATAGGCACATGCTTAATGGATCCATTAGCAAGGACGATTGACATAGAAGTCTAAAATAGCAATTACTCATATTATCTAACTATGGGCTGTATGGTGAGTGACTTATTTTTTAAAATGAGAAAAAGGCCGCACACTCGTAGCCACGATGCTGTATATGTATTGACAAGAATCCAACGTTTCGACCTAGGAGGTCTTCTTCAGGGAAAAAGGAGTGACTTATTTTTGCCTTGGTTCTAGGATTTGCTCATGAATTGCATTAGATGAAAGACATGCGAATCCCTTGACTCCTTCAAAACCGCTCTCAAAGGGCACCTACGGACGGCTGCAATTCGAAACTGGCCTCCGTAAAATCTGAATCCCCCCCCCGGGCCCCACCGCCCACCCCCTTTTCTCCTCACTGTATATTTTTCTCTTCCCTTTTTACCTCCCTTATGATGAATTCCTGTTTTGTTCTTTGACTATATAGAAGTGTCTATTTGTACGTCTCTAAATGTTTTGATGAATTGAACAAGGTGGACCCGCTTGTAAACAAGTGTAATGCTTAATTGGGTCGTCCACTCACAGTTAACAGTCTTTGTATTGAGTTTGTGCTTGAAATGTACTGCAATTCTGCAAACTGTTAATACATTTTTCAATCAATCAATCAATCAAAGTTGAGAAAATATAGTGGTCTCTTCAGCATGCAATATTGTCTCTATGGTTATGCTTTTTTGCCACAGTTAGATTGCCTTTTACACATCATCTGAGGAAAGGAATTTGCATTAATCTTTTACTTAACCACATGAACCCTATGGCGTCACAATTCTTGGCATTTCATAATAGGCGAACATTAGTCAAAAGAAGTGAGTCTACAGATAGAGTACAGGTATAGCTGGGGGACCCTGGTCAGTAAAATATATAGGGGTGGCTGAATTATACATTCATATTATAGCAATATGAAACAGTTGTCAGCACTAAATATTGCTCAGCATATAACAGCATGTTTCTAGAACTCTGAAAAATAAGGTAAACTGAAGTGAGTTGAACTGAACTGAACTGAAATTATTATCCACGGTTTACTTTCAGAATGATGAAAGTGAGAAAAAAGTAAATGTCCTTTTCACAGTTCATTTACCTCTCCACGGACAGAACAACCAACACGTTTCAAGCTAGCAGTTGTCTGAGAATGAGCCATATTTTAATAAATGATCCATGGTCTAATTAATCCCCATAACTTCACTGCTTAATGGGCCTATAACAGCATGATATTTTGCGGACCTTGATGTGGTTAATTATCCCATTACCATTAAGTAGTTATGGAAATGTTTGAGGTGTTACACTTGGGCAAATGTGCTCGTCATGTTTCTGTTTTCTTCTCATTCATGCAACATTGTATTTTCCATTATTATTTTCTATTATTGGCTGTGAGTCCGTGACCTACCTGGTACTTTAACAGGTACACAAAGATGAAGACGGCCACCAACATTTACATATTCAACCTGGCTCTCGCCGACGCCCTCGTCACCACAACGATGCCTTTCCAGAGCACCGACTACCTGCTGAACACGTGGCCCTTTGGCGAGGTGGTGTGCAAAGTGTTCATTTCCATAGACTACTACAACATGTTCACCAGCATCTTCACTCTCACCATGATGAGTGTGGACCGCTACGTGGCCGTGTGCCATCCAGTGAAAGCCCTAGACTTTCGCACCCCGATGAAAGCCAAGATGATCAATGTATGCATCTGGATTCTGTCCTCGGCTGCAGGGATACCAGCTCTCATCCTGGGTGGCACCCAGACCAACAATGGTGAGAGAAAGCTTCTTTCTACCTTCACCCTCTTCCGTGGAAAGAATCTCTAAAGCCTGATTTGTGCTTAAATTGTGCACTGGTGTTGCATGGCGAGCTCGTAGGTCAGCTGCAAATCAGGCATCGTCAGAATGGAAGGAGTGACAGGCATACATTTATTAAAAGGTTTTGAGCCAGTGAGAGCTGCATCTCTGCAAAAATTAATGGAAATGTATTCCACCTGTTTCCTTTTGAGGTACGTGCATTATGTTTTTCCCTGAATACATGCTGTGAAAAGCAGAGTCAAGAGCAAGATGTTCCATTCAAAGAGCACACATTAGCTGTTCTGTTGCTCACAGTGACAGACAAATGGACAGTTGAGAGTGTTGTTTAGCTGATGATGAAGTAGTTCTGTGCTAAAAGTGTGGGTGTATTTCCTCCTCCCTTCTCTCCTTCCTGTCCCACCACCCCCCTGTAGGTACGACGGAGTGTGCCTTGCAGTTTCCGGAGCCGTATGTCTACTGGGACACGCTGATGAAGGTCTGCGTGTTTGTTTTCGCCTTCGTGGTGCCAGTGCTGATTATCACAGTGTGCTACACCTTGATGGTGCTGAGGCTGAAGAGCGTGCGCATGCTGTCCGGCTCCAGGGAAAAGGACCGCAACCTGCGTCGAATCACGCGGCTGGTGTCGGTGGTGGTGGCCGTGTTCGTGGTGTGCTGGACGCCCATTCACATCTTCATCCTGGTCAAGGCCCTGGTGGCGGTGCCCGAGACCATAGGCGTCATGGCGGTGTACTTCTTCTGCGTGGCCCTGGGCTACACGAACAGCAGCCTCAATCCCGTCCTCTATGCCTACTTGGACGAGAACTTCAAGCGCTGCTTCAAAGACTTCTGCCTCCCCGCAAAGTTAAAGGGAGCCGGCAGCAGGAGTTCGGGGAACAACAAGACTCGGAGCACAGTCAGGGAGGCCCCTGTTCCTCTGGAGAATCCAGACAGGACTAGCAAGCCTGCATGACTAGCAATGGAGCTCTCGTCCATCTCCCACATTGGAAAGGAAGATTCAAATGACCTGGGCTTAACCCAAGTCACATCATCAGCAATGTAGACTCAACAGTATAATGTTACCGTATTTTGACTCTATAGTTAAAATTTGATGAGGGATGACAGAGGGAAGTTAAATCCGTTTCGAGGACAGGACAACCTGGCCTCATATTTATGGGAATGGTACTGTATAAATTGTGTAAATATTACAATCAATTTTGTTTGTTCAGATTACCAAATACATGTATACATCACATACCTGTTACAGAAATATGTGACATAAATCATAGAGACATGGGATGGATTCATTGCAAATTTGCAACCCTTTAATTTATTAATTGTAATTTTGCCATTTTCATGTCATAGCACAAATAAAAGAGGATGCTTGATTTTAGGACTGGTCAAATCCAGCAATGTGGGAGCAAATTCTGCTGTTTCAAGACTGCAAAATTGGAAAGCTATTGGCATTTGAGACAAAGTGTGATATAGTCTTTTTGGCACTTACACTTACACTTACTAAAACATTTACTGTACCATAAATTATGTTGATTATATATACTGTAGGCATATAGACAATTATGGTGTACAGCACAAATAGCATTACATCACAGGTTGTCAAATTAAAATGTTAACATTCTCAGGGATATATTTGCTCATTTACATTTCTAGAGTTACTAAAAGAGTACTAAAACCTAGTGAGACATCAATGAAGATTGTTAGTTTATTGTCTTGGTTCACAAGTAGATTCATATACATCGTCGTTTGTGCATTCATTGTCCCCGCCAAGACTATATTTTGCCGCCTGTCCGTCCGTCCGTCTGTATGTCTGTGTCCGTACGTCTGTTTGTCTGTCTGTCTGTCTGTCTATGTCTACAGCTAATCTCTGGCACCATTGGACCGATCTGCGTGAGACTTTGCACACACACTCTCTGGACGCCAGAGCAGAACCTCTGCCCCAAAATGTTCACATCTGCCTGTTATAGCGCCACCAGGAGGCCGATTTGTGCAAAACTATTTTTTTATATTACTCCTACAGATTTCCAATCTCCTACATCACGCAAATCGGTACACATTATCGCTATAGTCATGTCATCAAGATGGACCCATTTAATATTTCATTTTCATGATTGGCTAAGATTTACTTCTACTACCTGGCCTGGCAGAGAGCTGTGCTCTAGTTTGTATTGGTATTAGCATGTGCCTTCCTCTGCTTTTTTATTTATTTTTATCCTTAACTTTTTGGTTTCAATAGTGCCTTTGATAGTCCAGGATGCCATAAAGAATCTCCATGTTCAATTATTTAAAGAATGATTAGTTGATGTGAACAGCACTTGAAATCCTTGCTGTCAGATGGAAACCTAAAACTACTACTTTTCAGGATTCAAATTCCAAAAAAAGCAAATTATGACAAAGTAGGGCATTCATTTACGAAAAAACGTAAAAAGTTTTCTGCCCGACAGCAACAAAATACAGCCGATATACTGTAGTGTAGGTGCATATTATATTTACAGTGCTGTTTCCATTGCCATGTCCTTGACACCCTATGAATCATAAGCCTGCGAGACATTTTCTGCAGCGTGGCTGATGGACCATGGCGTCAGCAGCATGGCTGTTGTTTTGAGCTGCATGTTGAGTGCTGCTTTTATGTGCTTGAGAGAAGACTGCAGAAAAATCCACATGTTTGTATGGATGAGGCTATAGGCTGGTCGAAGTGGAAAACCTGGACTTGAATGTTCATTTTGAATTTGACAGAGGGCTCTCTCTATCAACTCTGACCCTGGAGTTGTGTCCAGTGTGAGGAGTTGTTAGTTATGTTTATAGTATTATGTAAATCAATCGCGTGAGCTGTTTGCATTTGGCCTTGATGCACATATTGTAATTGAAGCGTTCACTTTAATGTAGGCCTAGTACATGAATAGTAAATCAATGCAGTCTATGAAATCAGATCGCACGTGCTTGAATATACAGTATTCTGAAAACTATACAGTATCATTGATATATTATAGAAACACACGTGCACGCACGCACGCACGCACGCACGCACGCACGCACGCACGCACGCACGCACACACACACACACACACATCTCATTTTATGTACAGTTATCAAGCAAGCCTATATTTATCTTTGATAAATATATGTAATGTTGTCAGTGCTTGATGTCTGTGCTGCTTTGAATGTATATATATGAATATACAGTATTCTGAAAACTATACAGTATCATTGATATATTATAGAAACACACGTGCACGCACGCACACACGCACGCACACACACACACACACACACACACACACACACACACACACACACACACACACACACACACACACACACATCTCATTTTATGTACAGCTATCAAGCAAGCCTATATTTATCTTTGATAAATATATGTAATGTTGTCAGTGCTTGATGTCTGTGCTGCTTTGAATGTATTGTATAGAGCGTACTGATTCTGTATTACTGTATGTACATATGACAGTCATCATGGGTGTAGTGTGTAATAAATATATTACTTTGGAATTTATTTTGTAGTATTTCTTTAAGTAGTAATTTAATAGGAACATGACGTTCATGTTCTACATTTTCATGTCAGATTGATTATAGTATAAACAATGGTTTGGGTGAATTTTCATTTGGTAGGACACAACAAGCAAATAAACATGAATAAAAATGATATAACTGAATGTTTAAAGTTAAGGTCTTCTTTGACAGCTGGGGATGGAAGTTCTGTTCTCTGAGCATGGACAGTGACATAATTCAGAGGAACTTTGCTATGAGCGCGTCCTTATTAGTTCATGTCTGTGCTAGCCGTTTTATAACCCTGTTATTTTTCCACATTTGTTTTTGGCTGCAAAATGACAGCCAGGTCAATAGATAACAGACATACTGTCCAGTGCTTGATAATTAAGTAGGGTAGTGAAATTCATACTGGCTAGCTCTTCTCTTGTACTTAAAATGTCTTCTTTATGTCCATTCAATCTGCAGTGACAGCTATATTTGGACCGCTGTGTCATCAAATGGAGCTCTACAAGTGAGCAGGAATGTGGTCATCCTAAATTTGTTTTGCCTCCTAAAATTACACCATGTGTCACAGTGGCTGACTCAGAATGCAAGTCCATATAGAAGCAGTTGTGGAAAGAAATTAAGTACATTTAAAACTGGAGTACTTCCAATTTTCAACATTACAAAGCCATTTCAGACCTATACAGTATATTTATACAGTATTTGAAAATAGCCGATCTCCAAGCTCACAACGTATCGCTTTGTGACACGTGAGCATGCAGATCAGCTATTTTCAGGATTTGTATACATTTGAAAACTTGTGGAATGGGAGCTTCTGCTTAAGTGCATAATGAGTACTTTTACTTTTTCCATCACTGCATGGTTCAGACTTCAGAGGGCCTTTTTGCCCTTTCCCTGTGTGTCAGGGGAGCCCTCCAGAGGAAATGAAACGGTATTGGAGGTCTGGAAGATTGTTCTGTATGGGGCAAGGACAGTTGAGACCAGGAAGTTGTACATGCCCAAATTTTTGCATGTACAACGTCCTGGTCTCAACTGCGCATGTTTCTTTCCTTCCAGGGAGCAACATGGCGTCCACCGTACGGTCTTCGCTTCTCGTCCTCTTTAGATAGTCCTTGGTATGGGGGAAAGCCATGTCTGGAAGGGAGGACAGGACACAAGCTGTCTCTAATTAAAAGCAGTTTCTCACCATTCACATTAAGATCCATGTTTTTAGGATGTTGGCAGTAGAGTTAGTGGCATTTAGTGACTGACATTAATATAAAACACATGTCTACTCTAACCACACTCATTCCCTGAAGAAGGCAACTTGTTGCCGAAACGTTGGAAAAAATAAAGATTTTGATGGCATCGTGACTACGAGCTGTGCGGCCTCTCTCCTTTCTCAGTCATAGTTATCTCCTGCGGTCAGCACCTCCCCACTACTGGTGTGCGCTCCTACCTTCCTGTTTGTTTTCTTACTCTAACCACATGTACATATACTGTATGTTGTAGTATGTTAGCCCTTTAGCCAGAGGAGGATGTCTTTCCAGCCAAGCCTCATCAATGCTTTGTTGACAATCATGTGCTGCTGCTCTGTTGTACTTTCTGCCTTCTATCACATCAGCTACTCAAGTCTCCACACAGAGGTGTCTCAACCCTGCATCTTGGAGAAATTTCCCTAGAATGAAAAGTATAGATTGTAAATGGTGTGGAACTCCCCCATCCCGCTGACACTAGTGTTTTTAGTTCCACACCATTTATTTTACCTTGTCAAACACGCAGATGATTATCTTTATTTTTGAGTGGTGCAACCACTCCATTACACAGCTGTGTGTCCCTGGGTCTGTTCCTGGGTCTGTCTGTCCAAGTACGAAAATAGCTTGGTTGGTAACTTGTCATTTCTCGACCGTTTCGGACGCAGGGCGGCTCGCCGCAACCGGGCCAGCCCCCTGGCCGCATTCATGGGGGTCTGGATGTTCCAGGGACCCCCCAGGGACCCCGGGTACCCCCGGGCTTGCCGGAACCGGGCCAGCCCCCTGGCCGCGTTCCTGTGCGTCTGGAACTTCCACGGACCCCCCAGGGACCCCCACACAGAGTTGCACCACTCACTTCACACGGGTGTGATTTTTTTCTTCTTCAAAACAACAAAATGTGTATGTAGTTTCAAACACATTGATTTTATTACCTTTATGAATGTTGTAGTTGCCTTAGGTCCAAATTACTCCTACTACTACTAATAAATATGAAAAGGTATCAAAGGCTATCATATATAAATGTACCTACTTATATTCATGTATTGACCCAATAACCCCTCAAATGGTACCGATATCTGGTCTGGCTCATGGACTATTATCCTATGTGTATGCTGTGTCGATATCTTAGATTTTTCGACTTCCAATTATATATGGCATGAGAGTCATTGTTACAAAAACGGTTGGAATGGATTCAGCACTCCCACAAACCCCCATTAGACCCCTTATTAGAACATCACTTTTTTTCACACGACCGCTTCGTATTGGAGTAGGGTTCTAATTGAGAGGCGTTAGGCTCAGGCTAGCACTGATTTGCATACCAGGCATGCCAGGCAGGTAGCCTACATGTGATCACTTTTTTCATTTTTAAGTGGCGCGGCCACTTCAATGAACAGCAATGTGTGTCCCTATCCCCCTTTTGAAACCAGTCCCTTGACTTGAAGTGCTCTCGGGAGGTTCCCTCGTCAGGAAGTGCCCCTCCAGCTGAATCAAGTTCTTTTGATTAGGGTGCTGGGTATAAAAAAACTCGCCCTCCTTGTGCAGAAACAGGAAAACATTCGTTGCCATGGTTACTATCATGCCAATGAGGAATTACTGTAGGTCAAATGTCCGCCAACCTAAATCTTGTCCCCACGTCTCATATTTGCCATCGACAATGAAAGGAGAAATTAGGTCAAATGTCCGCCAAATATGACATAAATGTGTGGCAACAGGCAACAGGCATTCTGATTGGCCAGTATGAGATGATGTATGATGATAAGAGCGCCCCTCACTTCACACGGGTGTGATTTTTTTTTTATCCCACAATTTTGTAACCCACTTTTTCACCCGGTGCCAATTGCCTATAAACTATAATCCTGGGCGCTACTCTCCCTTTGCCAACCTGGGGAGAGCCCTGAACTGAGCTTCTTATCCATCAGGCGCCCCGGATGACCAGGGGGAGGCAATATAGAGACCAGGATTACTGCAGGTTTTTTGTGAGGGTACCTACCTACCATAGGCATAGGGGACGGCACATGGGAGAACATGCACCCACAGAAAGGCCTTTCGCCAACCCCACCTAGGGGATGGGCGCTGATGACGTGGAGGAGAGAACACTCTACAAGACTACCGTCTGGGCCCTGGGGGGTGGATCATTGTGAAGGAAAGGTTAGTGAAAACGCTCTGAATCACTGGCAATTAAGGGCAGCTTAGACAATGTATTAACTCTGGAAGTCAATTACTTAAAATCGATTTAAAAATTGTGGCAATCACGATATTTGAGTGAATCGATTTTTCTCCCACTCCTATAGAAAATGACATTTTGACCACTTACCTTGACATTGACACATAGCTCATCATTTTCACACATTTTTTCCAATCTAGAAACATTGATTAGAAGCATATTTCCCGGGGGTGTATGCTACCCCTTATTCTAATCTAGACACTAAACACTAGATCAGTGTTTCTCAACCTTTGTGCCCTGTTGACGGAAGGCCCTGTCACATCAGGTCCCTCTCACAGCACTGAATGACAGGGCTGTCACAGGCCCTGTCATGGTATTATGTTACCAGCCCTGTCACAGGGATGTCAGGCACAGGCCCCAAACTGCCACTGACACCGTCACACAGGCACAGCCTTGGCTGGGCTGGGTACTAGGCAACCCGGCGTGGCGGACAGCTCAATGAGGATATCACTCCCTTCCTTGATCACTCCAGTAGATGGCGGCAATGCAACGATTATGGATGCCAAACAAAAGAGTCATGTGACTGCGCTCAATGACGTCAGATCAAAGTTGCTCTTCCGGGTGTATTTCTACTAGATGGTGTTCGGTTTGACAGAGCTAAGTAGCTACATTATTAGTTCTTTCTATAATCAAATAACCTTATTAAAGAAATGAATCGTATTTTCGGTCGAGGGACACCAAAGGGTCCACCACCCAACCTCACAGACTGCATAGGAAGTGTAAGTTGATTATTTTGACATCCACATGAAGACAGTCATGAAGGAAATAAACAAAGAGCTCTTTCTGGGCATTGTTTCTGGGAGTTCGGGCAGAGAGAGAGAGAGAGAGAGAGAAAGCTGACGCCAATAAGCATAAACCAGACTAATAGTTTATAACGTTTTAATTGACATGTCATGGGCAGATTGTTAGCTCTTATCGGATGCTATTAGGCCAGTTAGAATGCAAAAGAAAGACGTTTATAGATGGATGCTATAGCTATGCCCAAAGTCTTGTTTGGTTACGTAATTGACGTAACAAGATGACTGTGTCAAATATAAAACATGATGTGCTTGTTATAGTTTACTGGGAAGAGATTAAAGTCTAGAAGTAGGAATTTGATGTTTTTTGTGACAATCTTGGTCAACATTAATAACCAGTTTGGCAGGTTTCAAGGGAGTGACTACTATGAACCTTGACAAAAAATGTATCTCGGCACATTTCTCATGGCCGTGAATGACTCATCCTAGCCGCAATTAGCAACTCTAGTTTGTTTTTATAATGGGATGAATCTAGAGTTGCAATACCCTCCATTGACTCCCCACTCATCCTCTGCTTGTTTAAACAACGTTAAACTCACCAATATTGCAGCTGTAGGCCAAGCTTGAATTATCCTCTTTCAATCTGCCAAGCGTTTGTTTCATAAAAATGTTATGGTTGACGACAGAGTACAGCATATTGCAATGGGTCTGGTCCACAAGATTCGATACAGCACCAAGATACCCATGTACCTGTCTAAATACTTCCTTAAAGTCAACAAAGTCCACACCCATAACACCAGAGGGAGCTCAACAAACCATGTGCAATCCAGATTCGTCACAAACGAGGGACTAAATAATTTTCGCTCCTATGCCACCAAAATGTGGAACACCCTACCAACAGTCATTAAGACATGCGAATCCCTTGACTCCTTCAAAACCGCTCTCAAAGGTCACCTACGGACGGCTGCAATTCGAAACTGGCCCCCGTAAAACCTGAATCCCCCACCCACCCCTTTTTCCCCTCACTTCATCGGTCGATTAGACCTTCAGTGTGACAGTGTGCGGGACCTTTTCTTTGTTTTTCAAAGATACCCTTTTTATTGTCATGATTTGTCACACTCACAACTCGAGTTGGCTTTGTCCGCAGCGTAAACGTCTTTAAATAAATATTTTTTGAAAAGTCTATGAGGAAAATGAACGGGGAATTATTTTCCGGATCTCTCGTCGTCATGAAATGGAGCGGGACTGTGATGCTCTATTGCAACTCTAGATTCATCCCATTATAAAAAAAATCTATAGTTGCGAATTGCGGCTAACTGATGGTTTAGTGGTTGCTCACAACGTTTATTTACCAGCTGCTATGCAATTGACGATATTCAGACCGTGGCCATCTTGCCAGCAAGGTGCTAACTAGGTGTAACTTCCCATTGACAGCCCATTCATCCAAACAGAAAAGTCCTAGCTTTATTGTATTAAACGAATACGAGACGGCTCGCCCCTTTTCCAACTCGCCCAAAGCGGCGAAGATCGGTCGCCTCAATGGAAAGAGCGGTCGCCCCAACGGGAAGAGCGGTCGCCCCTTCAGTCTTGACATACATACAACATGATGTGTGATGATGTTGCTTTGCCTTATTATTGACTGAGTTTTGAAAGTAAAGAAGAGTTGTGTTTAAGCTGTCATGGTCCACTGATTCACAATAGTAGCCGAAAGATTCCACGTAAATTGCACGCTGCCTTCATGATTTGAGTCATTTTCAAAAATCCACCTGTCTCCACGGCTCGGGGCGAGCCGTCATCACTTTTCGAAATTCTGTGGCGAGCCGTCTTCGCTTTTCGAAATTCAGTGGCGAGCCGTCTTCACTTTTCGCGGGGGCGAGTTGGAAAAGGGGCGAGACGACCTGGTACCTATTAAACAACGTCAAACTCACCAACATTGCAGCTGTACGGAAAGCTTGAATTATCCTCTTTCAATCTGTAAAGTTTTTGTTTCATAAAAATCCACCGTAGACATGTTATGAGCTACTTCCTGTCAAGAAATTCTGTGCAAGTTCAAGTGTCAGAGTTTGGGAGTGTTGGATGCTGCGTGCTGAGTGCTGCGTAGTGCGTACCACCTTGAATTTGCACATAATGCAGGAGGCAGCAGGAGGTTGCTTCACTGATAACGAGTGCTTCCAAACTCCAATACTTAGGACAAAAATCACCTGCAAGGAATTTCTTGACAAGAAGTAGCTCATATTAAACTACAGTGGGTTTTTATGAAACAAACACTTTGCAGATAGAGGATAATTCAAGCTTTTTGCACAGATGCAATGTTGGTGAGTTTGACGTTGTTTAATACAATCAGATAGGACTTTTCTGTTTGGGTGAATGGGCCTTTAAAATGACTAGAAAGTCAAACCACCGCTCTGCTGTCCTATCTGGCTAATCTGGCTCTAAAACAGAAGAGGACATTCTACAGTATAAGATTTAGACTCTCGTAGATGTATTTCATCAGTTTTGACATTTTCAATTTATGAGAAAATCCTGCCATGGCGTCACTGACTCACTACTGTTATAAACGTATTGTTTGGTCAATTTGGGGCACATAATAATGTTGATTGTTGATGCTGAACTGAAGACCTAATTTGTATAACAAAGACATATTTCTTATTCTGTTTGAAGGTGGACTCTCGAGCGGAGTCCATTGACAAGAAGATTGCCAGACTAGATGTTGAACTGGTGAAGTACAAAGACCAGATGAAGAAGATGAGAGAGGGACCTTCAAAGGTGAGCTTTCATCATGTTCCATAAAGGTGACATAGTTTTGCATTAAGAACATTAGTTACACATCAAATGTGGTGCCAGCCATGTATTCAATGTGTTTTTGTTTTCTATTAGAACATGGTCAAGCAGAAGGCGATGCGAGTTCTGAAGCAGAAGAGAGCGTAAGTAGAGTTGTACAGAATGTTTTCCTTCCCGATACCTACTGATCCGATACCAGTGTGTAATTAAAAAAATCACATCCGTGTGAAGTGAGGGGCGCACTTGTACATCATCCATTCATTGTCAATTGTCGAGTTATGGGGGACTGGGAGTCTTTGAAATTAAGAAGTCAGATCAGAACGACTGATCTAGGAATACATTTAAAAAAATATATACCTTTTTCTTTTCTTTTTTTGCACCTTCAAGTTAGTAAAATAATATAACATCACCTCAAACATTCAAAATATTACTGTAAATGAAATATCATGTGATACATTTACGTGGCATCGGATACCGATACAGCATTATAGGCAGCTTTTCCAATATTGGTATCGGAACAGGAACAACTTTAAATAGAAGTTGTTTTAAACTTGGTGCAGAACAGCAGAAGTCATCAGGCTGCCATTTGACAATAAATGTTAAGGCTCAGCATACTTTGACAATTAGTGGAAATAGGTTTCACCATCTCAACATATTGTGTTATTTTTGGGTGGGAAATTGTAAACATTTTGAAAATGTGCCCAAAATAAATAGAGACACCAGGATGTGATTGAGAATAAACTTCACTGTACATCGATATTGTCTCCGCAGGTATGAGGGCCAGAGAGATAACCTCATGCAGCAGTCATTTAACATGGAACAACAAAACTACACGATCCAGTCTCTCAAAGACACTAAAACCACAGTAAGGGACATGTGGCATTCTGCAACTACAGTATGAATACTTTGTCTGGGATGCTAACAAAACGTTTGGTTTCTTAACCTTAAGTGTGCTTTTCTTTTAGGTGGATGCCATGAAGATCGGTGCCAAAGAAATGAAGAAAGCCTACAAGAATGTGAAGATTGACCAGATCGAGGTAATATGCTGCTTTAACGGTATTATTCTACAGTACAGGGACGGCCATAGTTGAATGGGTAGAGAGGCTGGCTGGGAAACGGAAGGTCCCAGATCTATCTAAGTGTCCCTGAGCAAGACACTTAAACCCCTGGCACGCATACTCCTGTTTTTAGGCGATAACCTACTCACTAACGGTGGTTGGGAAAACTACAACATGACTTCACTGAGCCACGGTGATAAGCGGCTCACCGCCCACCCCAACACATCTGTTTTTTACTAACTACCGTGGTGGTTGCCGTTGTTAGGTTATCAACTAAAAACTGGAGTATGTGTCCTGCTTAAGTGCTCCCTGGCTTCTGTATTAATAATGCCACTGCTCCTAATAATTACAGAGGACATAATTAACTTTTTTTTTTAAATACGCCAAAGGACTGGACCATATCAATACATTATTATTAGCCTACAGATTTGTTTCTATTGCACTCATTTCTCGGCACCGTTAGCATCTCCGTAATCATGTTATGATTACTTGGGGAATTCATATAAATTAATACAGCAAACATTCATACTCCAAACCTTGAATACAGGATGCAGACATATTAACTATTCCCATGGTTTAGTTAATTCAGAGATTTTAAATTGCCACATTTTAAATTTGAATTCCCAATGCCAGTGACTCTCACACAAGACAAATGGATCCCCTGAAATAAACATGGTGTAAAAGTTTTTTCTTTTTTTTTTGTAATATTCAGGATCTTCAGGACCAGCTGGAGGACATGATGGAAGATGCCAACGAGGTGCAGGAGGCGATGAGCAGAAGCTACGGCACGCCTGAGATCGATGATGACGACCTAGAAGCGGGTCAGTGCAAAACAGTGGTTTTCAAACCCTTTTCTGTAAAACATCTGGCAGCATCGTTGGATAATCACTCAACGGCCCTGCGTACACCCGCTTCGACTGTTATCAATGGACAAGACCGCAGTTATCAGTTCGGATCAGTACGATTGTTTTGAGTATGGGCATGCCTGCCGACTGAAAAAAACAAAAACGACAGGATTAAGGTTGGCGAACATGCGTTAATATTAGGACCGCGCTGCGACATGCTTGCGGTTAAGTTTAGGGGAGGGTATGAGGAGGCTTGTCATTTTCAGTAGGCTCCCAGCATGTCCAGTAGACCTGAATAGACCGATAAGATCGGTTAACGTGTCATCAACGCCAATCGCAGCCAGTAGGCTCCAGACGAGCCGACCGGCTAGATAAGATCGGCTTAATAAGTAACCTACTGGGAATTATCGGTTGATTTTCGGTCGAGGAGGCAGCAGAACGTTGCTTTACCGAAAGCGAGCGCTTCCAAACTCCAACATTTAGAAAGAATTATCACCTGCAAGGAATTTCTTGACATAAAGTAGCTCATAACATGTCTATGGTGGATTTTTATGAAACAAACACTTTGCATATAGAAAGAGATAATTCAAGCTTTTTGTACAGCTGCAATGTTGGTGAGTTTGACGTCATTGAATACAATTAGATAGGACTTTGTCTGTTTGGATGTATGGGCTGTCAATGGCAAATTGCGGCTAGTTGCCACTAGGGATATCGGTAACTGTTAATTTCCCAGGGGGTAGCCGACAGCATTATCCGGTTAATTAACGGTTGTTGATATATATATTTTTTGAATACCCCAAATGTAATATGCATGTACATAATTAAACGTTGGTAGATGAATGGTATACATTTATGTATGCTCCTTTTTAAAAGACAAACAAAAAAGCAACATTTAACAATACAAATAAATTGGCTTAATCATCAATAAACAACGCATCGTGATCTGCACGCATGCATCTGCGAGTCCAAAAGATAAATAAATACAACGCTGTTGTTTCCAGTCCAGATCTGAGCAACCTACCTATAAAGCCACTGGCCACTTGGGCTAAGCCTTTTTTATTATTATTATGCATGTCAACGTGTTGTTTGACTTTTCGCTGACGAGTAAACCCTCTCAGTCCGCCTGGTAAGCATACTGTAGATGGTGTAGGCTATACGGTGCTGCGTTGCTACTTGCCTATTGGGTCATGACTCTTTAGTCGACTGGTTAACGTACGTGCCATTGGAATGGGGAACCCGGGTTCGCCTCCCGGCCGAGGCTACATTGGTGGCAGCGGTGTGTTTGGGTAACCTCTACAAGTATGTTCCCGGAACGGCACAGACCTCAACCTGGGTAGTCGACAGCTCCGTCAGTCTCCCTGGGGTAGAGGGTCCCCCCAGTCAGTCGAGCCTATTTCCTGGCTGGCGCGCGTGGACGCGCTTCCAGGTGGGGCACTGGGGGGGGACTGTAGGCTATACAGTGCTGCGTTGCTACTTGCCTATCGGATCATGACTCTTTAGTCGACTGGTTAACGTACGTGCCATTGGAATGGGGAACCCGGGTTCGCCTCCTGGCCGAGGCTACAATAGCACATGGCTAACTTAGCTGTGCCAGTGTGGGAACCTCTGGGAAGACTGAGGAGGCGGCTGTAAAGTGTAAACTTTCTCCAGGCCAATAATAGTGCCAAGTAGGTCTCTCCACTTTGATGGACATTGATACACCGATACGGTCGACATGTTGTGTTAATCTCGTCTCGCTGACACACGCTTTTAGTTTTGACAACCGTCGGCAACGCTACCGTTGTGCAGAGCCATTGCAGTACGACAGAGAACTTTGCACCATTGACTGCATTGAGGGGGCAGAAAACAGCGCTCGGAGTGTGACAAGCTGGAGTTTGAAATGCATTGTTTTCAACGCGGGCGGTGCAAATAACAGCAATTTTAGGCATGTGTGCAACATGACAACTGTTTTAAAATATTGTACAACAATGACAACTAAAGTTTCTGTGTTGCCACCCTGCCATTAACTTAATGGCAAGATAACCGCCGTGTGTGCATATGGTCTTCTCTATTGAGTATCAAACATGAGTATTCTGAGAATTTTGAGTATCTTGGAACATCTGAAGCTCCAATAGTTTAGAAGATAGAGCCATGTTTTAAGTAGCGGTTATTTTTTAAAGGCTGTGGTCATTTCCGGGTATTTCGTCCCGGATAGAGAATTTCTCACAGTTCCTAAGTTGTTCGCGGGGGTCAGGTCAGGTCCTAGACTACCAGGAGGAAGTTACTGTAACTAATGTTGCTCTGGAGAGGGAAGTCTGGAACTCTCTGGTGGAGCTGTTGCCCCCGTGACCCGAATACGGATAAGCTGTTGAAGATGGATGGATCAATAATTGAATCTCCACAATAGGCATGACATATAAATTCAAAAATCATGGTTGATATGCCGGTATTAAAGGAGAATTCCATACTAGAAGGCTTTCTTGCCTTTATTTGTAGTCGTTATGTCCCCACCAAAGAGGTCCAGGTGTTATTTTGTGCAAAAGTGCATTATTGGCTTTTTCCCCTACCATAAGCCCTCAATGGGGGTTGGCTTTTTGTGCTAATTCGCTTATTTCCATTGAAATAAGTAGTAAAGTGTGCCGCTTGGGATACCATTTACATTATGAAGAGAGGATATATATAAAATAAAAATCACACCCGTGTGAACTGAGTGGTGTAAGGTATTATATAGCCTGATCAGCTCTGATCTGACGTAATGAAATCACACCCGGATGTGATTTCACAACTGGCTGTTTTTGTGCAGAAAAAATGAGCATGGTTGCTACGGTCATCCAGTTCACCCGGGTGTGATTTAATTACGTCAGAAATTATTTTGAACATAGCAACCATGCTCATTTTTTCTGCACACAAAAGCCAGTTGTAGGAGTGGTTTACACCACTCAAAAATGATTGAGCGATGGAAATAAGCAAATGAATACCCTATGGGGTATTCATTTGCTTATTTCCCCATTTAATTCAATGCAATTCATTGAGGGCTTATGGTAAGGGAAATAGCTGCTTTTCACCTGGACCTCTTTGGTGGGGACGTAACAACTACAAATAAAGGTAAGAAAGCCTTCTAGTATGGAATTCTCCTTTAACAGGTATAATGGCTGTTGTAGAACAAAACATGAAACTCACAGGCTTATGTCAACTTGAACGACCAACGTTACCTTATTTCAGAATAAATCAAGGGTGATTATGAACTCACTTAGAACTGCAAACTGTAGCAGTGGAATCACACTGTGCTATGCCCTATGGTTTAAGGTTGGAATGAAAATTATACAATTAGTTGAAGGGCAAGGATAATGCCATTCCCATTTTGAATATCTAATGGTTCGTCAATCATATTCAAACAAATTGTAGCTCTTTATAAAGGGCAGGGTTGGAACACTCTTATACATAGCGAGAAAGACTATACTCTTTGGATTCATAGAGACGTTCCTACCTACACTGGATGATTGGTACAAGGAGCTAATGACTGTGGTTCCTCTGGAGAAACTGACTTATCTCCTCCGCGATAACATGGAAGGGTTCACGAACGTATGGGACCCTTCTAGACTGCGCTTCAATGTACCTTATTGAACGGTAGTGAATAACAAAGACTCTGGTGACCTGTAATGTACAATCATGTCAAAACTGTGGTGAGTCGTTGCGTCTTGTTTTTTTTGTTTGTAATTTGTTTTTTGTCTGCATTGTAATGTCCGTATTGTGGTAAAAATGTGTGGTTCTATATACATTGAATTGCGATTGTTCAGCTGTGAAATTTCAGAGCCGGAAGGAAGGGCAGGAAGCCCTTTATATCCTTCATAGATTAAAAACTAGACACGTAACTAGTAAATTACACACTAAAACTGGATAGTTTCAGAAATGAACTCTGTCGTTTGTGTCCACAGAGCTTGATGCCCTTGGAGATGAACTGCTGCTGGATGAGGACAGCTCCTACCTGGATGAGGCCTCTACAGCTCCCTCCATCCCAGAGGGCTTGCCCAGTGACAAGGCCACCACCAACAGGGTACGAATAACTTTAGTTTTGCCAGAATTAGCACACGTCTGAGTAACTCGATAGCGGCTACTTAAGTATTCCCTCTTTACTCCAATTCCTTAACGGTTCACATTAACTATTCCTATAGGGGGTTCCAATAGGAACACGTCTGTAACAGATGGTCTGTTAGGTTCCATTTGTACACTCAGAGTTATGGTGCTCCTTGAAATTAAAGTTTGGAATTGAGAACCAATGGTTCAACGAAATGTATGAGCTTAGCTATATTTTATATAATTTTTACACACTTCTCATTCTGAAATTTGTTTTGTAATAATTGTTCATTTGAATGGTTTCAGGATGGTGTTCTGGTGGATGAATTTGGCCTGCCACAGATTCCTGCAACCTAAAGATTTACAGTACAGACAGCAAACGACAACACTGATGTTTTACGGCAACCTAAGAGTTACAGCCAGTGGTAACACTGCTGTTCTATATGTATCATAGGCCTTTTTTGTACTTATGCAACGACACTCCCCAGCGTCAGGTGGTGGTGACAGCATTGAAATGTCTTATCAAAGCAGCTTCAGGTTAGTTAACCCATTTTGGGCGGGAACGCCTTTTGGTGTTCGCATTATGTTGTGCTTTAGCTATTGAAAAATAGCAGATCTACAAGCTCATAGCACGCCACCGAGTGGCGCGCTACGAGCTTGTAGGTCTGCTATTTTTGAAAAATCGAAGAACGACAATACATAAACATAGCTTTTCAAAAAACTGTCAGGATGTAGAAGACATTTTTAGAATCTTTCCCAGGTCAAAATGGGTTAATGGTAAAGCATGGCATGGATCACACTCCATAGTATATATAATGGTTAAGGATATCATCTTTTCTATGAATAAATGCCTTTCCTCTCTTGAGGTGATTCTTGAAATTTGGAGTGACTAACGACTTTCTACCGCAGCATGGTGTTCCCAGCGAAATAAATTATATTTTCTGAAAATGAACCCTGATCTTTTTTTGTTAAACTTGATTTAAAACAAAGTCATGTCAAATGTATTATAAAATAATTTATTATACAGGAATCGAAATCAATCGAATCGAAAAAATTATAAATACTGTACTGTAAGTACAGTCTTGAAAAAGGAAGATCTCTCCAGAAGTAACTGCTGTAACATTCTCATCACATGTTTCGTGTTGTCACCAGCTCAGCCTGTAACTGTGTGGAAAGATCTTCTTATGCAGATATTCTACGACGTCTGTCTGGCTTTGTAGTTTCTCAAATTCAAAGAAAGGTATCTAAAAGAAAAGGGAATACATCATTTGATTGGTCAAGAGAATGTATGCTGTTATGCCAGCCACAAAAATAAATGTTATAGTCATACCTAAGAGCAAAATGTATAGTATCATAACACTAAATAGTTTTTTTTTCCTGACCGGCTATTGTGCATATCACACATTAGCCATAGAAAAGGAATAGTGTCCAATATCATAAGTGGGTGTAAACAAGCCGGCTTTTGTGCTGGCTAATCCACAATATTGTGAAGTATGAGAGTGATGAGCAGATTTTAAAGTGCAACAATGTTTTCAGCTGGTAGAGGACATATAGGGCCACTAATGCCAGGAATTGATTCTGGTCCCAATCTGGAGTGCTCACACCTCTGGTGGAGTAATAAGTGCATTCATTTAAGGGCTCCCAGGTGAGCTATTAAACAGGCCCTCCATTTACAGCAGAGACTCTGAATCAGAAGAAAATAGCTGACGGTTCAAACAGGTAAACAAACAGGCACTCAATTTACAGCAGAGACTGAATCAGAAGAAAATAGCTGACGGTTCAAACAGGTAAACAACAGAGGCGGGTCGGTTTTTGCTTTCCTTTTGCCTATCTCCAATATTGTTATGCAACTGCAGGGGTCTGGGTCTCCTTAAATGAGTGCACTCCATTTGAGAGGAAGACTCAACGAGGGTGGTTAGTTCTAATTTAAAGTGAGGAAGGTGCCAAAGAGTTTCAAGTTAAACAGATATGAGCAGCTCGGGAAGGGGAGCCTGAAGTCTTGTTTTTAGTCTAGTTTTGACAACATGCTTTATAAAGGAGGGGAAAACCTGACAAATGTGTGCATATTGGTAGCATTGATGAAACCATACATTATCTTTTAAGCCTTGTGTGACAATCTCAAAATATATGACAATGTAGTTTTAAATAGAACAATTACTATAGTCTGGTTGCCAC
Source organism: Electrona antarctica (assembly GCF_951216825.1). NCBI lineage: Eukaryota > Metazoa > Chordata > Actinopteri > Myctophiformes > Myctophidae > Electrona > Electrona antarctica. Next base: position 12,126,885 of record NC_136801.1, on the reverse strand, counting down.
ACTAATGAATTATAACTTAACTATGTATAACACAAATGCAGTGAACGGGACTCCGGAGCCTCTCACCTGAACAACTTCATATCCCAGAAGTCTTAGATGTCGTTGCTTGATGGCCTCTTTTCCCAGCAGCTGCCTCGTGTTGGTAGTGAACCTCCTTTCTCCATCAATGCAAAGTGCTATTCTGCAATGATGACCCAAATAATTAGTGTTAAAACCGTAGATGTATAAAAACGTACTTAGCTTGCAGAATTCTCAACCGATTTTCACATGATTTGTTATAAATGTCAGACATGGGGTGGGACAATGACAATTTCACATCCCAACTAATTTCACAGTTGTGCATTAACCCATTAAAACCGGGAAAGCATCCACACCTCTTGTAGACCTCTTCACGATAACTGGCAGGCTGGACAAATCCTTCTTCATCAAGCTTTATTTCCACATCTGAAACAAACAAAACAAAAAAGGAATAGTTAGGTAACAAAAAGAGGAAGTTACATTTTAATAAGTTTAATCTTCACCTTGGTGTCGCATTGGTGAATCCATCTCTGGTGGGACGCTATTTAAAAGACTTCATCACGCGCACATCGCTTAACACCTACACTACAGGTCAGTGGTCACACAATGGATAATTGATATGCATCTAGGCCAGTGGTTTTCAACCAGTGGTCCGGGGACCACCAGTGGTCCTTGAGCGGTTTCCAGGTGGTCCCCAGCTAAATGATAACCAAATGGACCCTTATAGATCTTTAACTCTTTGAGAGCGTAAAATGAAACCAAATGGGTAAGGGTCCATTTGGTTTCAATTTACACTCAACAGTTAAACATTATTTAACAAGAATAACTTAATTTACAAGACGTCTACACAATTATGTAAAATAATTATTTTGATCAATGTTTGCCTGTTATGTTATGTTGCCTCCTATGGCAGGGGTTCTCAATGTTTTTAGCTGGGGACCCCCGGAAATGCTTTGGCCATGTCTCACAGACTTTCTGAAAAATCTCTGGCGGACGGCGCGTTACCGGGTGCAATGGCCGATGCAACACTGCCTGTGTGCATGCCTAAAATTAGGACACCAGGGTTAAAGTTTTGTTAGTTACCTATTGTGTAGCAGTATGGAGTGAGAACTCTCGATGCAAAGTATGACCGGGCCCCCAGCAGGTGTACCAGTCCATTTCTCACATGGTGGTAAAGATGTACATCCATCGGTGTCTCCAGCGAGTTTCCGAGCAGGAGGAAAGACTTGACCCGGTACATAGGGAGGAGCCTGGGACCCTGTGGGGAATTGGATGTCACAGTACATGTGCATTGTGTTTAATTATTGGCAATCTCAGATTTCACAACTTAAAGGGCCACTTCACCCCTTTTGCAACCAGATCTTATTTTAAGGATGTTTGGGAGACAAGAAACACTTTCCTGGGGTTTTTATGTGGGTAATATGTGTTTTTAGATATTTTTGTATTTCAAAGTGTCCATGGGCTCCATGATGTCATGGACACTGGGCTCACTTCCTTCCTGGACTACAATTCCCATAATGCTTTGGTCCACTGCTCCTCCTTGTGGATAGGGGGAGGGCTGCCTTACTGAGACAACATGTAGTCCAGCAAATAAGTGAGCCCAGTGTCCATGACATCATGGAGCCCATGGACACTTTGAAATACTAAAATATCTAAAAACACATATTACCCACGTAAAAACCCCAAGAAAGTGTTTCTTGTCTCCAAAACATCATTAAAATAAGATCTGGTTGCTAAAGGGGTGAAGTGGCCCTTTAAGTTCTATTTGTGTTGACCTGTCACATAACAGATAACAAAAATGATTTAAAATTTGTATTTGATCACATTACAAATAATTTCCCACTACAATGCAATATGAAATACTGGAGAATAACTTAAAGACGTGATATAATTTGTAATGTATTATTTTCTTATGGTATTACATCATAGAAGGGACACTCCAGCTTCACAGTCATGTAGAGTTGAGTCAGCTGAGCCAGGTTGATGCGGTCAATCCCTGTACCCTCTTCTAGAACCAAAAGACAGAGAAACAGTTCAGACTTTGGCTTTGTTGTCAAACTTCATCAGAATAGTAATCAACTTTATTGTCACATGACAGGTTTACAGGTGTAAAACAGTGGATGCAATTCGTTTTTGTGCGAGCTCCATCGTTTTTATGCGTTTCTGAAGGGAGGGGTCGGGCATGGGGACAGTTCAAATTCACACAATGTGTGCAAACAGAACGGAGCCAACCTTAAACGTTAACTAAAACAGTTGGTGTTTAGGCAATAGGCATTAAGGCCCAAACCACACCAATGATTCGCCATGCAACTCCTTGCAACCAAACAGTTGCGAGTAGTTGCATGTAGTTGCATGAAACCATTATCCCCAATGGCTGTTGCAAGGAGTTGCATTGGTTTGGGCTTAAGGGCAGATTCACAGAGTCCGATTGATTTGAACTGTTTCCAAATACGATTGCCTGGTCCCCACTGGCCATGATTCACAATTGGCCTTGATTCTTCCGCACATGAGTACACTTCATTCAACCGTAATGGTGGCTTTCATATTGCAGCGATCCGTATCCGAGTACACTTCAATCGGTCCCAGGAACGGTTGGTTGGGTGATCCGCTCCCGGGAACGGTACGCAGAATTCACCCTACCACAACATTTGCCAAGTGGTCCTGAGTGCGCACCTGGGACAATGTGTGAATCTGCCCTAAGATACAAATGATTAAGTGAGTCTTGGTATGGTTTTAATTAAGGTCAGGGTAAGAATCTGGGTGGGGCGGTTGGCCAATGATATTGCATGACCTCAAACTCCCAAATTCTAAGCTTGAAGAAATTGGATACCAATTCAGGAGTCACAACCAAGCAAAATACTACTACTACTACTACTACTACACTACTACTAATAATAATAATAATACATGTGTGTGATTTTAAATTTTAGTGTTGTTAAATTAGAAAATATACAGAGAGATACAAGGCAAGCTCTTGCTGCGAGCTTGTAAATCTGCTATTTTTGAACATTTTTGAAAGATCTTGAAAGTGTGTGAACTACTGATTTGTAGAATCGGCCTCAGGTCTTAATATTAAATAGCTTTACCTTGCAACTGTTGTAGGAAGTAACCGCTGAAAACTTTGGAAACGAAATTGACCGGGAATCTCTCCACCAGGATGCAGGCATGGAGCAGATCGAGGAGCGTCCGTGGCTGGAATTGAGAGAAGCGTGCATGCAGGTTGGCCTCCACCTTCCGGAACACCTCGCCAGCATTGGGAGGCAGGTAGCCCAGCTTTCCAAACGGTATGATCTGCCTGGCCAGCTGACCGGTGGTGTATTCGTGTGCTCGGTACACAAAGCTCTCGGCCACAGCGTCGAACACGGGCACCGACAGGATGTTCTTCTGCCCGAAGTACTGCATCACCTTGGTGACCGTCTCGGGGTGGGAGGTGAAGGCCATCTTGGGTACGTGCCGCTCTATGGCCGCTACAAAGTAATGATCACTGTGGCCAAAGTGCATCAGCGCCCCGAGCACTACCGTCAGCTCCTCGTCACTGAAGTGGGGCACGTGTCTCACAGCCTGCTTGCACAGGTTAATCACCAGTGGCATGGCCTGAGTCTGGTCCAAGACCACCAGGGCGTCGAGCAGCCCACTGACGGCGACGGGGTCCATCCTGGAGGTGACCAACACGGCGTGGGCGTTCATGGCGTTGAGAAGGTTCTGATAGTGTCCACATTCACCCAACCCGCCCTGCAGCAGTCTGTAGACCGACACGAGGTCGGCCAGGCTCCACTTCGCAGGCGTCTGTCTCTGCACCTGCTCCATGACCTGCACCAGCATGCCGCAGCCAGGGCCCTCCAGCGCCAGCATGGCCTGCCCCAAAGTGCACAGCTGCCCCACGCTCATCCGCCCCTTGTCCAGTCTTTCCTGGCTCTCGGACACCAGCCGCACAATCAGCGTGCTCCAGGGATCCAGGTAGAGGCGCGTGCACGCCAACAGGGCCGACACCAGCCCTTCGTCCGTCAGACTGCCGGATTCCTGCTCCAGCTGGAAGCACAGGGTCTTGACGGTGTCATGCTCCAGCACCGCGGGGTTCTTCAGCGAGGAGCCAGCCGCCTCCAGGTCGGCCACACGATGCAGTGCCGCCGCTCCCATGGTGTCGGAAAGGATCTCCACCATCAGCCTGAGAATAATAGGCACGCCATGATTATTACATAATTATTTGAGATAATTGCAATTATTTTTGTATTTGTTATAATTACAACGCGTCACATCACATTAAATTAAATTAAGTATCTAATAAGTATAACATGCAATATGTCAGTCATTTCTTTGTATATTGTATGTTTATATCGGCCCTGTGCAGATTAATTACGAAGCCTAAAAGGCAAACAGACAGAAATTACATTTTAATTCATGTTGCCAAAATCACACTTAAATCGTTAATCGCAATTATTATTTGTGTGACAATTAATCGTCAACTTGAGTACATGACAGCCCTACCTGAAAACCTGTCGGGAAGAGGAGCAGTTAGCCAGCCGTTCCCGAAACGCCAGCTCCTCCGCGTCCGTCAGCCGATGGAGCAGGGTCAGACGCAACCGAAGTGCCGGATCCCGGTGGAGTCCGACGGAACCGGCGGTGAGGAAGGGCGGCTCCCTAACGATGGTGGACAGTCCCCTGTTGTTCCCACAGCTATGCTGCTGGAGCTTGAGGCAGCGGTGTCTCTGGAATCTGCAGCATCCAGCTGAGGTCCAAAGGCACGATGATGCTACACACTTCTGTCCAACGCTTCTGGCACTTGCCCGGTGTCCTGAAATGCACCTCAGTCCAAAGGCAAGATAAGCGTGAGCGGCGCCAGCCTGCCCGAGCAGCTGAAGCCTCTGGGTCAACTTTAAAGCCATGGGTCAGATCCAGGACTCAGCATGCCCATCAGCTGACCTACATATAAAACAAAAACAAATGTAGACAGGTTTTCAAATAACTTCCCAAAGCATTTAAATCCTCAACTACTAAATTATGAAGTGTGTAGGACAGTGTTTCTCAAAGTGGGTGGTGTGGCACCCTAGGTTGCTGTGACAAAGGTCCAGAGGTGCCACAGCAGCAGTGACAAAGGTCCAGAGGTGCCACAGCAGCAGTGACAACGGTCCAGAGGTGCCACAGCAGCAGTGCCACAGAATTGCTTTGATGATACTTCTGTTCCTTTTGTTACTGAGGCTCTCTCATAAAAGTTTAGGGAGAACTTGCAGCTGTAGGAGGACTGTATGACTTAAATAGGTAGCTGGGCATGGGACAAGCGGACAATGACTTAGTCTGAGTTCTTAAGTTGTCAGATAGTCCCTACTTGCTTCTAATGCTTATTGCTTATGAACTTTCCTTCATTATGCGCCAGCCTATACTGTATAAGGTGATGTGACGTCATGCTGTGACGTCAGCGTTTCCGTGGTTACACCCTCTATACTTGGTCAAACGGACCCGAGTTGCACTGTACTTGGTGTGTTCTTTTTCCATCTGTTATGATATACAGTATGCTTGACTCAGTGGCGATATCCAGATATGATGACCGTCCACTATGTATCAGCTGATCCTCACCCACCACCCCTTGGTTTAGATGTAGACCCATAAGGGACCAGTCAGGTGGAGTGGTCAACCGTCCTAAATAATCACTTATTCACAACAAAAAATAAGAGATTGTTTTGCTATTTTTGGTGAATGTAGTTTCCTCCAGAATAGGGATGCTGGGGTTCAAGTTTTACTCGTGACAACAGTGGCTATTAAAAGGAGGAAAGATTAATTATAATGAATTTACGTACCGCTATATGACATAAATGGAAGGTACTGTAAAGTAACAATGTAACTGTTGTAATAGTATGTTATTTACAGCCCTGTGTGACAGACAGATACATAAGGGCTATTAAGGGGGGTCAACACTGTTGACTCAACAGTAACACTACCCTGCATAGGCCTATGAACTGACTGACCAGTGACCATTCAATTCAGATTGTTGCCTTAATTATAGTTATTACTTTTTAGTATACAAAATACAACACAACACAGGTACACAAGTAAGTGTTGTAATCTCTAAGTACTGGACCCTCGTCTGGTTTGACCTTATATACTCTATGGGTTTGACAGACAGGTAGTGTGTGCAGCCTATCTATAAAGTATGCTACAGTACAGGCAGTACACAATACATATCAAGTACACTGTATCTCAAGTTCAAGTACATAGACTAAGATGTACTGTGCATGGGCTAATATTATAACAGTAAGTACAACACTGAAGTCTGAAACGGTATTAAACTCAAACTGCTTTATCTTTTTGCCCTTGCATGCTAAAAAACGAAAACATTTGGCTTTCTAGCTGGCTAACTAATTCCACTAAAACAAGCTGCCTTTTTATAACACAAAACGTTACGAAGAAGAGTGCAGACTGTCTGCTTAAATGGATATATTAAAATTACTGGTCTGACATACCCGGGTCTTCTCTAGGATTGACGGTCACAGAGCATAGAGTATATAGTCACAGAGCCGCTCATGATACTAGAGATGCCGCCATCTTTGATTAGTAAACCAACGTAACGTGGTTCCGTAACGTCATGTGGAATAATGACCTACTCATAGAGTATATATATAAGGACCTACTTCTTCTTCTTCTTCGTGGGGTTTTATGGCGGTTGGCATCCAAATAGTTGCATTACCGCCCCCTTCTGTTACTCTCACTTTTCTCACTTACAGTCTATCCCATAAACCAGTTTCTTTAATAAATCTGATCACCAATCTCCCCGTGTTATCCTCTGCTGCATCAATTAACTTGGAATAATGACCTACGATTGGTTCGGGGCTGTTCATGTGAAGCCAAGCTGCGCCAATCGCAGTGCCGCGAACAGGAGAGTTTATCCTCGACTAACCTCGCTCTCCAATCCTCGACCGCTAGATGGCGACATCTCTCAAAGGCATTGCATTTTCATTGTCAACCTCAGTGTTGTAATCCATCAGCTATGTTACTTTAACGAACAGATTGTTCCAGTTTAAATATCATATAATACAACTTGTCCTGTTCAACAAAAACTAACTGAAACGGTCTTAACTATACTCATTATTTCCCATAAATTATGGTTTCGTTGCGCAGAAAAGATAGTTTACCTCTGATAACTTCATCACTACATAAGCCATGTTTAGACAAGCTTTTGTCACAATTATATAGTTATTTGTGATTTGATATGGTCTATGCAATTCAGACAGATACAGTAATATGCCTATTGGCACATTTTCTTTAAACTAATTTGGTGGTAGTACTGGTGTGAATTTGGTCAATTTATTTTATGTCAATAGTCTGGAAACACAATTATTTTCTATACTTTTTTTCTCCATACTTATCCGGACCTGGACATGACTAAAATCTAATTCCATACTTTTTATACTCGTGTAGGAACTCTGTAATGTAAAAGAACATAGATTGAGATCTGTTGACAGCTAGTCATGTCACTCATGTGCATCAATAGTCATCCTGTAAAACAGTGGTTCCCAAATGTGTCAGGTGGCGACCCAAGACAGATTAGATGTTTGCCCTGTACCCAAACTAGTGAAAATACCAGATCAGCCATTTTCACTACTTCTTAGTTCTTTTGTTCATTTTATTCAAGAATTGTATAAATTCAAATGTATACATTTCTTTAAAATATTTTAATAATTAAAATATCCCTTTAAATGTAGGAAAAGAAAATGGGATTTTTACTCGAGTGGTGACCCATAATGGGTACCAACCCACCGTTTGGGAAACAGTGCTGTAAAAGACCACTCCCAACAGGACAGGGATGTTGTGAATGTAAATAGATGATCAATATTTATATTCACATTTGAGAACTGTAGCCTACATATACAATGGTGTCGGCCCATTATTCCGACCTCCCATAATTCCAAACAAGGTTAGGGTTTGAGATGGTGTTAGTTCGTAATTGGCAACGTTTGTAGACTGCATACCCCTTCACTTTTAGTCTCAACCTTGCAGTCACCAAATCTCTCCCCGGGATCAAGAAATGGTGTCTCACATAGCCCAAGAAGTGTAAAATCTCATCTTTCAAGGTGACAATTGTTTCCCATATTCAGCTGAAGTTGAACTTTTATTGCCAGAAGAAAGTATTACCTACTTAGTATACTTCAGTTGCATCTGCCTGTAAATTTACTAATTTATGTGTAGTTTGTTGGTAATCCCTTTCTACAAAATGTACACATTCACATCTACCTTTTCCCCTAGACAAAAATGAAGTGCTGTTGGCTGTTGCTGACTTTGTTCAAGTCAGGACATGCAGAGCATACTGGACAATGGAGAAGGAATTTGCAAAGACATGACTATATGACTAGAGGGGATAACGATACCATCAGCCTTTTCCGCGTCATAAAACCAAATAACAGGATGATGTAACAGTTTGAATTGTCATTTTATACAGGACAAAGAAGATTTCAGTACAACTTTATTATAGGGCTTTATTATTTTTTCAAAAAGTTTATATTATAAAATGTAAAAATTCAGCATAAATGCTTTCATCCCTCAGAGTTGTGCCTCCACCGTTTACATCTTTGCATGACAAAACAGTAGACTGATAAGCAAACTAACAACCCTTTAAGAAATTCTCCCCGTTACAGATGTGCAAACCAGGCAATGCTGGAATTTCACTACAGATATGGTTGCTGGATTTGGCTAGTTATTCAAAATAATTGGGTTTATACAAGTTGAGAAATTCAGCAAAATGATCTGGGTGAAGAGGCGGGGTAGAAAGAAAAACTACCATGTTTTTTTTTTTAATCGTCCTTGTCCTTGGCACCATGCTTTAGGATGCGCGTGAACTCCACATAGTTGAAGTTGCTCTTCTTGTCGATGGGAGCCTCCCTGAACAGCTCGTCCACGTCTTCATCTGTAAACCGGTCGCCCATTGTTGTGAGCAGCTCTCGGAGGTAATCCTCCTGGATGGCACCTGAGGAAAGGCAGGCCAAAATAAGATTAAAGATTTCAAGAATGCCCTGGTCCAGTGGTTCGAAACCTGTGGGTCGGGACCTGTGGGTTGCAGACTGAAAGCCACTGCCCTAGTCAACATCCACAAGACCAGTAGGATGTTTGTTAAAGAAAATAATTAATAACCAACTGCTGCCGTATATCTCCAGAAGTTTCATAGATGTGCTATGAAATAAGCTAACCAACCACCAAAAACCAGCCAAGCAACTGTGGAAAAAAAAGTTTAGCTGGAAATAAGCGGACTTGGCAACTCACTCATCAGTAGGACTACCGGTGTCGGTCTGGTTGTCTAAGTTTCATAGGCATTCTATGACCAGTTTAGCAGCTGGTAAAAAGCCACTCCATTTAACACTCATTCCCTGTGAAACAGGTTTGTGTAAAAGCCAAATATTTGCCTTGTGTGTCTCATGACCAAGAGCTTCCCTACCCTAATCTTTCAAATAAAGACCGCAAAAGGTCATGTTGCATATTGTGATGGAAGGCCTTTGAAAACCATTAAAGGGGAATTTCTCCCCAACTCTTTATGTATATTGACCCTAACAATATTAAAAAATAAAGATATAGGGGAGCTGAAGTGGCAGCTGGAGGGGTCCAACGCTAGAACTCCTATTCAATCGCACAATTGTTTTTTGTTTACATCGGTTCTAGATGATGTGACAGCAACACTCCATGCATTGTTGACACTGCACTCTTCCTGGTCTACGTGAGCTGATGTTAGACCCCTCCAGGAGCAGCTCCAGCTCCCCTATATCTTTATATATATATTTTTTGTCAATATACATAATTATCAACTTACTTTTGTAAAAAAAAAGAGTTAGGGAGAAATTCCCCTTTAACAAGTGAGCCATGCAAATGTACTATACCAACTAAAACTCATATGGATCAATCAGAACTTTGCAGGTAGGGGAAACAAAAACATACCTGTTCCCTCTTCATCAAAACAAGCGAATGCATTTCTGATCACATCCTCTGGGTCTGTGCCATTGAGTTTCTCTCCAAACATGGTGAGGAACATGGTAAAGTTGATGGGCCCGGGAGCTTCAGTCATCATGGCCTCCAGGTAGTCATCACTTGGATTTTTCCCTGTGTAAAATAAGGACAGTGTTAACACATAACACTGCAATGCAGCAAACACCTTGTGGAAAGTCTGATTTCACATGAAGCTGATTTATAACAAATAACTGGCATCAGGAAATAGAAAACATGCTTATAGCAATAGTGAACTAGGAGCCAAGGAGGATTTGTTCTAAACCAAACACCTACAAGGACAACCTGATCCAAAAAGTCCCCAGATAGTGTTATCAATCAAGTATAGTATTAAATCAATAACCCGTTTATAATAGTTCCTCGAGTCCAAGTGTTAGACCACCAAAATAAGTAACCACTTGAGCCCCATTTACATTTTGACCTAATTACATGCCCAAAATAGGAAAACTAGAAAGAAAAAGAAAATCATCATAAGATGAAACATAAATTAAATCAATCTTTCACATAATCCAACAAAATAAGCCAATCAACCCAAGGTAAAAAACAAAACAAAAAAGGCCATTGACCTCGGGTAATCCCAAATTTCAGAGTAAGATATCAGATTTGTGAATTTGGCATTTTTAAGCTACATGAGCAAGATTCAAGCAATTGGTTCTAAATTTCTAAAATATTTAGGGTATAATTACAAGCTCCCACTAACCCAGTGAGGCAAGCATGTCATGAAGGTCCTCTTTGTCAACGAAGCCATCCCGGTTCTGGTCAATCATGTTGAAGGCCTCCTTGAACTCCTGGATCTGAGACTGGTCAAACATGGCGAAGACATTGGAGGTGGCGCGCTGAGGGCGCTTCTTTGTGGTCTTTCCCTTAGCCCTTTTGCTAGACATGTTGGATGTTGTTGGATGTTGTACCTGAAAAGTATGAGTAAACAACAAATGAACAAACATGGTGCATCTGGCTTAGTTGAGGGTCGACTCTACACAAACACTACTGGCCTGTGTTCGGGGGCAGCCGATTCACCCGTTATCACTGTATTAAATATACGAAATCAACCGTTATCACAGGACGTTGGAATACGGCCATACTAGACATTGTGGTGTTTGGCTGTATTCCCCCGGACTGCACGCATGCAGGGTGGTGCAGACATAGCCTGGTCAAGGACTCCCCCTGCTGAACGTGTCATTTCCAACTCTATTGTAAAAAGATATATTTTTGTACTCTCCTCTGTATAATTGTGTTATGTATTGAAATGCCTTAAAACTGTACTTGTGTACAAAATGCCAAACGCCATGTAATATGACTGCATAAACTGTACCATGAATAATTTAAATAAAGTATATTTAAAAAGGAAACTAGGGGCTACTAATATATACTATTCTCTGCCTATCGGGACGTAACTCGGATGGCGCCGAGTCGGGTCTGGTGGCCTTCACAACGCTCGGCACGGCGACTCGCTCGGCGGTGCCTCACGTGGCCCAAGGCCCCCAGACATGGCGCACCTCCGTCATTGACATCAGTGACACAAAAAGCAAACGCTCCCCTAGTTTCTCTTCCAGATTTCCCAGTATGTTGATACTGGGGGTATTTCTAAGGTGCTGATTATGAACATCTTCTTGATTATCGGGTGATAAGTTGAATGGGGTGTCGGGGGAGGGGCGCCGAGAGGGAGGGTGAAAATTGTCACTGCACGTATTCCTACGGGCTGGGTGGCAGCAACTATCAGCAGGAAATGTTGGGCGGGAGGAGTAGGACAAAGGCTCTACATCCTTCCGGTGGGGGCTCCTCACTGGCAGGTGACTCAGTAGGATACAACAGCAGTAATACAGAAATGTGTGTGGGGAGGAAGCAAATTGCCATAATTAAATTGGGAAGAAAAAAGAAAAAAAAGGGTAAAAAAAACAAAAAAGGATCAGAATGCTAAGACAAAATAAATGTTCTGCAATAATGAACAGCTAGAATTGTTTTGAGGGAATGTTTGTCCTGTGTATGTGGCTTTGGGAGTTCTGGAACAGTCTTCCATTAGTTCATGCACTCTGTTTTTAAATCATGTCTTAAAACCCATTTTATAAACCTGCCTACATGTAAATAATAAACATTGAGTCTTTTATGGCATTTTTTAATCGTAGTCCTTTTGTGCTACAATAATGTTATTGTTTTTATTTTGCAATTTGTACCACATTATCGCCATGTTTTTACCGTAGAAAGGCAAGAACTATTTGAGCTTATATAAAGCAAAGTCTTCATATTAAGACCATAAGAGTGTAGATGTCCTAACTAGGACATCATGTTGAGATAGCATCGTCCTTAGCCATGAAGAGGCTCTCATCCGCCCACATTCAAGCCTGACCTAATAAAGTCAACACGACATAAGCATCTGAAGAAGAGAGAGGAAACGAGGACATAAGTCAACATAAGAGTAATGCGTGCAGCCAAAATAAGGCTTGGTGGTCAGTGATGCACATGGCTGTGGTTAAAGTGGGGGAGTCTATCTCTGAGGCTGTGAATTCCCTTGTGTGGTGTCCTTCATTCGTGGTGCTATAAATGGAAGTGTACAGCTCTCTCTAGTTGGGTCGATTCACTCTATGAGGGAGGGAAGGAGAATTACTGATGTGAGGACAAATGCCCTTATCAGGCGACTAGGTCTGGTACCCATCCTGGTTTCCTTCCCTACCTAGACAGCAGAGCCTGGCTGGCTCAGTGCTGTAGTCAGAGCAGTGGCCCGAGAGTGTAGAGATGGAATAAAATGGGCCTGTAAGGGTCCATTTGGTTCCATGTGTAGTTGTACACCCTCAGAGTTACAGACCTGTAAAGGGTCCCGACTTGGAACGCCCTAAAAAAGGAACCCTGATGTCACTGCCTCAGTCACTTTGAGAACTACTGATGGTCAGACTCCTAAAATCGAGTTACATTTTTACAAGCATGAATGCAGAATTGCAGATGTTTATGGCTATTTCTCTCTACAAATAACTTTATGGTCAGCTTGATTAAGTTATTTGACGTTAATTGGTTTTCACAGAACCCGTTTTGCAAACGAGTAGTACTCCTGTACGCATCCTTGGACTTGGAGTGCAGTAAAGTTACAGAAGCACCACTGGTATGTATGCCTCAAAAGTCAAAACCAAACAAAGGAGAGGAATAATATTCAAAGGAAGCGTAAAGTTATGATCAAAATAACAAAACAGCACAAGAAACCCAAGTTCAGGCACTAAGGTCAGGATAGGTTTGATGAGTTAAAAAAGACGATTAACTCAATGCTTTGGGTGATGGAGGCCTGCTTTAGACTGCGTAGTTAAATTAGCCAGTTAAGTAAACGCATCCAATTAGTCAACGTCAACCTCAAGTTTAGACGATTTTGTCAACTCGCCTTTTCATATGTATAAAATGGCCGGCTAAAACCTAAAAATAGTATTAGAACGAGACGTTTACCCAAAGCAAATTCTCTAGTTAGCAGCCTGGCTAACCGTTAGTCGTAATAAACGCGTTTAAGATTTATACTTTTAATGTGATTTGGGGATTCTCAACACATAAGTGTTCGAGTGACTTTAACGAACAAGACAATGCACCGTTCGAAAACACAACACATAGTAATAAAACAATATGATCTTCTTACCTGACAAGACGTTAAAAAACACAGCCAGCTGTTGTGCCACCGATGCTACTGTTCAACCACTCCCTGACTTCCTGATTATACTGTAGGTTCCGGCAAGGAAACTCAGAAACAAACCAACTGACACACAGAGAGGGGTGTCACGGAAAACAAAGTATTGTTATTTGCAAATAACATTTAATATACCCAAGTAGGATTACGCTAGGGCATTTGTTACGATTGTAATTAATCTTTTTCGCAATATAATTTTGGAATGCGTGATGTTATTTGATAACGGGTGTTAGAATGCAATGGCATCTCCCCTGTGCTGAGAAAATGTAGTTTTCGCAAAGCACTCCCTTGCCTGCTATGTGTCCTCCTAATTCATGGATATATGCCCTTTTAAGGGCAGAAGAGGAGGAATGTATCTGGTGTTGTGTTACGTAATCAGCATTACCTGAAGATAACCATACAAATACCATTGAGTTATTTATCATATGGTCACATGGTCGTTTGTTTAATTCATTTTCATCAAAGAAAAATGCCAAAGTCACAATTATAGCATCATTGTAGTTATTGAATATTATTATTATTAAATAATAATTATTAGTATGCATATGTATTTATTTATGTGGAGTTTACTTAATAATAATAGCCAGTTCATCACGGCCCAATAATAATCTTACAATAAATATAATAATGTTGACTGTATGGATAATTATAGATGCTGAGAGTGAGCTCCCCATCTGGGTCAATGAACAGTTGGTACCCTATCATCACCACAGAAGAGGCTTAGCACTGGGGCTTTACGGTAAAAGCAGGGGAGACATGACTCATGTCATTGCAATGATGTAGCTCATCAATAGTCTAGTCACAATAAGTTACACACTGCGTGATTACAACGCAAGTTGTTAAGTTGACAACAAAACAAGCAACAGGACCATTTTTCAACCATGCATATTCCATTTAAAATTATTCTAACTCTTTCTAACTTACTTTATCTTTTATTTTTTATATGTTAACGACATGACTTCAGCTTGTGACTGCAACTTCCTGTTCGCAGATGACTCGGCACTGCTAGTCTCGGACAGGAACAAACTGCAGGTTGAAAAGGCCCTCAGCTCTGAACTCCGTAGAATCTGCACCTGGCTCGCTGATAACAAGCTATCTTTACACCTGGGAAAAACTGAATCCATTCTCTTTGGCTATAATAGTAATTTCAGCAAGGCAAATGGCTTCTTGGTTAGAGTGGGTGACAATGTTATCACATGTAAAGATGAAATTACCTACCTAGGTTCCATCCTGGAGGCTAATCTTTCCGGTGATAAAATGGCCACCAACGTAATCAAAAAAGTCAACCAAAGAACAAGATTCCTTTACAGGATCTCCTCACTGGTCAACAAAAACACCTTGAAGACCTTAACAGGAGCCCTCGTACAAGGTTTCTTTGACTATGCATGCACCTCCTGGTACCACAGCACCTCAAAGGCCCTTAAAACTAGGCTCCAGACTTCCCAAAACAAACTGGTCAGGCTCCTACTTGGCCTCACCCCCCGAACCCACCTCACCCCTGCCCACTTTGACAGGCTGGAATGGCTTAGGGTCGACGACAGAGTACAGCATCTTGCAATGGGTCTGGTCCACAAGATTCGATACAGCACCAAGATACCCATGTACCTGTCTAGATACTTCCTTAATGTTAACGAAGTCCACACCCACAACACCAGAGGGAGTGCAACGAACCATGTACAACCCAGATTCGGCACAAACAAGGGACTAAATTATTTTCGCTCCTATGCCACCAAAATGTGGAACGCCCTACCAACAGTCATTAAGACATGCGAATCCCTTGACTCCTTCAAAACCGCTCTCAAAGGGCACCTACGGATGGCTGCAATTCGAAACTAAAATCTGAATCCCCCCCCCCCTTTTTCCCTCACTGTAGATGTTTCTTTTCCCTTTTTACCTCCATTATGATGAATTCCTGTTCTGTTCTTTGTCTATATAGAAGTGTATTTGTACGTCTCTAAATGTTTTGATGAATTGAACATGGTGGACCCTCTTGTAAACAAGTGTAATGCTTAATTGGGTCGTCCACTCACAGTTAACAGCCTTTGTATTGAGTTTGTGCTCGAAATGTACTGTATTTCTGCAAACTGTTAATACATATTTCAATCAATCAATCAATCAATATAACTCACATTTGCACCTCTTAAGCCCTAAAAACAAACATAATAGAAGAGTTTTAGGAAATTGTTGTTGTAGTTATATGCTGGGTATCATATTACTACTACTACTACTACTACTACTACTACTGCTACTACTACTACTACTACTACTACTAGGCCTACTAGCCTACTACTAATAATTATAATAATACAAAAAATTAAAATTCCCCTTTTAGTTGTTGTAGTAGCCTACATGTAGTCTAACTTGTAATTTTGTCCTCTGCATTTACCCATCCTATTGGTGAAAAATAACTATCCATCTACAGCGCCCACTCACTGTTTGTTTTCCCTTGGGCCTAGAGAGCTGAATGGCTTAAACCGGATGTATCATCTGTCATGATTGGATTGTATGTCCATGAGTGATAATAATTTGTTAATAAGTTCAAGGATGTGTTCCAGGGTGTAATGGAAAAAGAAAGATCATGGCTCCTGGAGTCCCAAAAAGCTCCAACAGGAATAGGCTATATCCATCTCTAGGAATCGTTTTTCACACTGAATTGGATTAACTTTATTCATACCCAAAGGGGAAACGGATTTACCACCACAGACAAAGACATAATACTCAATATGCACAATGAATAACAACAGACATTTAAGGCTAAGGAGATATTGTTCCATTGCATTGATTGATTGATTGAAATATTTATTAACAGTTTGCAGAATTACAGTACATTTCAAGCACAAACTCAATACAAAGAATGTTAACTGTGAGTGGACGACCCAATTAAGCATTACACTTGTTTACAAGAGGGTCCACCATGTTCAATTCATCAAAACATTTAGAGACGTAGAAATAGACACTTCTATATAGTCAAAGAACAGAACAGGAATTCATCATAGAGGTAAAAAGGGAAAAGAGACATATACAGTGAGGGGGAAAAAAGGGGGCGGTGGGGAATCAACAATAAAAGGTTAATTGAATGACATCTGTCACTGCCACTTACTGTGATCAAAATGCCAGTCTAGGATTGAATTGAATTGAAGAAAATGTGAGGGACATTATAAATGTTAATGCTAAGGTTTCTCAATATTGATGAGATTCTGCGTTTTTGAATAAATTAAATTTGATTTGATTTATTAAATTAAGCTTAGGCCTACAGACAAACTTGCATACACACATATACAAATCTATCCTTGTAGTGCCAATACTACAATTATAGATTAAATACACCACTTTCCTAAGTGTCAAACTATATTATTACTTGCGCAAGCAGAGCGTGCAAGTAGTGTTTTTTGTCCGGTGCTTCGATGCATGTCCCGTGGCAGCGTATGACGTAATGATAAATTTGTGCTTGATATGGCATTGGTTTTAAAAACGTTCAAACGTTCTTTCACAGAGAAGCTGAGATTTGACAGTTTGTAGCGGTCGACAGACGACAGTACTTGCGCGCTCTGATGATTAATTATGAATTATGAATTATGATGAATTCCTGTTCTGTCTATAGAAGTGTCTATTTGTACGTCTCTAAATGTTTTGATGATTTGAACATGGTGGACCCTATTGGAAACAAGTGTAATGCTTAATTGGGTCGTCCACTCACAGTTAACAGCCTTTGTATTGAGTTTGTGCTTGAAATGTACTGTAATTCTGCAAACTGTTAATACATTCTTCAATCAATCAATCAATCTGCTTGCGCACTAGTAGGCCATTTATGGCCTACTAGTAGGCCTACAAGTAGGCCGCAAGTAGGCACCCCACAGAGTGCAGTTCTAGTTATTACTATTATTATTATTATTATTCATGCATTTATTTATGTATTTGTTTGTCATTCATGATTCATTCATTCATTCATTTGGCTTGGAAGAGTAGGCCTATGCCACAGGAAATATTATTGGCCTATTGTCATATTGAACCACTAGAGGGAGCTATTAACATAGGAAACATAGGCTACCGTTATGGAAGCGCACTAGAGGGTATGCGCGTGACATCATCATCAAACCAGGAAGTTATGCAGGAATGCCTAATGAGTGGCAAAAAACTACTTTCTGGCCTTGGCAGCCCATGAATCCAAACAGAAAAGTCCTATCTGATTTCATTAAACAACACTTAACAATGTTTAACTAACTTTGCCTATTGCTTTGCCACTCGATGTGCCATTCACTTTAAGCATGCGTATACCCTCTATAGCAGCGAGGGCTGATCACTCACGCATTATGTATGCAGATGTGAAGAAAGATCATCTGACCACACATGGGGAGTGGCCGAGTGGGGACACTACGGGACAGCTGGAGAAATGGCCCAAGACTGGGATGCCTGGAGAGCACTTGTTTGTGGCCTATGCCCAAAGTTTGGCGTAAGTAAGTAAGTAGGAGTAGACTACCGTCTATATATATTGTGGCAGCGGTGGCCGAACGGATGGCGGCGCGGTCTTGATACCGGAAGGTTCCTAGTTCGAATCAGCCGTCCGACACGTTAAAAAATTACCACCGCTGAAGTGCCCTTGAACAAGGCATTGAACCACTACGATGAAATGTGTTCTATGAGCAGGGCCTGGCTGGAAACAAGTTCTTGAGCTTAGCCCAGATACCCTGGGTAAATATAGATTTCATTTCATTTCATTTCTACCGGTATGTGCACTAGGCCTAGGCTATAGGCCTACCTGGCTGAGCAACCAGGCTCTGCTCCATAGCTCTAATGCCGTAGCCAACGGCATTGCAACGGCATTAGAGCTATGGATCAGAGCTACAAGCACCCTATAGCCTTGGATCAAGACGATCATCGGTCATAATGATCGTTGTAATGAGTGTTGTATCAAGGCTACCATGACCCCCAAGGAAGAATCTATCATTTGCTGTGCTGTGCTGTGTTAACCTGACTCCGCCAGATGGGGCCGCAAAGAGTACACTGGGTTACCCCGAGCAGGAGGGGGGAACCCAATGTACTCTCTGCTGCCCCATCTGGCGGAGTCAGGTTAGTGCTGTGTACTAGTGTGTAGGCCCTTCTTGGTTACCTTTCTGTATCTGGGACGTTGGCACCGACATGTCATGTCATCCATAAATACAGAAAAGGTAATTAAGGGTCGCGATAGGGGCCTGATAAATTGTTGCACTACCGGAGCAGCCATCCACGTTTGATTGATTGATTGATTGAAGAATTTATTAACAGTTTGCAGAATTACAGTACATTTCAAGCACAAACTCAATACAAAGGCTGTTAACTGTGAGTGGACGACCCAATTAAGCATTACACTTGTTTCCAACAGGGTCCACCATGTTCAAATCATCAAAACATTTAGAGACGTACAAATAGACACTTCTATAGACAGAACAGGAATTCATCAAAAAAGAAATCATCAAAAAGGAGGTAAAAAGGGAAAAGAAATATATACAGTGAGGGGAAAAAAGGGGGGGGCGGGGGGGGGGATTCAGATTTTACGGGGGCCAGTTTCGAATTGCAGCCATCCGTAGGTGCCCTTTGAGAGCGGTTTTGAAGGAGTCAAGGGATTCGCATGTCTTAATGACAGTTGGTAGGGCGTTCCACATTTTGGTGGCATAGGAGCGAAAAGAATTTAGTCCCTTGTTTGTGCCGAATCTGGGTTGTACATGGTTCGTTGCACTCCCTCTGGTGTTGTGGGTGTGGACTTCGTTAACATTAAGGAAGTATCTAGACAGGTACATGGGTATCTTGGTGGTGTATCGAATCTTGTGGACCAGACCCATTGCAAGATGCTGTACTCTGTCGTCGACCCTAAGCCATTCCAGCCTGTCGAAGTGGGCAGGGGTGAGGTGGGTTCGGGGGGCTAGATCAAGTAGGAGCCTGACCAGTTTGTTTTGGGAAGTCTGGAGCCTGGTTTTAAGGGCCTTTGAGGTGCTGTGGTACCAGGAGGTGCATGCATAGTCAAAGAAACCCTGTACAAGGGCTCCTGTTAAGGTCTTCAAGGTGTTTTTGTTGACCAGTGAGGAGATCCTGTAGAGGAATCTTGTTCTATGGTTGACTTTTTTGATTACGTTGGTGGCCATTTTATCACCGGAAAGATTAGCCTCCAGGATGGAACCTAGGTAGGTCATTTCATCTTTACGTGTGATAACATTGTCACCCACTCTAACCAAGAAGCCATTTGCCTTGCTGAGATTACTAATAGAGCCAAAGAGAATGGATTCAGTTTTTCCCAGGTGTAAAGATAGTTTGTTATCAGCGAGCCAGGTGCAGATTCTACCGAGTTCAGAGCTGAGGGCATTTTCAACCTGCAGTTTGTCCCTGTCCGAGACCAGCAGTGCTGAGTCATCTGCGAACAGGAACAAGTTGCAGTCACAGGCTGAAGTCATGTCGTTTACATATATTAGGAACAGTAGAGGTCCTAGTATGCTTCCTTGTGGAACGCCACAGCTCACTGGGAGGGGGGGGGACAGTGTTCCGTTCACTTCCACCATCTGTTCTCTCCCCTCCAGGTAGGATTGCATCCAGCTCACTGATGTGCTATCGAAACCAATTGCTTTTAGCTTGTTAACCAGTACATCAGTACATTGTTTGATTGATTGATTGATTGATTGATTGATTGATTGATTGAAGTAACAGCTTGGATAATTAATACAAAACTGTTATTATAACTATGGACGACACACCAATGACACCATAAAGCATTACTCTTGTTTACAATAGGGTCCACCATGTTCAATTAATCATAACATTTAGAGACTACAAATATACACTTTTCTATATAACCAAAAACAGGAAATCATCATAGAGGAGGGGGGGGGGGGGGGGGGGGGGGGGAATAATACATTTAGATCTGCTGCATTTTTTCCAGGTGGAAATTGTGAAGGGATCCGGAGTGTTCCGCAAATAGAAAACACACAGCAACCTCAAAGGTAAAGTGTGCACTGTGTGTGTGTGTGTGTGTGTGTGTATGTGTGCGCGCGCGTGCGTGCGTGACAGAGAGAGAGAGAGTTAAGAGAGTGACAGTGATTGATGCCATGTGTTATTGTGTGGCAACAGTGGACTTCAAGTGTTGCCAGTTGATAGAGAATTAATCAGGTCTATGAAAACAACAATCCCAAAAGAAGCAACTATTAGGGGCTTGGCACAATTCCATTTAGTTATAGTATAGGCTACAGGCAGCATCACTATTTCCATGTCCCAGCCCCCAAACAAAAATTTGCTTAGGAGGAAAGACAGAACAATGTATGAACAGGATATGTCGGCCTAGCTAAACAGAAATAGTGAATGTCAGTCAAAATCAGCATTGTAAATCTAATGAATTCATAATTAACAATGTTGTGGATCATATTGGAATATAAAATCAAATTAAAAGTAAAGAGCAAAATCCCCAACCAACGGCATATATCATTGATCCTCATCATCAATACTCAACATCAACAATAATTCAGTGAAGTGAATTGTATAACTAACATATTCCACTGATTTTATTTTTTACACACACCATTATAATGTTCTTATTTTGAGCCCAGTAGTAACTGAATGTCAAGTCTACAGGTTTTCTTCAGAATACACTTATTTACTATGACAATATGGCATATTAGGTTTCCACTAGTATTAGTTGTTCTCAAATGTTTTATTTGCAAATCCGTACACTCTCAGAGTTACAGACCTATTTTGGTCATTCAGGGCTATTTCTTTGTGTGTTTATGGTAATGTTATTGTCCACTCATTGTGTATGTCCATGGCAAAAACAATTACAGAAATGTCCATCATAAGCCAGCATGGCAATAAAACGTCTGGGTTTCCAAGGCTAGCATGGCGATGACCCCGCCTGTGTGTGCATGTTTGATGTGCAATTCCTAATCCTCACAATGGCCAAAATAACAGGCCCCAAGAGCTATACTGAAGACCCCATTGGCAATGGAAGACCCCCTTTGCTAAAATAGAATATGTGATAGCAAGGGATCCTCCCCTTTGAAATACCACAGGATGTAATGAGATGAGTCATTGTTAAGTCCATCCATCTATCCATCTTCAACCGCTTATCCGTAGTCGGGTCGTGGGGGCAACAGCTCCACCAGAGTCCAGACTTCCCTCTCCAGAGAAACATTAGTAACTTCCTACTGGGGGATCCCCGAGGCGTTCCAAGGCCAGGTTCCATCTGCACCTTGGTCTTCCCCGGGGTCTTTTGCCATTGGGACGTGCCTCGAGGGCCTCCCTAGGGAGACGCTTGAGAGGCATCCTAACCAGATGCCCGAACCACCTAAGCGGACTCCTTTCCAGGTGAAAAAGCAGCGACTCTACTCCGAGTCTCTCTCGTGTGACTGACCCATCCTATCTCCAAGGGAGATGCCTGCAGCCACCCGTCGGAGAAAACTAATTTCGTCTGCTTGTATTCGCAACCTTATTCTTTCGGTCATGACTCATGACCCACACTTCATCACCATAGGTGAGAGTATAGGAATGAAGATTGCTAGGAATGTGAGAGCTTTCCCTTCTGGCTCAGCTCTCACAACAGTGCGGTACAGCGACTGCAATACCGCCCCTGTCTCTCCGATTCTTCGGCTGATCTCCTTCTCCATCCTCCCCTCACTTGTGAACAAAACCAAGGAGTTTAAGGGCTCTATTTTCGTCCATGCTAAACCCCTTATCCCTGAACTACTTTGCCTTTTTTACTATTTTGAAAAACATTTTTGACTAGTTAAAATAGCCAATATACAAGCTCACAACGTGTCGATGTAGATCGGCTAGTTGAACTATTCAAAAGTGTTTTTCAAAATAGTAAAAAATTATGTATCATTGTTAGTACACAGTGAAATCCAAGTGCGTACATCCTTTGTTTGAACTGCATGTTCTGTGCTGATGAATTAGAATGTCCCCCTTTGCAAAGAATATTTCATTTTTTTGAGATTCTTATCATTTATTCACTCAAGTCAGTTTAGTTGTACATTATCAGCGTGAAAGTAACAGCATTTAATGTGTCATTTAAAGGAAAATATTATTTATATGAACTTGATATTGACAGCTGTTTATTATGTAACTGGGGTGTGGGGGTTCTACTCTGGTAGTTAGTGTTAATCTCAGGATATTTTCACTGTAAGCTACTGAAAGACAGACACTGACAGGCATCTTAATGGAGTTTGATTTGATGTCTGTAGTATAGGTGTTAGACAGGGCATTAAAGTCTGGACATTTCTGACAGGAATATACTTAATTCACCCAATGTGCTATTTGGAAAATAAGGGGTAGTTCACCCAAAAAAGTAATTACCGGTATTACAAACAATTACCATACACACACAATTCATTGAGAGATTTTAGTTTTTGTCGCATTCCTAAGCAGTGGCGTATCCAGGAATTATGTTTTGGACAGGCAAGATAAGTGTTAATTGTCATCTCCCCGCGCACACTCGTAGCACTAAAGGTTTTCAAAGAGATATACCTGCCAGACGAGTAGGATACAAAGGCTGAAAGGCATGCATTTACATTCCAATGGGTGATTGAGGGTCGCGCTCTACCGCAACGGCCAATCAGCTGTCCATTAATAGTTCTCAGGTCTTGTTTTTGTCGTCTTTTTTCTCATTGTATGGATTTTGGCCAGGCCAGAAATGGATTTGGACAGGCGGGCGCCTGCCCTCGCCTTATTGTAGATACGCCTCTGTTCCTAAGTCAATAATTTGTTGACCGGGTCATCGGTCAGTAGGAGATTGAGAATTATTGTAATTGATAGAAAATAAGTAATTTCTTGTGTGAACCTACTCCTTTAGACAGGGTAGTAGAGACTATATGTAATGAACCCAGTAAACAAGCAAACATTTTATTATAGGGTTTAGCGTAGCTTGCATAATATGAAATATATAATACTATGACATGATTTGATGGCCATTTCACGTGTAGTCGCCTATACAGTATCTGTGAAATGGCCACGAATGCTGTTCTAATTATTATAATTATAAATATCTCTTTCACTCATCACCATAAAGCAAAGTCATTCTTGGCTATAGAGTGACATGGTTGACTTGCTATTTTCCGCGATGAGAAGACGCAATGTTTCAATCATGCATCTGCCCTGCCATACATTGCATACATGCAGAGAGAGAGAAAGGGCGTCTCTGGACTGGAGACAGCTAGGCATTTGATGTATGTGAAGTAACAATAGAATGGCTAAAGATAGCAACAGTCACAGCTGAGATTATAAACTGCCAAGACAACCTTTAGTGGTCCTGTACACACAGTATATTCAACAATGGGATAACAAGGATTTTCACCTCTAAAGAGTTTAATATGGGAAACATCAAGCATGTACTGCATTTAGTGCATTACAGTTATCCAGTTTGTTTATTGTCTCCACCAGGCCGAAGTCATGGGGAGAGAGTATGTTTTGCACTCCGTCCGTCCGTGTGTCCGTGTGTCAGTCCGTTACCAGCTAATCTCCGGCACCCGATCCATGCCAAACTTTGCACACCCACTCCCTAGATGCCAACGATGAACCTCTGCCCCAATTGTTCCAGAACGGCCTGTTATAGCGCCACCAGGAGGCCGACTTTTGTAAAACACATTCTTTGCAATTACTCCTCCAGATTTTGTCCAAAAATCACTCAAATTGTTTCACAGTATCTCTATAGTCATCATGTGCTCAAGACGGATATCTGTCCGATATTTCATATTCCATCCAAATTGGCTAACATTGGCTTTCAAAGTTTGCAGGACTGGCCCATTTTGAACAAAAAGCCTCAAATCATGAACGTAGCTCTTATAGAGCCACCAACAGGTGGATTTTTGCAAAACACATTTCTGGAACAAAATGCCTCAAATCATCCAATTGCCATCAAAGGCATAAGAACAAATGGCACCCTTTTCACATTGGCCTATTATAGCGCCACCAGGAGGCTACAACCTGACTTGCCCTGGTGGAGACCTGTGCCGAGAGGCACTTTTTCTAGTTTATTGTTTAATATATGTGTGTGTGTGTGTGTGTGTGTGTGTGTGTGTGTGTGTGTGTGTGTGTGTGTGTGTGTGTGTGTGTGTGTGTGTGTGTGTGTGTGTGTGTGTGTGTGTGTGTGTGTGTGTGTAGTGTACATTGAACTCCTTTGGTTTTGTCGTTTTTTGTTACTTTAATATTGTTTTGTTTTTATGTTTAATATAATTTGACTTGATGTGACATTGGCAGTGGATCGGCCCTCTGATATCCAAACATTGTTTCTGTGGAAGTCCCGTTCTCACACATCCCATCCCTGAAACTATGAATACATGTTCAAAAGTTGTTTGCCCAAAAATAACAGATTTTCAACTGAAAACCTACGCATGTGACATGGTCATATAATGAAGTACACTAAAACAGGGTTCTTCAATAAGGGCTCCGGGACTCCTAGGGGCCCAGATAGTTACAGGGAGTCTGCCAAATCTTTGTGTGATAAGAATTATACAGTATAATATTGAACCCTATAGCATCCCTATTCTGAGAGGAACATTAGCCAAAAAATTGTGTATAGTAGTGAGGGTCCCTGCTTCATCTCTGGCTCAGCTAAGGGGCCCTTGGCCTGAAAAACGTTGAAGATCCCTGCCTGCACTAAAAGGAGCTCGAGGCCTGAATGCATCCATGCTTGAGGCCCACTGGCTAGGTCTGTTGCACTCCAGGCTATATTTATCTGCACCCTCACCATAAAAGGACGCGACTGCTGCGGTGACATTCCCCTCAGTGCCAACATTATTTTTGTTGTGTGTAGCCCGCAGCCCTGTCCTCTGTAAGCGCACCTACCTGTTGCTTAACCAGGATATCACCAGTGTGGAGTTGGACCATCTTTTCCTCTGAAGTTGGGACTTAGTGGCTTTTTGGCCAGGGTAAGTGGTCTTGACAATCTGAGTGCACTGTTCCTGGCTGCAGGGACAATGTGAGAGTGACTGTACATTTACTGTGTTGCATAATTCTATCTGGACATGCATGTTGTTGATATAAGCTGCCTGATTGCCTGACTCAATTATGTGCCATGTCATGCCAGCGAATTTGGCTTCCTTATGTATAGGACGTGGACTTGTTCTTTGAAGAAGGAATTATATTTCTTAGCTGAAATATAATGAATACAAGTTATATAAACTTGATTGACTAATCATTCACAACAAATCTATCTCATTACCTAAAAAGAAAGAAAAAAAAACCTTTGGCTGATTGCCCATTGTTTAAACAAATAAAAGCACAATGTAATTAGAATCTAATGCTCCCTGTAGCTATACAGCCTTGTGTGGCTACATGGCATTTGAAGCTGACCACTCAAACGAAATCATTCACTGTCCATGACAGAACATTATACTCATGGCTGGCTTACTGTTAGGCCTATCATTCTATCCAACATGTTAACATTCAACCCAACTGCTTTTGAACAGTATAGCTAAAAGCACAGAGAGAGACAGTTAGGCAGGAAGACAGTCGGCCACTCAGGGCTCTCGTGCCAGCCAGGAGAAGCATTGTCTGCCCAGGATGTCGGGGTCTATACCATTCTACCAGAAGCAGCATCGCCACTATGACCGTGGCTACCGCAGCCGGGAGACGGAGTCCACCATTAGCCGCTACCAATCCGCCAGCAGCAACTACGCTGCACGCAGCAGCTCCAGGAGCGCCAGCAGCGCCAGCAGGGGGTAAGGTGGAGGAGGAAGGTGATGATGATTTACAGTATATACTCACCCCTCCATCAGTCTATCCATCCCATTGTCACAGTGGAAATCCCTGCTGCCCCCATAACCCCATCACCTACTACACCACCCCTCCCCTTTGCCAGTCTGAACCGCCAGACTACCTTCCATCACCCCATGCTGGATTACACCCCCCCTCTCCCACCTCTCTGACCCATCCGCATAGCCCACGTAGGCCTACAGTACTGCTGATATTTCTCCATGACTCTGGCTGACTATCTGTCTTTTAACTCCTTTGAATTATGGTCATGAATCCTGCATGAATTTCCGTGCACCTCCTCTTCATTGGCACGACGTAGATGCATGATGCGACGGCGCGCTTGTGTTGATATATGCTGCTAATGCCCTTTACTTACTGATTGTATACCTTGGCTTTAACCCCACTCTACACCCACAACAAATATATAAAACCAGATCTGTTGCAATATCTGGTGATTGTGGGTCCAGTTTTGATTCCTTTATGGATATTAATATATGCCGTATGGAATGTGCTGTATAATACCATGTTATGGTATATGGTGTACTGTAGACATAGACTGAAATAGCTTGGCCACCCACACGTGTGTTACGTGTGGGTGGTAACATGAGTCGTGTTACGCTTTCTCTGTTCCGTCAGAGACCTGCGCTCCTGTTGGTCATATGTTTGTGGGAGATTTAAAGGAGTAGTTCACCCAAAAAATGACTTATTTTCTCTGAATTACACATCCCATGAAGCCTTGAATTCATGGAGATTCTTTTGTTTTTGCTTTCAAATTTGATGACAGGGTCTTCGGTCAGTAGAGGACTCAGTAGGACACTCAATTGTCTCCGCCAGTCATCAAATTATTGGCTTAGGAATGCAACAAAAACAAAACAATCTGATGGATAGAAAATAAGTATTATTATTTTTTTGTTTAAGAGAGTGTATGGTGTCCTCCACAGTTTTGTGTATATTATTAACGTTTGATAGTCTAAAGTTAGTCTAAAGTTTGCCCAACCTGAATATATTAGGCTATAACATATTTGACTGTAATGGATTGTGTGGCACAGTATGCTGTTGTCAATGATGGTGTGATGTTGTTAGATTTCACTTCAGTTAATCGAGCTCACAGCCTGGTCTGAATTCTTTATTCTGGAGAAGTAGGACATTTGATGATGGTGTGGTGTCCAATAGGCCTAGTTTGTATTTGCAATGTGTATTTGCAATTTGTATGTGCTGCAAGACATTTCAGATTTGTGCTAGCGACCAGTATCGTTTCGGTATGGAATTTCTGTAGTGAACGGCCTCATACTAAAAGACAAGCAACTTACCGGGCTTTAGTTCTGTTAGCTGGTATACAAGCAACATGTTCACTCAAATGTCAACAGAGCTGTAGTAAATTGCAGCCACAGTTATGGTACAAACTAGGTCTGGTCCAGAACGTTAGTGAGTTCTCTGGAGCAGAGGTACAAACTGTTTTACTATATTACGTTTGCATTATCTACAGTCATAGCCTAGTTTTGGGAATGTTAGATTCCCCGGCATGTGATGATTGAGTCACAGTGAAATATTTTATTTGACAAGTAGAAGAGTGTGGCACACCAGGCCAGGATGGCCTACCCAGGGCTGTGTCAGTCGTGGCCTGTGGGGCAAAATAATGCACAAGAGATGGTGCAGCTATTCACATTTGTGGAGCCCCCTATTGGCAGAATTGAAAACGCTTTTGGAGCTGGGCTCTATATAATCCCCTCAACGTGTGATTCCAATTCGGGAATGATTGGTTGTTGCGTTAATAATAGTGTTTTTTGTTCGAAAAACGCTCCACCCACAAATTTGTGACGCTAATTACAGACAAACAGTATCAAAACCCTGTTTGATGGTCATTCATTATCGCATGAAACGTATTGACTTAGGAATTAAATACAAGGGTTTGGGAGCTTTAAAACAGTGTGTGGATATTTTAACCTTTTCATTGTCACATGACTCACAAGACCATGTGTGCCTAATCTGGCGTTGAAATGCACATTTCTGCAACAAACAGTTACATGTAGCATTTGTGGCACCCCTATGGGTGTAAGTGAAATCATTTTCTCTATGTTGGTTAGATTTGGGTGGATTTGTTGCTTTTCTTCCCATCAATTCAACAGTGCCCGAGATTAGCTGCTCACACACACACACACACACACACACACACACACACACACACACACACACACACACACACACACACACACACACACACATGGATGGATGGACAGGCGCAAAAACATACCCCACCCTTAGGCCTGCATGGTGGAGACTGAGAGATTATTAAAACACAACACTCAGCTAATCAGAACATTGTATAAAAAAAGGTTGATTGATATAAGGCTGATAAAGTAATATTCTGGTTGTCTCCTTCCAGAGTGGCTAGCAGAAGCCTGCAGTAGGTTTTTGAGTGGTGTAAACCACTCCTACAACTGGCTTTGTTAGTTTTGAGTGGTGTAAACCACTCCTACAACTGGCTTTGTTAGTTTACGTGTCTGTTCGTACCAAAAAATGAGCTTTGTTAGTTTACGTGTCTGTTCGTACCAAAAAATGAGAATGGTTGCTATGGTCACCCTGTTCACACGGGTGTGATTTCATTACGTCAGACATTACGTCAGACCACAGTTGATCAGTCTATATAAGACCTTACACCACTCAGTTCACACAGGTGTGATTTTTACTAACAGAGAGTGTGTAACAGAGTATAACGTTAGAGAGCAAGAGGATGTCATCACTCAATATACTATGGCAATGTATATCAACATGCCAAATGTTGTCAACATATGTGGTGCTGAAGGTAACAGTATATGTACGGATATAACTAAACTTTTGTGCCAAGCCAAACACAGGATGTGTTGAGAGGGACGCATCCTTTTTAAGAACACACACTTTACCATTCATCAGTTGGTTCCATCTTTGCCACTTCTCCATGGTGGGATTGAGGAGGTCCTCTTCATCCTAATCCATCCCGACAAGCGTTTCACCATTATCCCTGAATGGCAATGGGCATTCCCAGATGCCTCAAAGGTCTGCGAAGAGGGACAGTCACTCAGACACATTCTGTTCCGTTCCACTCTTGTTACCAAGCTATTCTTTTCTACGCTTGCCAGTTGCCAGCAAGGAAGCTCCTAGTAAGCGCCAAGAGCCGTATTGATTCCAGAGAAACAAGATGAGAGTATTGACCTTCCCTTACAGAGCCTGAACGCTACAGTGGACAGATTGCTATTTGATTTATTGTATTAATTTCATTATTCGAATAGTGGTAATTCTAAATGGGATCTGTGATGCTTGTGGCTCTTTGAGCGAGTCGTCCAATGTTGATTTGTTGAATGTTGGTTATTTGAGCAGATTCCGTTTCTTCTGATGCCTACAGCTTTCAGTTTTACTCAGTGAGTGATGATCACGTATTGTTTGTTTTAAAGAGGAAATTACTTTTAGACATATAAAAGAGCACGTCTTCCAAATTTAACCATTCACCACCCTACTGCATATTAATACATATCTCATCTCACCCTCATGACCATGGCTTCATCCCCATATCATATTGGGTATATTGGTGACATGTTGTTTTTGTTGGGCACTATACTACTGTATACCAGCAGGCTGACAGTATGTTGTACTGCATATTATCTTCAGACTTAGAGTGTCTTCGTACTCTGGTCTGGACTCGCTGGAGGACAGCAGAGTGAGCCCTCTGCTGCCCAAGAGGTCCAAGCCATCTTATTTGGCTGTGGACAAAGAGAACCACATCATCGGCTATGTTGTGCCTCTCTTCCGCAGGTAAATTCTTAACCAGTGGTGGAAAAAGCTAGTACTCAAATGTTTTACTTAAGCGAAAGTATCAATAATGCAATGCAGAAATACTCTGAAAGTAAAAGTAAAAGTGCCAAAAGTAAAAGTACTCATTATGCAGAATGTCCCATTTCATATTCTACATACAAGCTCACAACGCGTCACAAAGCGACACGTGAGCTTGTAGAACGTCTATTTTCAAGTAGCCGAAGTATATAGGGATGAAGTGATAAATGCATGTTTATTGTTTTGTAATAATAATAAAAAGCTACAAAGTAACTGGTAACTTAAAGTTTTCAAATAATTGTAGTGGAGCAAAAAGTGCAATATTTGCCTCTGAGATGTAGTCGAATAGAAGTAAAAGTACTGAAAATTGTACTTAAGTTCAGTACTTGAGTACATGTATTTAGTTACTATCCACCACTGTTCTTAACCAGATGTTTCGCCACGTCTAGAGAAGTCCTGTAACTTTTAATGTTTTACCTTACTCCCCATACCGGCTCTTATCGTTAACTCCCATAGTCAAGAGTTTGCCACGGGATTGTCCAATACAGAGGAGGCGAGGGGACACTCTGCATACATGGCCCAAATAAATCTGTTCACCAGTGGGCTGGAGACGGAAATGTCTGAGCAAGCCTCCAGGAAGCTGGCCATGCGCGAGTCAGCCCAGCGCATCTCTCTGAACAAAAGGGTTAGTGGTGTGGATCCCTGTAAGAGGAAGGTATTCTGTTCAGTGACGTCGCGGATGAGTGTTTTCTATTTTAGTGATGATTTCTATTTTTACAACACGGATGAAGGTATTCACCTTTGTGACATCAGGGTCAACTGTGTAGGCCTACGACGCATTCCAGTTTTCTCATACTGCGTAAGGTGTTAACTTGTGACGAGAAAATAAACTTTGTGACATCATACGGTAAATTTGATTCTTCTTCTTGATGACATCACAGATTGGTTTGTTTACTAGTTATATACTGCTGTGTCTCACCACACAGTAGTTACTTTCCAACAATGGTTATGGCTTAGAGTAGCCTGGGATCAATACCATTTCCGGGTTCCTGATCCGGTCTGAGTGGAAAAAGCTTTATGTCATCAGGCGGCCGGAACTCACGACCGGAACCTGGCATGCACCTCCAAAACGATTGCCCTAGTTTAAAACGTGTATAGTTTGGTAATTGGTAGAATCTTTTTGTTTCTTTTGGTATAATAATCGTTTGGTACAGTATATCCATCTTTTATTCTAACTCGTAGCACGACTAGCCCGACTAAACTAATTGTTTCGCATTATGTGGGTTGCCAAGACAACCGGAACACACCACCGGTACGGAACACAATGTTTTTCTTTTTTTTCTAAACCCAGATCACAGGCGCTAAGTTTAGAATGAATACCAGGCTTTCCTCCGTGGTGTAAAGCCTGGTGACGTGAGGTTAGACCTAGTGGCAATTTGCCACTTCTCACTTCTTCTCCAAGGAGTCTATTTACAGAATGTCCCTTGGTGGTTATGTCACCAAATACCCTGCCTGCCCATTCATTAAGGATCATAAAAGCCGCAGAGACCCCTTTACACTGTCTTTAAACTGTCCCCACTCTGGCAAATAGTCCCGGGTCAAACATTTATCAGGCTATCCTGTTTCTTGAGACACAGGTCGTGGCAGTGTCCACGCCGATGGTGTTGCCACATTATGAGACTGATTGACTGCTACTGAATTCACAACTTCACTAGTTAGCTTCAAAACTATTTATAGGACATAATAATCAGCATTCAGAAAGAGGCTACATACATGTAGCCTTTCCTTGCCACATGCTCCACATGCACACACACACACACACACACACATGCAGAAGGCGCATGTAGTTTGCATGCTTACTTTGCTTTGGTCTTGCATTGTGAATTCTTTGTCATCAGGGTATGTTTTTTATGTTTTTGCTTACACTTAGGCCAGGGGTTAAAGGAATAGTTCACCCAAAAAATTACTTATTTTCTATGAAGCCTTGAAGTCATGGAGATTTTTTGTTTTTGTCGCATTCCTGAGCCAATAATTTGATCACTAGGTCATCAGTCAATAGGAGACTCGGTAGTAGCCTACCAGAGACTCTGCCGGTCATCAAATTAATGGCTTAGGAAAACTAAAACTAAATCTCCATGAATTCAAGGGGAGTGTGTAATTGATAGAAATTAAGTAATTGTTTAGGAGAACTACTCGTTTAAATACTAGAATCTTCATAATGCTAAATGATTGCAACATATCCCTATAGATCTATGACCACGAGGCGCACTTCAAGCGCATGAACGAGGATAGCCTGATGCACCCCCCGGAGTTTGTGATTAAGCCACGCTCCCACACCGTGTGGGAGAAGCAGTGTGTGCGACTGCACTGCACCGTCTCTGGGTGGCCTGACCCACGGGTGGTCTGGTAGGTGTCACACACACCCACGCACGCAAGCACACACACACACACACACACACACACACACACATGGGCGCACACACGGGCGCGCACACACACACACGGGCGCACACAAATGGTCTCTGTCATTCTTCATTTGACAAAACATTTTGACAATATTATTCTTCCTGACATTAATCATCTTCACTCTTTTGTATATTTTCAAAGTACTTTCTGCTTCTATCTGTCTTAAACCAACTCCCTGTTCTGCTTCTCACACCAAGGTACAAGAACAATGTGACAATTGAACCCATGGCCCATCCGGGCAAGTACAAACTGGAGAGCAGCTACAATGTGCACTCACTGGAGATCAACAGGTAAGTCTGAGCACTAGACGATATGAAAATGACATTACACGATTATTATTGTGGATGCACTCTTTACAGGTCAGTTTTATCAAGTAGGCCTATAGACGATTTAAAGCAAAAGCAAAGTAAAGCAAAGTTACTATATTTACCCAGGGTATCTGGGCTAAGCTCAAGAACTTGTTTCCAGCCAGGCCCTGCTCATAGAACATTTCATGGTAGTGGTTCAATGCCTTGCTCAAGGGCACTTCAGCGGTGGTAATTTTAACGTGTCGGACCGCTGATTCGAACTGGCGACCTTCCGATATCAAGACCGCTCCGCAAGGTATGGAATTTGCAGCTCAACAAAAGCTAATATGACGGCAGAAAATGTCACTATAAATTAAGATCTCTGTGATTCAATTATTGTGAGTTTAGTTTAGTTTTTTATCACAATAACTGAAAATTAAACCCCTGTCCATTACCTGCCATTTACAATAAACAAATAATAGTTGTATAATACTCTTTTTGTTGGGACTATTTTCTACAGTCTATGGTTGGGACGTGTCCTTCAACTACAGTGACTGGGCTGCTTATTGTGGCAACTCCTTGCCAGCAGGCCACAGTCATCTGTCATTCAACATATAGTATAACAGCTTTTGTTTTGTAATATAATCTTACTCTAAGTAGGAAACCTTATTAGAGCTCAGAGAAAAATTGCCAGGTGGCTCCGCTCAAAGATCATGAGACAGTCTATCATAGTAATTTGCATTCGCTTTTTGAGTGAGAGGGTAATGCTTAAAGCGACACTATGTCACTTTTGTAATTAATACAATGTAATTTTGTCACACCTGTATGGTTAAGTGCCAAGGTCTTATTTAACTTATTTTTCATGATGTCCTGGAGCGCCAAGGACGTGTTTTTCGTGTTTTTTATAGATTTATTGTTTGAAAAAAATAAAAAAAATAAAAATGGTGGCGGTCTGGGACTTTTGGCGCCACCTGGTGGCGATGAATGAGTTAATTGGGGTAGTTATTTTGTCTCCCTGCTTTTCTATTGAGACTTTTTGATTGTGTCCAAGGTCATGTCTTTTTATGATGGTTTATATCTGCATCTTCCAACCTGAATAGTGACACGCCCGCTTTGGTTCCCACAAGAAGTATTTTTTGTTTCCAGTTCCGAAACAATTTTTTGTGATCTGAATCAATTAATTAGGTTCAAATATGGCGGGAAAAAAAGTTCTACCTCGGTGGAAAAAGGGTCTCGGAGGAGAAAACCTTATACGAGCTCACTGGCAGGTGGCTCTGCTCAAAGATCAAGAGACAGTTTGTCATAGTTGTTATAATTTGTATTTGTTCTTGGGGCGAGAGGGTAATTGGTGCTTAAGATGAATTAATGCCTCTGTCCTTAAGCGTTTAACCCATTGCCTGAATACCAAAAAAAAAAAAGGTAATTACATTTTTGACATAGCCTATTATTGCTTCTAGCAGCTTTAACTCACTCTATGATCTGCCAAACAACGGACATGGGCACGGGTTCCAGAGGCCCATGAGTTATGAGTTAGACAAGAAGACTCAAGTAATCTCTTGAGTTTACAACATGGTCATGTAAAAATAGTCTAGAAAGATGGGCTCATCTCATGGTTTATTTTTGGACCATGTCAATAAAGAAAAGTGCCTAAGGAAGGAAGGAAGGAAGGAAGGAAGGAAGGAAGGAAGGAAGGAAGGAAGGAATACAACTATAAAGATTTAAATATATGAGGGGGGTTGTTTTGTCTGTTTTTTTAAATGGTAAATATATAGTTATTTGTTTGCTTGGTATGCTTAAATAATTTCTACAGTGGGTCGTTGAATTACAGTGAAATGAATAATTGTACACAGAATATATAACCACCAAAAAGAAATGTGTTGTTATGATCCAGGTGCTCAGTCTATAGATTAACATAAACACGCCAGTTGTTAATTTTATCTGTTGCTGTGTCACTTACTGTATCACAGTGAGTGTCCCAAGGGTAACCGGAGCGCTTGCCGCAAACACTCACCCCCCCCCCCCCCCCCCCCCCCCCCCCCCCCCCCCCCTCCCTCCCTCTCCTTTTGCGGACCGCTTGCCCTCAGTGGTTCTTGCATTCTTGTATTTGTTTAACTGAGGTTAAGGTTAGGATTCCTGACCTAGTTTCACTGCTGGTTTCACAAAGGCTTTCTCACACCAGTAACTTTCACATTGAGTTGGGACAGCACCTGGTACAGTACATATATGACATCACCAGCGCGTATCTATTTATTCCCAAAGTATCCTCGGCATGAGGTTATGAGACTCTACAGTAGGGGGGCTCACATGGCTGATAATATTATTTACATCTTTGAGAGGGCTGTGGTGCTATGGCCACGTGAGCCCATGCAGGACATTACTAATGTGACGCTTTCTCTTCTTTCAGATGTGATTTTGATGACACGGCGCAGTATCGCGTCTCCGCCATGAACGCTCAGGGAGAGCTGTCCACATATGCCTCCGTCGTCGTTAAGAGTACGTTTTGATAAGTCTATCATCATCATCGTTCACTACACAGAATAATTCACTCACTCTCCAGATTTAACTGTATACTGTCATTGCACCAAGGGGTCAGGGGAACAGGGCTTATAGTCATCTACAAGTATCCATCCATCCATCCATCCATCCATCCATCCATCTTCAACTGCGTATCCGTAGTCGGGTCGCGGGGGAAACAGCTCCACCAGAGAGCTCCAGACTTCCCTTTCCAGAGCAACATTAGTAACTTGCTCCTGGGGGATCCCGAGGTCAGTGAGTCGATGTGATCCCTCCATCTGCGCCATGGTCTGCCTCTGGGTCAGCTCCAAGTGGGACGTCCCTTGAGGACCTCCCTAAGGAGATGCTCGAAAGGCATCGTAACCACCTAAGCTAAAACTCATTTCGGCCACTTGTATTCGTGACCTTATTCTCATGACCCACACTTCATGACCATAGGTGAGAGTAGGAACGAAGATTGCTCGGTAGACACTGGACAGAGAGCTTTGCCTTCTGGCTCAGCTCCCTTTTCGTCACTACAGTGCGGTACAGCGACTGCAATACCGCCCCTACCCCCCCCCTCGTGAACAAAACCCTGAGATACTTAAACTCCTTCACCTGGGGTAATGTCTCATTCCCTACTTGGACTGCACAATTGGTTTCCTGCTGAGAACCATGGCCTCAGATTTGGAGATGCTGATCGTCAGTCCGTCGTCAGTCCAGTGAGAGCTGAAGGTCTCGGACCGATGGTGCCATCAGGACCACATCATCTGCAATAAGCAGAGAAGCAACCCTTAGATCAGGGGTTCTCAATGTTTTTGGCCGGGGACCCCCGGAAATGCTTTGGCAATGTCTCGGGACCCCCCAAAATAATTTGGCGACCCCCTGAGGGGTCGCGACCCACGGGTTGAGAACCCCTGCCTTAGATCACCGAGCCATATACCCTCTCCACCACGACTTTGCCATAGTGTTGCTTTAACTGTGTTTAAAATACAACCACGTCTTAATGTTGAAGAATCAGACATCACATGCACATACTGTACATTTACACAATATACAATAGTTTACATATGCATGTTTCTCAGAGGCTATACTCAATCCATTGTGGACTTTATATCTCCAGGTGGTATGACGTTTTGTATTCCACAAATATATAGTAACGAAAATATGTTCTTCCTCTCAGGATTCAAGGGTGAAGTCGATGAGGCACTGCCTGCACCCAGACGTAGGTTTGAGAGTTTAATTTGTAACTTGTAGCCTAATTTTGTATTATTTATTATGAATAAATAATATTATAAATATATATACATAATATAACAAATAATATAATTTATATAATTATATAATAATAAATAATATAATTAGTTTCTATTTTCTATATTAACATATTCATGTATCTGACATTGTCAGAATTGCTCATATATCGTGTCTGCCGGGTTCAAAGCTCATATGTCCAAAACAGGATTCAGGATTCAAATTAAAAAATGTCAAAAATAGCAGATAGACTAGCTCAAATCGAGCCACTTGCACATCTGTTATTTTTGATACTTTTGTGTGACGCTGTAACATGATCAAGTAGGCCAGAGCATTAATTTACAAAAAAGTTAAAATATGGAGATAAGAGATTTCTACCCGACAGCAATGATATATTGTAATATATTATTAACGTTACATTACCCATGCTGCCTGCCTGGGACATGCATGGATGATTGCTTATTCATAATGGACTACTATGCATGATGTCTAGACAAATCTGCAGAGCGCTGACCTGGGCACAATCATAACTGCGGTGTCAATCGGCTCCCATTATTGCCGCTTGATATCGTGGTTATGGTTGCCGCTCGGCAGATTCGTCTATAGGGCAGAGGTTCTCTGCAACCTTTTCTGGATCAGGGCCAACTTGAAAATAGAGATGTACCGATACCATTTTGTCGATACCAATTCCGATACTGCCGTATT
Organism: Electrona antarctica; assembly: GCF_951216825.1. Lineage (NCBI taxonomy): Eukaryota > Metazoa > Chordata > Actinopteri > Myctophiformes > Myctophidae > Electrona > Electrona antarctica. The sequence continues at coordinate 12,089,523 of NC_136801.1, read as the reverse complement.
GGTCGATACCGAGTACGGATTTGATACCAGTGTGTAATTTGAAGTATAGTGGTTATCAAAGTGGGGTTCAGGCGCTGAGGGCCTTCCAAATGGACCTTTACAGGTCTGTAACTCTGAGAGTGTACAAATGGTTCCATTTATACACTCTCAGAGTTATGGGGTCCTTGAAATTAAAAAGTTTAAGAACCACTGATGTAGGAATACATTTTAATTCCATTCATAATAGTTAAAGTGCAACATCAACTAACTAAAGCATTCAAAATATTACTGTAAATAAAATGTCATGTGATAAATTACGTGGTATAGACTGGCATACTCACCGATACCAATACCAGCATTTTAGGCAGTTTTTCCATTACTGGTATCACTATCGGAACAACTCTACTTGAAAATTTCCTACAATTCCTATTAAAATTAACTGGAAAAGGCACGCTGCCCACCCATCTGACCACTTAACTATCGGCTGCCGTGTTAAGTGGCCAGGTGGGTGGGCCGCGTGCATTTTCCAGTTAATTTTAATCCTCAATCAATCAATTCAATGGAACTAACGTAGTATAGGCTACTTTAAAAGTTCCAATTTATCTGTATCAGAATGAAGACAAATATTTTCAAGGTTTGAAGGAAACAAAATACTATGAAATGTTTCTACATAATATCTTTTAATTTTAATGTTACAAAAATCTTAGTCTTTTGACTTGAATTATTTGCGTCTGAGCGTCTGCTAAATGCTTAAATTGTAAATTGCAATATCCTCAGTCCAAAGACTGAGAAGGGGTGAGGGGAACGGAGGCCTTCATGGGAACAGGCTGGGTGGGATAGGGATGGAAATAGACAGCTGGGGAGGGCAGGGAATGGAAAACACCCCCGTTCCCTTCCTTTAGGGCAGGGAATGGAAAACACCCCCGTTCCCTTCCTTTCCATTCCCTTCCCATGTTGTTCCTTTGTGGGCGACTGTGGCTCAAGAGGTAGAGCAGGTCGTCCAATGATCCATGTGTCGGCGGTTCGAATCCCGGCTCCTCCTGTCTACATGTCGAAGTGTCCTTGGGCAAGACACTGAACCCCAAATTGCTCCCGATGTGCTGGTTGGTACCTTGCATGGCTTCCGCCGCAATCGGTGTATGAATGTGTGTGTGAATGGGTGAATGTAATGCACAATCTATGTAAAGCGCCTTGGATAAAGGCGCTATATAAATGCACCATTTACCATTTACCATTTTGGTGGAGAACACTACTGCACTGACAGCCTTTTTGTTCCTCTAATGATGCGATGCAGGGCCAACTTCAGCAAGTTCTGAAGGTAACAGGGCCACTGGAGTTCTGGTTTGACCGTGACCGACTTTGGGTGTATCCACTATGTGTTCTCTATGCATGATCACTCTTGCACTTGTTTGCAAATCTAGTGTTTTTGGAATACTTTACTGGAAGTGTAATTCCTCAAATAGACGATGAAAGGATACCGATTTGTCTTTTTCCTCCTTTCACTTTAACTAATAGTTAATATTAGTTAATAATATAAGAAATGTGCTGTAGAAAGCTACAGCCAGATTACTTTAATTAATAAAACATATTTTTTGCTCTTCATGACAAGGCTTCTAGAGAGGGATGCTGTGAAAAAAAGATGCTACCACCATGTTGATTGTTGATGTTGTATTGTTTCTAGCTGGTTTGAAAATAGATGTTCCATTTCACAAAATACTCTTTGATTACTCTAAGAATATTTTGCATGACATGCACCTGTAGGCCTAGTTGACAAAGGTTTTCAAAATGGAAATTACAGTGACACAGTTGCTGAAAATAGCCATTTGGATGCTAATGACACTTTGATATTAATGTGCAACTAATACCACTGAATGAGGATGTGGGATTAAATATCTTTTAATTCCCGAGTCTTGAACATGTGTGTAATCACGAGCATGACTATAAAGTGTTCCGCCCGTCGTCACCGCCAAAGATATCTTTGTGATCATCATCACATTGTGGTGTACAGTCTCTCTTTTGGTCTATATGTATGGTGTTGTATAGTATCTCTGTTGTCATCCTCTGACTTTACACATTCTCTTTATATTCATGTTCTTATATCCTCATCCCTGTCTGCCTGAATAGCACTGAATCTCTCCTGTGAAGCAAAGGGATTGATATTCTGTCAACATCTTTCTGATCAATCCTCTGTCACTTGTCTTACAGTCTTTACAGTCTTTAAAGATCTATTGCATGATGTTTAGCATGACGCCAGTCCGTGCTCTAGCTGACTCTGGTGTGCTATCTTATAGAGGGACAGGTTTCTGAGTATGGCATCACCTTCCAGACACACATCGTGGACTCGTTCGGCGTGTCGTTCGGAAGGGAAGGCGAGACCATGAGTCTGGGATGCACAGTCATCGTCTCTCCCGTCCTGCAACGCTACCAACCCGAGATCCAGTGGTACAGAGATGGTACGCAACATTATTTTCTTTTAATTAATTAAGGAAAACCAGAATCAAGTTTATTGTCGCATCACAGGTTTACAGGTGTAAAGTAGAGTGCAACTTTTTTTGGTGTGCTCCATTATTTGTAGTTTTCAGGAAAGGGAAGAAGGATAGCGATAGAGGAAGAACATTGAGAAAACAACCAGTTCTGTGGCCTTGTGGTTAGAGTGTCCACCCTGAGACTTGGAGGTCGGGGTTTGATCCCTGGCGAGGTCGTACAATAAAATGGGACCCAATGTCTCCCTGCTTGGCACTCGGCATCAAGGGTTGGGTGCAAGTCCCTACGACATACTGGTGCCATGTCCAGGGGGTGTACTTATACATCAAGTTGCCTCACGCTACAGAAACAGGAGATAGGCTCCTGCCCTATGGGCCTCATGGCTCGGCAAGGCTTACTTATAATGATAAAACAGGACACAGGCATACATACAAATGCGTGAGGTTAGAAGAGGTGGCATCAGATGCAGATGTGTACATAATGCGCAACAATAGGTGAGGTTGAAATAGCAGCAGGTGCAGCAATAGAACAATAACAGACATATATTGTAGCCCTTTGTACGAAAATAGTCTCACATGCAGCTAGGTGACATACCATTTAACCTCTATATGTGCTAGCCTGGCTAATAAGCCAGACTAATATCACACAACACTGTCGCGGTATATTAGTCTGGGCTGGCTCCACTTGGATTTCATTTCCCGGGGGGCGGGTTCAAACATTTTCTCTTTGACGCAATTGGTCAGAGCTACTGTCAGTCAAAGGTCTCAAACATTGAACGTCACTGTACCAAAGCCCGCCCATATTGCATACCGTGTCCCGATTGGTCCGACCTGTTCTCGGTTGTAGGAAAGAGGCGTGCTACTGAGCCTCGCCAGACCCTAATCCGCTGGCAGGCAATTTTTTTTTTGCCAACGGCTGATTCGGTCTGGTTTATTAACCAGGCTATATATGTGCTACCCAGGACAGCAATTATAGTCTACTACTGTTTGCCACTGAGCAACCCCACTGCACTGGTGCAATATACTTTCTGACACATTAGGGAGTTGAGATTCTCATTCCCATTCTCCCGTCAGATTTCCCTGCACTGGTCCCATCATGCATGGATTCAATACAGTGGCCTTTGGGTCACAAACCTGACTTCTGTCACCTCTCTGGTCTACCATTGGTTTGTCTGGTGACCAGAATAGGAAGACTACAGATTGCTAGAAGCCTTCTTGGCTCACCTGTCAAGGCTCGTGATCTGGCTCTCTCTAGTGTACAGCCGAGTTTCACTCACTGCTGAGTGCTGACAGACACAGCACATTGAAATATAATCTCAATACACAGGAGTGTGGAATGTGTGACCTATGTCATTTCATAATGATATCATATACATTTCACGATCAAGGACCACACCACCAAATAAAGAAGTTTAACAACATTTATTAACGAAAAGAAGAACGCATGAAACGATTAACGAAACAAATAATGAACGGAAATGACCCACGACGGGTCATCTGGCCATCCAGCTGGTCATCGGGTAATTTAAGCCGAGGTGGGGGAGGCTTCGGGGATCTGACGTGCTCCCGGGCACAACAAACCCCCCTTAGGGACCTGTAAAGAGGAGAGGTTAGAGAGGGAGTAGGATGAGAATTAGGGTGGGGGGAGGGATGACGAAAACGAGAACAGAGGGAGAACCGTGGGTTGGATGGGCTTTTATATACGGGTGGAGGAGGTGACCAGATTGGAGGTGGCTTGATAGGAGGTGGAGGTAGCTGGATCGGAGGTGTGGTCCTGCTCCTGAACTTCAGCTATGAGCTCCATTTAATCTTGTTTGTGCCTGGGTCGCAATGGACAAACAATAATGAAATCTCATTCAATTTGTATTTTTTGAATGATAATATGATTTCCCTAGCCTGGCATGGCCAGACTAATATCACTGTGTAGATATTACATTTATTTTTGCACTGCTGATGATTGACGATGATGATTTTCCTAATATACAATCATCAGACTGTAGTTTTATATGCTTACAAACACTGCTCCAAAAGAGAATCCCCCCTCCTTGACCAAGGAAGACATTATAGGCTGCTTGGCTTCAAACAGAGCTAGCTACTCTGCTACAGTGGTCTGTAGGACCTACCCCCTGGTCAAGGAAGACTTTAGGCTTCAGGGGATTGATTTATCGGTGGATACTTTATTAACAGTTTGCAAAAAGTACAGAGGTATAGGCTACAGTTATACAATAATGCTAAAAGGATAATATAAAAAGCCCTGTGGTCCTATGCATTCAATTAATCAAGACATATAAAGACATACAATACAACAAGAAATCATCAATACTATTAGCAGTAAAAGTATATTTACAGAAAAAGAGTGGGGGGGTCTTTAGGTTCAGTTGCAAATTGGGGGCTCTTGTATGCCGGTTTTGAAGGAGGGTAGGGGTGGAGTTACACTTTTTGATGGGTGCTGGTGGCATTCCACATTGCGGTGCCATGATAGTTATCCCAATGTTTGTGCCGAATCTGGGGGGGGGATGAGTTCACACAGAACGTCTCTACTCTCTACACAACATACAGTGGAAATGTTCAGGTGGTATCTGTCCTATCTCTTCCAGACGTCCTGCTCAGTCCCAGCAAGTGGACCCACATGCACTTCAGCGGAGACAAGGCCACGATGACCCTCACACATCTCAACAAGGAGGACGAAGGCCTGTACACCCTGCGTGTCATCACCAAGTCCGGATACGAGACCTACTCTGCGTATGTCTTCGTAACAGGTGGGGGCGTTGGCCGTTATAACTTCAAACAAAGTGAATAATGCCTTTCTGTCTGTATGCTATCATGATTCATTATTATGCTGTTAATGTGATTTGAAGTCATAATCTCTTCAGTTTGTTGGGAGTTGGGAGGGATAAGTAAACAGTGGTCTTAGCTGTGATTATGGATACAAAAAAGGGCGTTGCCAACGTGTCACTATTTTCATATTATTCATGGGTAGTGTAGTTATAATAGACGCAGCCTCTTGTTTATGGCCTGCCACAATACAATGTTTCCGTTGGCCTGGTGTGTGATCAAGGTCACCTGTCTCTTCCTCTGACACAAGATGCGTTCATAGGTTTGGTATTTTATTTGTAGTGTGCCCCCCCCCCCCCCCCCCCCCCCCCATCCAGTTATTACACTGGCCCAGGGTGCAGTCTGAAGAAAGAGAAACAAAGGGGAAAAATTAGGAAAAACATAGACAAAGAAGACTAGACTATGACAACCAAAACCCGGTCACACTGTCAGTCAGTCACAACAGGAGGGGGTGAAGTGAACCTATAGGTGGGTCTTAAGCATGTTTTTAAAAGTCCCTATAGGTTGGGGGCAGCTTTGCTCCTCAAAGGGACTTTGTTCCACAACTTCAGTGCCAACACAGCAAAGGCCCAGTCGCTCAGTCTTTACTGTACTAGAGACCGTGGAGTCTTCTTATACAACCGATTGTCAGATCTCAGTGACCTGGAGCTGGGAGATGGGTCTAAAAGTTCCACAATATAGATACACAAGATAACATTGCATACTCTCGGCGTGATAAGATGTGGGTGTGGTGCACGTGGTCTTCTTCAATGGATGCTGGTAAGTAATAAAGACCACAGAGAATGGCAGCTACATGGCATCGGTATGAATAACGAACATGGAAAAGCTGAGCAGTGGAGCTTATCTGAATTATTGTGGCTCGTACACAGAATGATGAGGTGACCTTCATGTGTCGTTGGCTAGAAGAATAGACACCTGCTCCGGTGTCTGGCACGCTTCAGGGTCACCCAGTAAAACAGTGGCCAGGTATTATATAGTCAACTATTTCCTTGATGTCCCTGACCTATCAGAGCCCAGTTTAGCCAGACCTACGGTAGGGGTTATTCACAGAGAGCTCAGCTATAGTGGGAAGAGTTTTGGCTGTGGACACTGCAGATGGATGTGTAATTGTGTATATCCGCCTCGAGGAGAGACAATAGGCTACTTGGCTTCCTTATATGTAATAGAATGTGCGTCGGTCACTCCCTGACATGTCTGTCTGTCTGTCTGTCTGTCTGTCTGTCTGTCTGTCTGTCTGTCTGTCTGTCTGTCTGTCTGTCTGTCTGTCTGTCTGTCTGTCTGTCTGTCTGTCATTTCAGCCATGCTTCTTTGTCTGTAAGCAAGTTGTCCTCTCTTCTGAATGTAAACGGTACTTCATGTAGTCAACTTTGAATTATATACACAGTCTAGTCAACCGCAATGACTCGAATGACTGTGACTGTTAAGGTTGCTTTTCTGTATATAGTGCTAACAAAACTGTGAATTAAGTGGGTGATGTATAATAACCTCAGAGTCATCACACTCCAAACCAATGGATAATAACTCAGTACTCCAACATACTTGTATGTGGGACATACAAGAATGGGTTCTGGTGAAGATGCCATATGTAACATAGGACAAAACATTAAACTTGGGACAATAACAATTTACAGCACAAATAATGTGTAAATGACAAATGACAAATCTGCCAACCAGTCAGTGTAAAATTAAAGAAACTTGTAGTTCATCACAGGCTTCACAGCATACTAGAACAAAATCTCACTTTCTGACCTGTTGGATAAGAAAATAAAATAAATGAACACTGCTTTGCTCGGGTTGTCGCCTCAAGAAAATGAAAAAATCTAAATCAGAATCAACTCTAATTCTTTGACAGACAACTGAGTCATTTTACATAATAGCCAAGCTATTATACAGTATTAGCTAGCTATAGAAGTATGCCAAAAGTCTTGCAAAGAGGCTTTGCTTTACCCATAGCCACAACCATATCTCTTTAAGAGTCTCCCCTCTTATCCCATTTCACTCAGGGGCTGGCTGCAGCTAATTCTGTCCTTGCTGCTACTCTTTGCTCCAGGCTTGTGTTTAAGACCAGGGACATTCCTGGCACAGAGCCCTTTGAGCCCCACAGTTTGAGAAAGGGCTAAGCACACTTAAAAACACCCAGCTGGACTCAAACCACTCTCACTACACCTTCATGTGAAAGCCGTTAATTTGGCTTTAAGTTGATTCAAATTGTATTGTTTCATATGGGGTATGTACAGTACATTGTATTGTGTACACTGTACAGTACATTGTATTGTGTCAAATAACAAAATACAGGGCCAAAAAAATAGTATGCATACTATGCTCTATTGGTAGACTCATGAACTGTTTTTTTGCCCCCTGAACAAAGACGAGGAATAAAAATAAAGTCAAAACAAAAAGAACCTGCATTCAATCTCTAAATAATCCCATGGAGTTTTCCCTCACTCTGTTAATAACCTGAATGTATATGTGTATTTATGTGTACCTACTACGGCACATTCTAAAGGATAATCCAGATACTAAATCCCCCCCCCCCCCCCCCCCCCCCATATTATGCACATTTCCCATTGCTGCAAAACGTATTTTTTACTATTGCCAACTTGTTTTTTTTATCTGCTGAAATCACTTTTTACCTGTACTATTGCGAACTTCATTTTCTTTTACCTTTTACTTGTATTTTTATGATTTAAAAAAATCACAACCAGTATACCGTAGTTATATTGTAGATATTGTTAGCACAGTCTTATGGAACACCTCATGCGAACATTTCACTGCTTGTACCTGTATGAGTGAGTGAGAACCCTCTTGAATCTTGCATTTTGAACGCTACTGTGTAGCATGTGTACTATAGTAAAGTGGTAACACTGATGCGTTTTCTACTGCATCCATCAGATGCTGAGGCTGAGGTGGAAGGGGCACCAGGCGCCCCTCTCGATGTGCGCTGTCTGGAGGGCAATAAGGACTATATCATTGTGAACTGGAAGCAGCCAGCCATTGACCGCGGCAACTCCATCCTGGGCTACTTTGTGGACAGGTCAGTCACTACCGGTGTTGATTTTGACAGCAAATATTTATGTATATTTAGTCATAGTCTTTGGAATGAAATTTCATTCTCACTCATGAAATGCTTGAAAAATACAGTATGCCTACTGAAACATGTTATACTCAGAGACAAAGGGAAAATCCAAGGCTAACTGGACAGAATCATTTGCCTGTCTAATCCCCTCGACTGAGAATGCAGGAACGTATACTGCTGAACGTCTGCTTGAATGTGTGCAATCTGTTTCCTCGTTGTGTCTCAGATGTGAGGTTGGCACCAACCACTGGACCCAGTGCAATGACACCCCGGTCAAATATGCCCGTTTCCCGGTGACGGGCCTGGTGGAAGGACGTTCGTACATGTTCCGTGTGCGAGCTGTCAACAACAGCGGCATGAGTCGCCCCTCCAGAGCCTCTGAGCCAGTGGCTGCCATGGACCCGGCTGACAAGGCCCGCATGAGAGGTACCGGTGGCAGGTCTTATCTATATGTGTAGTGTTGAACCGCCCCCACACTGCCCAATGTCCATATGTTTCTGCATGTTATGAGCTTTATTTATATTTTATATAGCACTTTTTCATACATCGGAATGCAGCTCAAAGTGCTGTACCGTCCCTAATAATCATTCTATTATTTTATGTAAGTAAATGTCTCAATCTTTCATGTTTTAGCACGATAGGCCTATAGTATATAGGCATCTTCTGACACCTGTGTCTTGCCCTTAAGGTACATCTGCTCCTTGGACTGGTCAGATCATTGTCACAGAGGAGGAGCCTGCAGGTATATAGAACTCCAAATGGATTCAAGACTTGAATGATTTCTGTGATATTTCCATCCTTATCGCTATTAAAGAAAAAGAAAAGAAGCGAAATCTTAATGCGTCTCTCTTGTCCCGGTCAGAGGGCGTGGTTCCTAGCAAGCCACATGATCTGCAGGTGAACGAGGCCACCAAAAACTACGTGGTGCTGAGCTGGAAGCCACCGGGTGAGAAAGGCAACGAGGGCATCATGTACTATGTGGAAAAGGTAACATTTGCCGAAGCCTTACAGAAATTGTCTGTACAGTGTGGACCTGATGATAACAATTATAATATGAATGTATTGTATATGATGATGGTTGATTCTCAGTGATGGAAAAAGTACTATTAAAAATGTTTTACTTAAGTAAAAGTATCGATACTGCAATGCAGAAGTAAAAGTCTGAAATTCTAAATTTACATGTAAAAGTGAAAAGTATATTGGTATCAAAATGTACTTAAAGTACAAAAGTAGAAAGTACTCATTATGCAGAACCGTTTGTACTCAAGTAACAAGTACAGCACTTGAGTAAATGTACTTAGTTACATTATACCTCACTGATTCTTCAGTCCTGATGTTGTTTCAGTGTGTCGCTGGCACAGACACCTGGCAGAGAGTGAACACGGAGCTGCCGGTTAAATCTCCTCGCTTCGCCCTGTTCGACCTCGCCGAGGGCAAGTCCTACAGCTTCAGGGTGCGCTGCTGTAACTCCGCCGGCGTCGGGGAGCCCTCGGCCCCCACCGAGCCCACCACTGTCGGCGACATACTGGGTGAGGAGGAGTCATTTGCATCAGACGTACCGATGCCATTTTTTCCTTCCCGATACCGGTTCCATAACCAGTGTTGCCACGGAAACGGTCGATAGTGTGATGTCAAGCCATGACGTCACGTCACCCTATATAGCATGGCGAGCAGAGCAGTAGAGCAGAGTTAATATATCATTAAGACTATAAGAAAGGAGGTATCTAGAGACAGGCTTTAGACTCAAACGTGACCAGCTCCGTTCCCTCCCCAGCTCATAAGAAGATATACAGATCCTTAGACTATAAGGCCTCCCTGAATACGAGCCCTTATAGACTCCCCTGACCGTCCCCCATAAGCATAGGAGATCTCGGTTACCAGCGTATCAAGTATCGACCCGATACCAGTGAGTAATGTTATGAAATCTAGGACAGTGGTTCTCAAAGTGTGGTCCAGGGACTCTCAGAGAGTGTACAAATGAGAACCAAAGGGACCTCCAAGGGTTCACTCTCAGAGTTATGGGGCTCCTTGACATTTAAAGATAGGAGAACCACTGATGGAATAGATACAAATTTAAGAACACTGAACAGTATGCGCAACATCAAGTGAAGAATTCAAAATACAAAATAATTGATTACTGTAAATTACATACACATGTGATAAATGACGTGGTATCGGATCGGCACAGACTGGCATACCGATACTGCATCGTTTTAGGCAGTATTGGCAGCATTACTGATACTGGTATTGGTATCGGAACAACTCGGTCATCAGTGTTGTTTTCGGCAGCAAATTTCTATTTTAGTTTAGTCATAGTCATAGTTTTAGTCATATTATAGTCACCTGAAATGTTTTAATGTTTAGTCTAGTTTTAGTCGACTAAATATCATAAGATTTTAGTCGACTAATTCTGCAGTTGTTTTAGTCTACTAAAATGTGTTTTGGTGGGCCTTGATGCCGTCGAAATGACAGATTTTATACTTGCTGAAAATAGCCGATCTACAAGCTCACAACGCGTTGTGCTGCGACGCGTTGTGATCTTGTAGATCTGCTATTTTCAGCATGCAACCAAGTGTAAAATGATTTATACTGGATCTCTTGTCCACTAGTCCCTTCCTAACATTTTAGTCTAGTTTTTATTTGTTGACGAAATTGTCTATACATTTAGTCTCAGTTTTTGTCACCATAGCTTAATTTAGTTTCCATTTAGTTTTCTGCAGTGAAAAAAACATCTTAGTTTTAGTCGACGAAAACAACACCGTCTTTTTCCTATCCACAGATATCCCATCGGCCCCGGGCCGCGTGGTGCCAACCAGAAACACAGACACATCAGTGGTGGTCTCCTGGGAGAAGTCCAAAGATGCCCAGGAGCTGGTCGGCTACTACATCGAGTGCAGCATCGTGGGCAGCGAAGTCTGGGAGCCCTGCAACAACAAACCTGTTAAGAGCACCAGGTAATATCTGCAACACTCACCCCAAAACACAGTTTTTCTTGGCAGAACCGCTAGCCCCCAGCGGTTCTGGTGTTCTTGCGTCGTTTTACTGAGGTTAAGGTTACGTTTAGGGTGGTTATGCATAGTTTTACTGAGGTTACGTTTTGGAATCAGTCTAGGATTAGGCATGGTTTTACTGAGGTTAAGTTTAGGCATAGTTTTATTGAGGTTAAGTTTAGGCATAGTTTTATTGAGGTTAAGTTTAGGCATAGTTTTACTGAGGTTAAGTTTGGGCATAGTTTTATTGAGGTTAAGTTTAGGCATAGTTTTACTGAGGTTAAGTTTGGGCATAGTTTTATTGAGGTTAGGTTTAGGCATAGTTTTACTGAGGTTAAGTTTGTGCATAGTTTTATTGAGGTTAAGTTTAGGCATAGTTTTACTGAGGTTAAGTTTGGGCATAGTTTTATTGAGGTTAAGTTTAGGCATAGTTTTACTGAGGTTAAGTTTGTGCATAGTTTTATTGAGGTTAAGTTTAGGCATAGTTTTACTGAGGTTAAGTTTGGGCATAGTTTTATTGAGGTTAAGTTTGGGCATAGTTTTATTGAGGTTAAGTTTAGGCATAGTTTTATTGAGGTTAAGTTTAGGCATAGTTTTATTGAGGTTAAGTTTGGGCATAGTTTTATTGAGGTTAAGTTTAGGCATAGTTTTATTGAGGTTAAGTTTAGGCATAGTTTTATTGAGGTTAAGTTTGGGCATAGTTTTATTGAGGTTAAGTTTAGGCATAGTTTTATTGAGGTTAAGTTTGGGCATAGTTTTACTGAGGTTAAGTTTGGGCATAGTTTTATTGAGGTTAAGTTTAGGCATAGTTTTATTGAGGTTAAGTTTAGGCATAGTTTTATTGAGGTTAAGTTTAGGAATATAGCCAGGTTTATTGAGGCTAGTTACGTTTATGAATACCTGGTGGCGACCTTTCCGAGGTCACTGGATTTGACCCGGCCCGGGGCAAACGTGTTTTTGGGCGAACTTTCTCGTATTCGTAAAAATCTATACATTGCACTTGTGATTTCTGGTGCCAAATTGGATTGAACAGAATGTTATCTCAACGTGTCAACTTGTGTGTTCCAATATGTTCAGGTTTATCTGCCATGGCCTGAAGACGGGAGCAACCTATGTGTTCAAGGTGAAAGCGGTGAACGCCGCTGGGATCAGTGACTCTTCCCCGGAGTCTGAGCCTGTTGAGGTCAAGGCTGCTATCGGTGAGTAGAGTGAAAAGGTCTGGACTGCTTCACACAAGAGGGTAAGGCTGATAGGATCAGATACGCACAGATAATGAGACCCAGAATGCATTTTCAGCCGCACTCAAAAATTACCTCATGTCCAATGTGTTGTTGACCAGACCAAGTGCTGTAAATACAAAATAGTAATTGTTAATTAATTTAATTATAATTTATAATTATGTAATACAAAATAGAATAATTCTTTCTTTCTTTCTTTCTTTCTTTCTTTCTTTCTTTCTTTCTTTCTTTCTTTAATTGTTCCATTATTTACAATAGTTGAATTCAGGTTCATGTATTGGAATAAGGCTATAAAAACCTATATTTATGCCATTTATGTTTTATATTAAGCTATATTGCTTAAAGGAAAGTTTGATTTCTGGAACAGTATTTCTTACAGTGTTTCCATACTCCATAATATACAGTATGTCTTTACGTCGGTCGGCTGCCAATGTCTTTTCCTGTCCGTTGAGACATTGAGATACAGTATGTCTTCAAGTCTGTGTACCATCTCTACACTTTTATATGTTCTTGTTTCACATGGTTTCCACTCCGTCCGCTACCTCGTCACGCCACGTTATTATGCACCTGTCATGTACCCCACCCGCCCTTAGAGTATATATGAATAGAGACGGCACCGGATATCTCCTCCCATCCACTTGCATTAAGTTGCTCAAAAGCGCATGAGGCGATTTCACTCAGGAACAGAGTGCATTCTGGGATGGATTTGCCCCAAACACATAAACGCGCTGCCCGTTGACTATCATTGCACGCGTTCACGTATGAAACAGCGGCGTTCACGTATGAAACAGCGTTCACGTGTCATTGTGAACGTGCACAATGATAGTCAATGGACAAGCGCGTTCATGTGTTTGGCCCAGCGCTGCAATACCAAATTCGGCCACTATGTCCATTTCTCCTCAGGGTTTCCTCCGGGTGCCGTCTCTATTCATATATACTCTAAGCACCCGCCCCACCCACCCATGCTGCCACCTCTACCCCCCTTCCTCCCTGCTCAACCGGAGGTGGGATCAGGGTCAGGACTTGTAGACTTCCTCTAATTTGGGTCGGCACGACCCAACTCATTGGTTGTTGCAAACAACCAACCAACCCAACCTTGCGTTCGTTCCGCTGTCACGTGCACCACCCACCACCGCCCCATATCCACCCACCACCTCCCACACCCCATTCCTATCCTGGACACGATACGTGTCGGCAACCCCCACCCGTGTTAAAGGTACACCCCCCCCCCCCCCCCTCCCCCACAGATGGTCTTACACCATTCCCACTATAGTGCCTTTGATTTGCATTTGCGTTTGTTTGTTTGTTTGTTTTCACCACACTAACCTAGTAGTATTGCTCTGTTGGAACTTTTCATTCACAGAACTGAATTCAAATTAAACTTTTGAGGGGCATTAGCCCCTCCTCCAATTGGCCATATTCAGACCGCAGCCATCTTGCCAGCAATGTGCTAGCTAGGTGATACTTCCCATAGACAGCCCATTCATCCAAACAGAAAAGTCCTATCTAATTATATTAAACAACGTCAACATTGCAGCTGTAGGGAAAGCTTGAATTATCCTCTTTCAATCTGTAAAGTGTTTGTTTCATAAAAATCCACCGTAGACATTTTATGAGCTACTTCCTGTCAGAATTGTTTTCCTAAGTGTTGGAGTTTGGAAGCGCTCGTTGAATATCACTCAACGGCCCATACGTACCACCTGTCGGACGAATGGGCTGTCTATGGGAAGTATCACCTAGGTATCATATAGCCAGCTTTCTGTGTCTGTGTGTACCACGGATTTGAGGATAAAAAGTGAGGACAGAAAAGTGAGGACGCCAATTGTGATTGGCCGGAATGTGATGATGTATGATGATCACATGAGTGTGATTTTTTTTTTAAATGTATAATTGGTAATCCTCCAGACAGTCAGTGATAATATACATAGATACAGAAGATACTACATGAAACAGAGCAATAGTACTACTAAATCTTTCTCTGGCCTGCATGATCTCCTCTTACGTCTGCATTCCAACTGATCCCTGCATTCATGTTGCTCCATTTTGTCTCCCTGCACTGACTAACACAGCTAATGCTTTAGTCGCATGCCAATCTACAAGCTCACAATCGTCATACAGTACAACAAAGTATCAGGCTTCTCTGGACAGCTTTGTGCTGAGGAGCATGCTCCTTCCCCTAAGGAACTCTATGTATTCCTAAGTATGCACAGAACAGAAAGAACACAAACAAAATACAGATTTTAACTAGTTTTTTTAACTAGTTCAAAATTCTGCTATGGTAACTATTAAGCGACTTTTTTGGCTATTACACTAATATGTAATATGTTCATATTTTCAATTTAAATATCAAATGTATTGAAATTCATGATTCTTAAAGTTAGCGTTTTACACACACACTCAAACACGCACACACGCACGCGCACGCGCACACGCACACGCACACACACACACACACACACACACACACACACACACACACACACACACACACACACAAATTGACTTCCATGCTTCATGTGCCTGTCGCCTTGTCATAAACCCTAATTGTCCATAGTTACACCACGGCCATCCTCTTACGTTATACTGGGAGGGTGGGAAACCCTACAGTACCTCATAAGGTGAGCATGATGTCATTAAGAGAGAAATGGCTGCGGTGTAGTCTATGGGGCCAAGCGACATCCTGCCATAGATGTCACTTCTTGTGCTAATCCTGTCTTCATGCCTCACATCATCAGATGAAGACATTGTATTGTATTTGATATCGTCGCTGTCGGGCGGAAACCTCATATGTCCAACAGCGTTCCTTTGTTATTATTATTTTTTTCCCCAAACGACTCAAACTAGTGAAAATATAGTACAGGAAATCTATGGAAAATACAGGATCAACCTCAAACTAATTGCAAAAAAAACAAACTCAGCTGATTTCGTATCTTCAATATATCCTGAATAACAGAAAAAGAAGTTGCCTGGAATTGTCTGAGGGGAAAGTTTAGAATATGGCCTGTACAGTATGGCCACCATAGACATCCTATACAAGGCAAATATTTTCTAGATTTCCTTTTGCTTTAAGTAGCATGTGACATGTCAAACTAGGGGGTTTTCATGATGCTGAATCCATTCCAAGCATTAGTTTTGCATAAAAACACTTGGCCATAGCCACTTGCCAATGTGATGACCTCATCACATTTGTGATGACGGCTATGTTTTTTTGTGCAAAACTAATGCTTGGAATGGATTCAGCATCATGAAAACACCCTAGTTTGACATGTCACATGCTACTTAAAGCAAAAGGAAATCTAGAAAGTTCCAGGCAACTTTTTTTCTGTTATTCAGGATATATTGAAATCAGCTGAGTTTGGTTTTTTTGCAATTAGTTTGAGGTCAAATTACATTATTA
The DNA here is from genome assembly GCF_951216825.1 of Electrona antarctica. Classification (NCBI taxonomy): domain Eukaryota; kingdom Metazoa; phylum Chordata; class Actinopteri; order Myctophiformes; family Myctophidae; genus Electrona; species Electrona antarctica. The sequence goes on along the minus strand of NC_136801.1, from coordinate 12,073,525 downwards.
CTGGACTAATAGCCGATCTACAAGCTCACAACGCCTCGCGGTGCGAGGCGTTGTGAGCTTGTAGATCGGCTATTTTCACTGCTATAGTGTGACCCTTTCGTAGGATGAAGTAGGACATAAATCTAAGAAAAAAGAATTGAGATATGAGGTTTCTACCCGACACTAACGATATGTTGCTATGAATGATAATATTTTCTTTCTTCTTCTGCTTGTTCTCTTTCCTAATGTAGCTCTTGAATGGTGTGCGATTTACAAATGAAGCTGTCTTGGTGAACGGATCCGAAAAGTGCCCGTCTAAAATAGCCCCTCTTTTGCTTTTTCTCTCTTGCTATAAAACTCCTATAGGGGGCGGTATTCTTCACGGTGTGTTGCCGGAGATGGGGCCGGGGGTTTACGTGGGTGGACTAACTGAGCACGGGCCAGCACACTGCTGGACGGGCACGCATGCGACCGTCCAGTACCCCCCCACCCCTGACACTATGCCCAACAACAAGCCCAGGGCTCAAACTGACACTGTGACATGGGCAGGGGCCAGGCCCAAGGGTCCGGGCCTCTCAGAGTCTGTGACCGGCGCGGTGGAGGGTAAATGCAAGGAGGTGGCCAAGAGAGGCGGCGTGACCTTCGCCCCCGACCTGGTCACGGTGGTGGCGAATGACTCGGTCACAGACTCCATGTCAGGCTCTAGTTCTGAGCCGCTTAATAACCGCACTGTCAGGGACAAACCCTCCTTAGCCCAGGTCAAGGATCAGGCTGCTGTAGGCACATCAGCCACAGCAGAGCCGCTGGACGGCGGCGGACAAGCACGTAAGTTGCCGGTAGACGGCGGTTCCGCTAAACGGGGGAAAGAGATGCCCGGGATGGACTCCAAAGGTGAGAACTAGTGTCCACCAGACGCTAAACCCCCCTTCTTCATCAAATCTGATAAATACTACTTTGACATGTAATCGCTCTATATATCCCTTTACTTGTGAGAAATCTGTCTTCACTTTTTTCCCCTTTTGTCTTCTAAGAGCAATGTCTGTCTAGGTAATACTGTACCGATTTGGGAAGTTTGACTTTTTCATATACACAGGGAAGTTGCATAAAATATAAGTAGTGGATATTCAGCCATTGGACCCTCTGCAAATTACATTAAATCAAATTAATTGTCCTGGTCCCTGGGGCAATCACATTTACAGGTGGATCAGAATATAATTTAGTTAAGTTTAGTTATGGTTATGTGTAGCATGGGTTTGATGATCCCGACATCTTAGAACGTTTGCTTCACCAATGCCGTCCGACAGCTTAATATCCACTGCCTAATATATAATGTAATTAAGTACTGGACTGTTAGGCCTGTTTTTCAAAGGTAAGTCACTGTCAAACAACAGTTAAGATTATCTTTAACAGTCACATCCTCTAGATGTGTTGCTGGCCACCACATCACTGTCACACAGCCTCACTGTATTAACTGTCTTGATGAATTGAATACACAGGACCACAATGGAAACCATCCCACAGGGCCTTTTGTGTTGTCCTTTTAACAATCATTGTAAAATCGTACCGCTGTACTATTTGCTGTTAAAAAAGTATTCAATCAATCAATCTACTATCCCCAATATACTATCTACTATCCTAACTACTATCCCTTAACTTAAGGCTGGCTCCTTTAGAGAATCAGAGCACATTAATACGCATATAGAGCTATGACACAGCAGCAGGAGCCAGCCAATCACAACCCTGCCCTTGACACAGTGGGTCATCAAACCACAACATGAACTGAGGAGGCGTGGCCTGAACCTTTTTGGTGATGTAGGCTACCCTATCAAGCCCCTCTCATCCTTCGGCCATGCCCCTTTCCCTAAATAGGGGCGAATATAAGAGACCTGTGACTATTCCGTTCGCATTCGACAGGCTAATTTATTATCACCATTTAATACTATATCCGCCCTGCTGAAAGTACTCTCCCTCCAAATCATACCTTTGGTCCAGTTCCCAGAGATCCTTGCACCAGTCCAGTAAACATTTTGATTACTTATAATTATTATCACTAAGGTTGGGATCCGGAACCGGAGGAACCGGATCCAACATTGAGGAACCAGGAGTCAGTTCCATCACATTTGAAACGGTTTTCCGGAAACGTTTTTTATCATACTGTCACAGCTGTGTGATAAACCGGTCTAGAGCTCAAACCTTTTTAATTATAACTCTGAGAGTGTGCAAATGGAACTGAATGGACCCATTTGTACACTATCAGAGTTACAGACCATTTGTACCCTCACTTTGAGAGCCACTGCAATACTATTTATGCAATATTGTCTGCAAAATTGAATTGTATATAAAAATTTTATTAGTGTTTATCAAAAATTATAATGAAGGCCAACGTTATATAGATTTTCCTTTTTAAATATAGGAATCGTTAAAGGGAACCGTTAAGGTACCAGACCGTTAGGTACCAGACCGTTAAGGTACCAGACCGTTAGGTACCAGACCATTATGAAGGAATCATTAAAGAACCGTAACCGTTACAATTCTAAATGATCCCAACCCTATAATTATCATCACTTCAGTCATTATGATATTAGCATTACTATGCAAATTACAGTGGAATAAAAAGGGTCAAAGGTTTACAAAGCAGTTCAATTATGTGGTTTGATAAAAGTCAGGTTACAGCAAGTATTGGCTATGTATTACTGTCTTCATAATACATATGAGAAATACTGTGACTGTGACTGTGAAAGTTCTTGCAGTGAAATGGAAAAGTTAATGGAACACTGAAGCTACTGTATATATTAAGTAAAGTTATGATGCATAGCGTTAGGGCTGGGTAATATATCAATATTATATCGATATTGGAATAGATATCGGATGTCTCGGATGTTGGATATCGTTATAAAATGACATGGCATTGTCTTTTTCTTGGTTTTAAAGGCCTGAATGTCTCTATGTTTTGCCTTTACCCAGTTATTATATAGGCAATTGGTTTTTATTTGTTAAAAGAAAAAGTCATTGTGAAAATATTTTTGTGAAAGCCCCCAATGGTCATCTCACAAAATTGCCACAATATCAGTATTGAGGTATTTGATAAAACAAAACATGTTGTCCTTAACGCCCAGCCCTGAACAGAGCGTCACATGAAATGCATTATTATAGTAAATCCTTTCAAACAATGATTAAAGCTTCCGTCTCCCATTACGTCGTAATTGTATCATCGTCAGGGTGTTAATGCGAGTCCCCTCCACTGTACCCCAGCAACGCCTACCCCTCCCTATGGAATCAGCGTGCTGGAGTGCGTGCGTGACTCCATGGTGCTGGCGTGGAAGCAGCCCACGTCCATTGGCGGCGCCGACATCACCGGCTACTTTGTGGATTACCGCGAGGTCATCAACAACGTGGTGGGGAAGTGGCACGAGGCCAACATCAAGGCTGTCAGCGACAGAGCCTACAGAGTGAGTCACACATGCTAAGCATTTTTGAGCCCCTCCATGACCCCTCCATGAGCCCCTCCATGACGTCATGTGGCAGCCAAGTCTATGGACTTCTTTTTTCTTTTTATGTTTTTTTGTGGCCTTCGCCTTTATTTTTTTATATTTTTTATAGAGGGGAGAGAGATGGGGGGGGGGGGTGACATGCAGTAAAGGCCGTCAGGATCGGGAGTCGAACCCGCGGCACACTGCCAGACTGGATTACCGGCCAAGGTGCCTAGACCGCTGAGCCACGGCCCAGGCCAAGTCTATGGACTTTTAATGTTTGTTTAGGATAGTTTGATGAAATGTTTTGCCAATGCCTCGTTGATATAAACTACATATTGTAATACATTTATTTCATTTTTCACAAAAAATCTGGGCGCCCCTCACTTCACAGTCACATGAGTGTGATTTTTCATACCAAGGACCCACAAGTTAATTTTGTATTTGGCCGGGGACCCCCACCTGAAAATATTTTGTGCCAGGGGGACACCCATACAAGTTCTGAGTTGGATTTACAAGCTCACAGTGAGCACTTTCCAAATAGCTGATTTGGTTCAACAGATTTAGCTGGGGGTCCCCGACTCCCCGGACACCACTTTTCTAATAGAACCACTGTTCTAATATTCTAATACCCTCTGATGCAGTGCTTCCCAAACCTTTTAGCTCGAGACCCAAAGGAGAAATTGGATGTCTCTCCGGGACTCAAACTAGTTTATTTTGCGAAACGTCTTTTTTATGGCATTTCTTTGGATTTTCTTTTTATGTACAACATTCTTTTGGAAAATCTTTTATTTATTTTGATTAATTTTTCAGAATTTCTTTCTTTGAAATAATTTTAAAAAAAAATCACGATGCATTTATATGCAAAACAATTGTCCAAATGTAACCCACTCTGATGTGTGTCAGCTTCACGTTGATCCATTCAGAGGTTGGAAGTCAAAGAAAATAAAAATATACTTTGATGCTCTGACGCCTGTATGTGTCTGTCTGTCCGGCCAGGTGGCTGACCTGAAGGAGAACCACAAGTATCAGTTCCAGGTGAGAGCCGCCAACATGGCCGGTGTGGGCATCCCCTCTCTGCCCAGTGACACCTTCCTGTGTGAGGAGTGGACCATCGCTGTGCCAGGTGGGTACTGGCTGCTACCAGTGGCTGTTGTCTTAATATATATTGTCATAATACAGCATATACAGTAAACCATAGTCCACGCAAGCACACGTATACAGTAGACACATGTGCGCACGCAGGTGACACACACAACCACATACACACACACACACACACACACACACACACACACACACACACACACACACACACACACACACACACACACACACATTGTATATCGTTGCTGTCGGGCAGAAACCCCCTACTGTACGTTATCTCCATATTGTTATTTATTTCATAAATTAACGGCCTACTTGTCACACAAAAGCATCAAAAGAAGCAGATCCACAAGCTCGAAATGCGGCGCTTGTATGATCTGCTACTTTTGCTCTGTTTGAAATTGAATCCTGAAAAGTAAGTAATAGTTTTGGACATACAGTACGAGGTTTCCACCCGACAGAGACGATATACTGCACAGTATACAGTACTGTACTGTATTATGAATGATCTGCAATGTTATAGCATTCATCTCAACACCGACATGCGTTCTGCTCTCTGTCTCTGACGGAACACACAGGACCTCCTCATGACCTGCAGGTCAGGGAGGTGCGCGGAGACTCCGTGACGTTGTTGTACAAACCCCCCGTGTACCAGGGTCGCGACCCCGTCAACGGCTTCTACATTGACATCAAGGAGGCGGAGGCTTCGTTCGAGGCCTGGAGAGGAGTCAACGACAAGGCCACCGAGAAGAGCTTCCTGAAGGTCACTGCCCTCCTCCCCCAACTCTTAACATCCATTGTCCTGCAGTCCTACAGCAGCAGCAGCTGTGTCATCTAAACCAGTGGTTCCCAACCTTTTCAGGCCGTGACCCCCCAAAATAATCATATTTGAACTGGGGAGCCCCCCAGGTCTTAAAAGTCCTTAGATATAGAGGCTATCCGTGTGACATAGCACTTATCCTACCCCCTTAGATAGCACTTTTTAGACTTAGATAGCATTTGAAACAGACTTATAGCATGTCATGTAGACAGCACAATAATTGCATTGTATGTAGTCATAGCACATCATAGTACATATGTATAGCATAGTATAGTATATATGTATAGTTAATATGTATAGTGTCATTATATAGATATGTTCTAGTTACGTTCTTAGCTTACGTTTCTTGATAAATGCATTTTATATATGTGATGTATTCCCATACTTTTGTTCTTGCCTAATGTAAGTCGCTCTGGATTAAGAGCGTCTGCTAAATGCCTAAATTGTAATTGTAAATCATCTTTGTACCCGGAAGTTATTCGGGAACGCTTACTAAGTGGAAGAAAAACTACTTTCTACCCATGACATGCCCACACACCCAAACAGAAAAGACCTGTTTGTATTAAGCAACGTTAAACTCACCAACATTGCAGCTGTACAGAATGCTTGAATTATCCTCTTTCTACATAGTTTTTATTTAATTTGATGTCAGAGTTTGGAAGCGCTCGTTTTCAATGACGCAATGTCCTGCTTCCCCCTGCATTAAGTGCAATTGAGGAACAGGTGGTACGCCTATACTGTATGTTCTGTTTTCGTATGGGGTCCATTTGTGCACTCTTAAGGTCCTTTCAGACAGGGAGTGAGTGACGCAGGCGTTGTTCTCTCCGCACGTCCAAAATAAACGCACGTCTCTCTTTGAAAATGAATTACTCTGCGGGTCAGTCACTCCCTGCTGAAAAGGCCTTCATGATTACAGACCTGTAAGCGTCCATTTAGTTCCTAAAAACAATATCAATAATTTACTTGGGAACCCTAGGGGTCGCCTGAACCCACTTTGAGAACGTTTGGTTACTTTGTAACCTTTGTTCTCTGAGTGAAGAGACTATCTCTCCACCCAACATATTTCATATGTATGGGGAATGTCCCCATACATATGAAATATGTTGGGTGGAGAGATAGTCTCGATACGATAGAGAACTACAGGTCCAAACAATGTTATCTTTCATCCACAGATTAAGAATCTGAAGGAGGGAGAATCGTATGTGTTCCGTGTGCGTGCACAGAATAAGGCTGGTGTAGGCAAGACCTCTGAAACCACAGAGTCAGTCCTGGCCCAGACAAAACCAGGTATGAAGAGGTTCAGAAAATATGTGAAAGCCACCATTATGATGATGATGATGATGATGAGCATAGTAGTAGTAGTAGTAGTAGTAATAGTAGGCCTAGTACTGTAGTAGTATTGTGGTAGCAGCACAATTCTATTTAGTTATTATTAAATACGGTATATTGAGATGTATGTACAGTACCGTATGTACTTTCTTGTCATTTCAGGCACCAAGGAGATCGTTGTGGAAGTTGATGATGATGGTGTGGTATCTCTGAACTTTGAGTGCGGTGCGATCACAGGAGACTCTAAATTCGTGTGGTCAAAAAGTTATGTGGACATCACAGAAGAATCAACCAGAGTCAGCATCACGACCAAGGGAAACAAGTGAGTTTGTTGCTACTTTAGTATTCATGGAGACTCTTCAGTCAGTTCTTTGCTCAGCATTGAAGCTTATTGTCTCCGTCATGTGGAAACCTAATATGTTTTTCAGGATTCAAATAAGAAAATAACAAGTAGCAGATCTGCAAGCTTGAAATGTCGCTGCTTACAGATCTGCTACTTTTGATGCTTTTGTAGGACGCTGCTGTAGTACAATTAAGTCTGCCATTATAATTTACAGGGGAAAAAAATAAAAAGAATGTGGAGATAAGAGGTTTCTGCCCCACAGCTACGATATACTAACAAATAGTTAAAATAGCAAATCTACAAGCTGTGAGTTTGTACAGTAGATCTGCTATTTTAGGGAGGAAAAAAAGCAATTGTTACTGACAATATTTACCTCTAATGACATGCCCAAAATAGGGAGTCCAGGCGTAACGTGTGCTGTATCATCATCCCCATAGGTCCAAGCTGGCTTTTGCGTCTCCTGATGTGGAGGACGTTGGAATTTACTCCTGTTTCGTTACTCACACCGATGGTGCTTCTGCCAGCTACACTCTGTCAGATGAGGGTATGTACAGCAGTATTAGTAGGACTCGTCTAATGTGGTATTGGAACTCTCTTCTGTCAGTCAGATCAGATGAGGGTACTATATGTACACAGCACTATTACTAGGACTAGTCTAATGTGGCATTGGAACTCTCTTCTGTCAGTCAGATGAGGGTACTATATGTACACAGCACTATTACTAGGATTAGTCTAATGTGGCATTGGAACTCTCTTCTGTCAGTCAGATGAGGGTACTGTATGTACACAGCACTATTACTAGGACTAGTCTAATGTGGCATTGGAACTCTCTTCTGTCAGTCAGATGAGGGTACTATATGTACACAGCACTATTACTAGGACTAGTCTAATGTGGCATTGGAACTCTCTTCTGTCAGTCAGATGAGGGTACTATATGTACACAGCACTATTACTAGGACTAGTCTAATGTGGCATTGGAACTCTCTTCTGTCAGTCAGATGAGGGTACTATATGTACACAGCACTATTACTAGGACTAGTCTAATGTGGCATTGGAACTCTCTTCTGTCAGTCAGATGAGGGTACTATATGTACACAGCACTATTACTAGTCTAATGTGACATTGGAACCCTGTCAGAGACGACAGTATGATGAGCATAGTAGTAGTGAAATGAAATGATTACTATATTTACCCAGGGTATCTGGGCTAAGCTCAAGAACTTGTTTCCAGCCAGGCCCTGCTCATAGAACACATTTCATCATAGTGGTTCAATGCCTTGTTCAAGGGCACTTCAGCGGTGGTAATTTTAACGTGTCGGACCGCAGATTCGAACTGGCGACCTTCCGGTATCAAGACCGCTCCGCTATCCGTTCGTCCGCTGCCTAGTAGTAGTAGTAGTAGTAGTAGTAGTAGTAGTAGTAGTAATAATAGTAGGCCTAGTAGTAGTATTGTGGTAGCAGCAAAATTCTATTTAGTTATTATTAAATACGGTATATTGAGATGTATGTACAGTACCGTATGTATGTCAACTTTCTTGGCATTGGAAATTAACATTGGAATTTTTGGAATTGAGCTCTTCCATTCTTGTTCTTCTTGACCAGAGGATTTTCCACACCCTTATTTTTTATATTTTACCATCTTTTACAGAGTTGAAAAAGTTGCTGGTGATCAGTCATGACAACAAGTTCCCCGGTGAGTATCCCCACACTTGACTTCCGCTTCTCCTTTCGTTGAATGTGTCCCAGGTAGTGATGGGACGATATGAAAATACATTATTGTGGCAAAAATAATTGCAATAATCAATAATAAAAACTTAAGATGCCGCTTTTCTCAACCACTTGAACCCCCAGCTTCCCTATTCTGGGGGGAAGGATCTACTGTACAAGCTCACAAGCTCACAAAACGTGTTCCCCGCTATTCTTCGATTCGCTATTTTTAGCAAATCGATTTGTGTAGCCTACAGTGAAATAGGAGCGTACTCCTTACAGATCCGTTTTATCACATATAGTGGGTTCAAGTGGTACTGAATTTGCAGCTCAACAAGTGGGCAATTTCAAGATAAATTTAAATCTCTGTGATTATTTTTTATCATGATAAATGATAATAATGATTAACGTCCCATTCCTATAGTTCCGAGTCGACCTTTTCTTCATATTTGTTGAAACTAACCCCACTGCGCTCCATCTTCTTCTTTCCAGTTATTCCCTTGAAGACAGAGCTGGCGGTGGAACTACAGGAGAAAGGCAGAGTTCGTTTCTGGCTCCAGGCAGAGAAGATCTCGGCTAACGCTAAAATCGACTATGTGTTCAACGACAACGTTGTCTCCCCGGGAGAGGTCCGTCCGAGAGCATCAAAGGAATATCCATAACCTAGAGCTCCACAGTCTGTTGATGCTTTTAAGAGAGGACTAAAGACTTTCCTTTTTAACAAAGCATTGCTTGCTTCCTTCTTTTTTCATAGTTTTTAGGTTGTTTTATGCAGATATTTAATTTTACTTTGTATTCTGTACTGTAGCACTTTGAAGTTTGTTTCAAATGTAAAGTGCAATAGATACTTGGTCTGCTCTTTTTTTCCCTCTACACCAAACCTCTTTGCCGAAAATAGCAGATCTACAACCTCACAAGTTGTGGGCTTGTGCATCTTCTATTTTCGGCGAACGTTCCCTGAATAGGAATGCGCAAGTGGTTAATGTAAACAAAAGAAAATAAGTCAATTTCACACAGATTTGGGGTGCCCCCCTATAACTCTGAGGACCCCTAAGGCTCTGAGGACCACTGATCTAAGCATTGCCAATAATTATGAGAGTCAAACCTGTAAAACATGTTTGTTGTTGATGTTGTTTTGCAGAAATACAAGATGAACTTTGACAAGAACACAGGCGTGATTGAGATGATCATGGACACTCTGACCCCAGCAGACGAGGGAACCTTCACCTTCCAGATGCTGGATGGGAAAGCCACCGCCCAGTCCAGCTTGGTGCTGATTGGAGATGGTAATGCTCACCTGTCACAATCTCACACTACAACTTTCAATGCTGCTAGATGACCATTTGTTGTGCTGTCTCTGTGGTAGGCCTATATAGTCAATGTCAACTAATTTCGGCGTAAGGGCCAAAGGGGTGACTTGATGTACTCTTGCGTGCGTTTACTTACACAGTTGTGTATTTGTTTATTATTAATAAGAAAAGCTATTTCAATTATTTCCTTTCATTATTGGTATTACAGTTGTAGGTTACAAAACATGCCATTTAGTAAAACAGACCTCAACACATCACAGTTGCACTGAATTTACAGTTCAGCACTAGGAGGCAGTAAAAGCACTCTGTAAACAGTACAACAAACTGTCCCTAGGATTCAATTACAAATTAAATACCAGCCAAATATTAGCACAACTCCAAATTAGTTACATTTCATCACAAGAACCAAACATCAACAGTTTTCTTTCTTTTTTACTTCCAGTGTTCAAGCAACTGCAGAAGGAATCAGAATTCCAGATGAAAGAATGGCACAGGAAGCAAGGTATGACATATCACAATGGCATTTATTTATTTTCCATAGCATTAAGTGTATATTGATTGTCCGTTTCGGGTCATAAATTAATGACTGCCTTTCGTGTCACAGGGCCTCACTTTATTGAGTACATGAGTTACGAGGTGACCGCAGAATGCTGTGTCATTCTGAAGTGCAAGGTGAGAAATGTATCAATATGTTTTGTGCTGTATAAGTATAATGCTTTATTGAAGAATATTTACTATCATTCTGTCATACCTTAACCCATTAAGACCGATTCTATAAATGACTTTTAAATCAATGGTTCTCAAAGTTTTTTGTGCCAAGGACCCCCAAACGTATGTATTTGGCCGCAGACCCCCCCTCCCCTCAGAAGATTATTATTATTATTTTTTGAATATAGCAGATGTACAAGCTTGCAGCACAGCACAAAGAGACGTGCTGTGAGCTTGTAGATCTACTATTTTTGAGAGCCACTGTTCTAAACCAATGTTCTAAATCCTACGGGTTTTCTGAAAAATGTTACTCATATATACTGTATATATATATATGATATAAAATCTAAAATGATACAGATGCTTTTCCGGATAGAAAAGTAACATTATTACTGCCTTTCTAAAGGTCGGCAACATCAAGAAGGAGACCGTTGCCCTGTGGTCCAAAGATGGCCGTGAGATCAAGTCGGACGAGCATCTTAGTTTCACAGAGGGAGTTCTGAATCTGGAGATTGCTCAGGTAGGGAGATAAGGAGGAGTAGAAGGTTTTGTGTGAAACTGTACACCTGTATATCTGTATATGTATATACACCTGTATATCTGTATATACCTGTATACCTGTACTGTATATATCTGTTTTGTACAATCGTGTAGATGTGAATTAATCTGCCTTCATAAGTGTGAACTTTGTGCCGTCTTTGCACATGTCCGTTGTGTTCATGTTCTTCACATGTTCTTCACACATCATGGGCATTCATCCACACAATATAATCCTGAGTTGTAGTTACGGTAGCTGAATTATCACTAAAGGGTTTTATAGTCCACCCTGCCTCTGTACTAGTCCATAATTGACCTTGCTGGTGTAAATTGAAATGGAAAATGATCTTGTGATCACATTTATTTACCTTATACTAGTATTAAAGGAGAATTCTGGACCAGTGCTTTTCTTACCGGAATCTGATGTTATTATTTATCCAACGACCAGTGGTAGAGGCGTGAAGAAAACTAAATCCATCCAGTGCATTCTCCTTAGCTCAGCTAGAGCATGCACGCTGGGTCATAGGCTCGGTCGCCTTTTTACAGAAGCCCCTTTGGGACAAAACACTGCAGTGCATCGTATTTGATCATTATGAAAGACAGAAGTGTACTTTCTTTTCTCCCAAGTGATCATAAGCGATTTAGCGTATGACCCAGTGCACACGTCGGAGCTGCAGTGCGCTCTGGATGATGTTTTTTCACCTCTACCCCTTGATATTGGATATAATAACATGAGATTAAGGTTAAAAAAAAGTATTAATCTGGAATTCTCCTTTAAGTAATCATATAAAGGCTATTTTGAATACATTGTGTGACAGTCTTTATTTAATCAACTACATTTAATCTTAATTGTATCCATTATAGGACCTAAGAATGTCCTAAAGCTACACATAAATCAAACCAACCCAACTGATTTAAAACACTGTGTCAACATTTATGTAAATGTTCCATCCTTTCTGTTTAATCTGTCTGTTTTCCTCAGTGTTCCTATTCTGTCCCTCAAAACTCATCTCAGTGTGATCGTCGTCTGTCAACGTGGCGTGATATGACATGCTAGCCTTCCAGCCTATAATATGTTCCTGTGGACATACCATAACATCACATAATATTGTTCCATTTCAGCGCGGCCCTGCCGCAGCTGCTGCTGCCACAGACGTTTCAGCTGAATTCGACGACATAAACCGGAGGAAACTCAAAGTTGGGATCCGTTTTGTCGATGTTTTTGTTACCGTATAATGATTGATTGGCCTAGTGGGGCCATTAGTTGGTTTTGCCTGAGAGTGCTTTTATTTTTGTTTGGTGTGTTTTGTCTGTCAAGCCTTTTTGCCTTTTTGAGTCTTGAGTATATAAGTGTTGTCCTGCAGCACTCATAGCAGGAGAGAAAAGCTTAGTCTTTTCTGTTAGAATGAAATCAAATATTGCTTTGAGACAACATTAGTGTCGGTCGTGACTCTACTGTATGTTGCTGTTGTTTCCAGATTTCCAAGAAAGATGCTGGTGTATACGAGGTTATCTTGAAGGACGACAGAGGAACAGACAAATCCACGTTGAATTTGACAGATCACGGTAACCTGTCAACAGTAATATACAATGTACTATATCGTTGCTGTCGTGCAGAAACCTCTTATCTCCAGATTTTAGTTTTCTTTTTGTGTTTTTTCATAAATTAATGTCCTACTTCATCACACTACAGCACTGCTCACAAAAGCACCAGAAGCAGATCTACAAGCTCAAAACGTGTCGAGAATCGATGTGTTTCGAGCTTGTAGTTCTGCTACTTTAGCTATCTTTGAATTTTAATTAACCCATTTTGGGCGGGAACCCCTTTTGGTGTTTTAAACATTATGCTATAATTTAGCTATGGAAAAATAGCAGATCTACAAGCTCGAGCTTGTAGGTCTGCTATTTTTGAAAAATCGTGAAATAATTATTTCAGAAAACTGGAGGATTTAGAAGAGGTCAGGCCTAAATAGTTTTGGACATATGAGGTTTCCACCCGACAGAGACGATGTACAATAGTCAGTATTACATGAGTAAAGCACAGGCGTTATTAATAATTATCAAATGTTGCTCTTTTCTAGCCTTCAAAGACTTGATGAACGACGTTTTCAGTGTTATCGGTAAGCATTTTGGCTATTAATATCCATGATAACACTGTTTGGCCATTACAGTTTAGAATGTTTCTCCAATCTATAACAACACTTTGTGTTTCTCCAGCCAACTCCTCCACCCCATTGAAGATCACAAGCACAGAACATGGCATTCGACTCTACACCTTTGTCAGCTACTATAATGATTTACTAGTAGTCACCTGGCAATACAAGTATGTTGATGACCACTTACTGTGTAAAGCCTCTTGGGCCCTATTTTCGTCAGTACTAAACCCCTTATGCCTAAAATTCTTTGCCATATTTTACTATTTTGACACATTAAAATAGTTCAACTAGCCGATCTACATCAACACGTTGTGAGATTGTAGATCGGCTATTTGAACTATTAAAAAATGTTTTTCAAAATAGTATAACAGGCAAAGAAGTTTAGGAATAAGGGGTTTAGCACTGACGAAAATAAGGCCCTTTGGGCTCCATTTTCGTTTGATCATTCTAAACACACTGTTTGGGGATTTAGCAGTGGGGAAGGGGTATTCCCCCACTAAAGTTGGTATTTTGGTTATCTGTCTAAATCCCTAAAACACCTCCGTTACCCGTTACATTATGCATAGGTGTGGTTTGGGCGTTACAATAATTAAACCAATCAGCGTGCCACATGCCATTGCCTTTGAGAGATCCCTTATGTTGCCCGTTATGCCCAGTTCTATATTGCTTCATAGCCTTACGGTCTATAGCCCATGGAAGAGTGATGTGTTGCTGCCTTGAAGTCTCAATAGGTCGGTCGGTCGGCAGGTCGGTATGAAGAATAAGTGTTCATGTTTTTTTTAATACATTTACTCCGGGCTCACAGCTTAACTGATTTTGGGGTTGGGGTTAGGGTTAGGGCGTTTTCAATCTGCTGTACTAGCATATTAAAAATTAATTAATCAAGTCAGTTGATCTCTCTTTCCTCAAAAAATCCCTTTCTTTTCCTACATTTTTTTATATTATTATTATTTTAAGTTGCCCCTCCTTAAGAAAAGTTGCCCCTCCTATATACAGGTTTAATCTTTGTTTTTAGTTCAATGCTTGTTTTAAAAACGCCATTGACAATGAAGGAAAATTTACGTCATACGTCACAAACATTAAATCACAAACATTAAATGCCATTAACAATAAAGAGAATTTAATGTTTGTTTTGACACCGTTTGTTTTACATCACCATTACATCACCTAATCAACATGAGTTAGACTTTAATATATTAGCGCCCCTCACTTCACATGGGTGTGATTTGTTTTTAAAAATGAAACAGACAAATCTAAGAAATTCCATACATAGGCCACTGTATATAATACAGTATAAAATTAATCTAAAATAATCTGTTATTTTCTGTCAATGTTCCCACCACCAGAATAGGGATACGCCCATCCCACCACCAGAATAGGGATACGCCCATCCCACCACCAGAATAGGGATACGCCCATCCCACCACCAGAATAGGGATACGCCCATCCCACCCCCCATTTCTTTGTTAAAGGAGCATTCAGTGATTTGGGTGATTTGAAAAAAAAACCCGGTCCACCCGGTAACAAGATGTGCACATGCACACGCTCTACAGTGGGGGAAGTACAACAGACCAACAGCACGTGCACCAAGGCCCGCCCCACTCGATCATGATTGGAGGAAGGCCCCTCTCATCCTGATTGGATGAAGGCTTTGCCACCCAAAGCCCAAACCGAAACTAGGGTTTTTTGACCCCAGGGGTTAACTGGGGACAGGGAGGAACTCCTTATATGGTCAGCACACTTTATAGTAGGGAGGATTATCCAAAAAATAAGAAAAAATAAGTGATCACTGAATATACCTTTAACGTTGAACACTCAGGATCTTATATAGTGTATGTATTTGATTTGTTTCTGTGCTTGTCAATTGTGTCACATATGATGTCATATACTGTGTCTCTATTGTTTGTATTGCCGCAGGACTCCGCCATAGCTTTCACAGACCGCATCAAGAGTGGTGTGGTGGGAGAGCAGCTGTTTCTGCAGATTGCAGAGCCCACAGAGAAAGACACAGGCATATATGGCATCGTCTTCCACGATGGAAAGGATGGCTTGAAGAGGACTGTTGAGCTGTCAGGCCAAGGTGAGATATCTAGTGGTGTTGATTTCGTCGACTAAAACTGTGACGGAACATGTTTTTTCACTGAGGAAAACTAAATGGAAACGATGACAAAACTATGACTAACTATACTGACAATTTTGTCAATAAAATCTAGACTAAAATGTTAGGGAGGGACTAACACACTAATAGATCATTTTATGATTTGTTCTAACCCTAATCAGCTGTAGATTTTGTCAACTAAAATCGTATGATAATTAGTCAACTAAAACTAAACTGAGAGGCTAGCACTGCTCAAAAAACGGGACCCATCCATCGGTGCATGTGGGAGTGACGTTAGGACTTTGGTACTCTATTATAAATATTATTAATGCAATGTCTGAGACAAAATAATATTACTCTTATGTGTATGCAAGATGTAAAGATAAGGAACAACACCATAACCTTTGAACCATGTAACCATGATGCCATTTTCTTATTTGTACCAATGTTCTGTGTTTTTGTGTTGCAGCGTATGCTGATGCATACACAGAATTCCAGAGACTCAAGTGAGTAGTCCGTCATTTAGTGGAGTCGCGTCAGTCGTGTGGTGTTGCACTATATCACCGTCGTTCTCTATGAGTGTTGCTGTATTGCCCTTGAGGAAGTAATACAGAGAAGTACTGTAGGAATGCAAATCCTGACTCTTAACTGTATTTCTTGTTCCGTCTTTTTTTCCCCCCCATCGTCAGAGCTGCTGCTACTGCAGAGAGAAGTAAGTACTTCTGCTTCGAACTCTCCAGTAGTCTGAGCTCAGATTTGTGTTTGATGTATCTCGCCCTAGTCTCATTTCCAGCTTGTGTTATATCATCTGCCGGGTGAAAATACCCATGTCCAAAACTGTTACTTTTCGAGATTCTAATCCAAAAGTAGCAAAATAGCAGATCTACAAGTTCGAGTTTGTGGATCTGCTACTTTTGATGTTTTTGTGTGACACCGTAGTATGATCAAGTAGGAGCGTTAATTCACAAAAAAGTTAGAATATGGAGATACAATATTTGTGCCTGACAGCAACTATACTGTATATCAAATCACAGGAAAAAGAAATGCCATCCTTCAATAGCTTAATTTATAGTTAATTGCATTTCTACTCCGAGAGAATAAATCAAGCTTCACACTGTTGTTCATACTGCAGTAGATTTGTGCTGAGTTGCTGCTGTTTGTTTCAGATCGTGCTCGAGTTGCGGGAGGCCTGCCCGACGTGGTCACCATCCAGGAGGGCAAGGTACGTACGCTGCTTCAGCTCAGCTGAGAGGAACATCACTTAAAACCACTTGGACCCTCTGCATCCATATTGTGCAGGGAGAGAACCGTATCCACAAGTAGCAGATATACATGCTCACAATGTGTTGCTATAGCTATATGCAACACGCCTTGTATATGCTATTTTTGGCATAAATATTTGGGCCCATAATATCTTGCCTTACCCCATATGCCTACATTTTTGTCATTTTTACTATTAAACTATAACATTTTAAAATAGTGAAAATAGCTGATCTACATCGACACGTTGTGAGCTTGTAGATTAGCCATTTGAAGTAGGCGTATTTGAAAAAGATCTCCGTCTTGGCCGCTCAGAGTGTTAACTATGAAACCTTGCGTTTTTGTCACCTCACTCACAATACCTTGCTCACAATCGTCACTCAATCTATCACTCACAATCCTGGGCATAATATATTGTGCCCAGCCATACATGGGGAAAGCCCCCATATATTGTGCCCAGGTCGCGTGACATCACTATGACATCATCAGGGATGATAGTAAATCAGGGATCATATCATAGTAAATGCAACCTGCTGTCGCAATTTTACCCATATGGAGATCCCTGATATTAAGCCCATATGTTAACTATGAAATTTTGCGGGTTTTCTTGTCACTCAAAATCCCCATACATGGGGAACGCCCCCAGGTCTCGTGACATCACCATGACATCAACATCCCCATACATGGGGAAAGCCCCCATATTGATACTCTAATACAATCCCTGTTATTCCCATATACTGTATGGAGATTCCTGAAATGGATCAATATTAAGCCCATATATGGGAATGCCAATAATGATCATATAGTGACAGTCTCATGATAACCACTGTGGTTGCCGCAAAGGTCGCAGTTAACTATGGAATCGTGCATTTCCCGTCAGTCACTCAGTGTATCACTCAAAATCCCCATACATGGGGAAAGACCCCATATATGGTTCCCAGGTCTCGTGACATCACGATCCCTGATTCAGCCCTACGTATACTTTTCGGCCATTTGAAAATAGCCGATCTACAAGCTCACAACGCATCTCAGCACGTTGTGAGCTTGTAGATCTGCACTTTTCAAAAGATTTTAATGCATTTTATACATTTGAAAACCTGTGAAATGGGACATTCTGCATAATGAGTACGTTCTAATTTCTATCTGCCTCAGGCCCTGAACCTCACTTGCAACATTTCGGGTGAGCCCGTGCCAGAGGTCACCTGGCTGAAGAACGACCGGGAGATGGTGTCCGACGACCACTACATCCTGAACTTCGAGTCAGGCAAGTTCGCCAGCTTCACCATCACCAAGGTGAACCCGGAAGACTCCGGCAAGTACTGCATCCTGGTGAAGAACAAGTACGGCACGGAGAGCGCAGAGTTCACCGTAAGTGTCTTCTCCATCTAAAAAGGAGAGCAGGCCCGCCCGCCGGCCTCCGCCAAGAAAAAATAAGAGGCGATCCAAACATCTTTGACGTAAATATGTATAAAATCATAGCGCACCGTGAAAAAAGGAAGAAAAAGAAACGTGAGGATTTGATAAGAGGTGTTTGGATAAGTGTACTGTACATGCTAAACTAAAATGGTGCGAAGTAGCACCAAAAGTGGTTCTTGGCTCATAATCATAGGGGAACCTATGTTGGTGCTAAATACTGCAGTAGCTCAACCACCCAAGAGAACCACAGAAGAAATGCCATTTTGTTTGTGTATACACTGCAATGTCCTGACTGTCAATTTAACTCTGTAAGTGTAAAAAATTGACCCGTAAGGGTGCAGTAACTCTGGGGTGGTGTACATTTCAAATCTGAATTGAAATTAAATGAAATGTCCAAAGAGTTCAGAGAGGCATCCAAAGAGTGGCCAAGATTTAACCTTTGTGTACACTATTTGTCAATGGTGTCAAATTCACTGTCTGCTTAAAAGCAATGGCATTTTGTAACATTATGCCCACCCCAAAATGTGATTGTTGCAATTCTCTGTGTTTGTGTGTATGAAGTCTCAAAGGGGCAGGCCGAGAGGTGAATGTTTGTATTAATTTGCTGCAATGAGAGGTTAAAACTGCCCGCAAAGAAAGTACTGGTACAGTTAGTACTGTGAGAGATGATAGGTGTAATGTGCAATTTTTGAATGGATTCTACCAGTGTCTGTGTATCCCATTTCCTTCACAATGACCACAGACCTCCACTGTTTCTGTCTGTCTATTGCGATCACCATGCACCCTACCCACGCCCCACTCTCATTTAGTGACTATGTTGTTCACCATCACTGTTGTTTCGTTGTTCACCTTCACATATATTTGTATGCTTGTCACCTTCCCTCTTCCTCTGTGATTCTATTTAGCGATTTGACATCACTGTCACTGCATAATGCTAGATCACTTCATTTGCTCCCTGTCTCTTGAAAACACTAATAAAAGAGCATGTGTTCCCTCACCACCACCTCTCGACTTCTTTCACTGTGTTCAGAACCCTGTCTAGTACCCATATAACTGTCATTCTACTATCTTACTATGAAATGAGGACCTTCCTTCCTTCTGTCCTTAGGATTTTTTTCTTCTCAGTGAGTTGAATCGATCTGAACTTGCACATTGACCAATGGTATATGAAGGGACTAGGGAATGAGAAAACAGATTCTTCACTTTTGCACAATTTCACTTAACGGGGGGGGGGGTGGTTAATCATAGGTTTCGGAGCATGCAGTGCCAGCATTAATAAAATAATTAATAATGGCCAGTGTAGGCCATATTCTAGTCTAATAATTGTGCTGCACCAATATGTACGTGTGTCACAAGCAACAACCCACAGCATAGCATGTCCTACCAACATTGACACAATGACCAATTGGCGTACAGGGACTTTTATGTATATTGTATATTGTGGCCATTCTCATGTGCCAAGATGTCTGCAATCTGCATCAACTTCTCCATTCACTGGGTGATGTGTTGCAATTTCTGTTGACATCAAAGGCCACCACACATTTAACTCTGACAGTGTGGATCCATCCATTTATTACAAAGTATCACTCCACTACTGTGTTCACCCTGCTTGAAATGGCGTTTTTATTGCAATTACTGAAGGGTGTGCTTGATTTATTATGTTTCACACAAAAAAGAAAACGAAAGCGAAAGTGAACCCCAAGACTCCACTTTGCAGTTAGCTTCCTCTGCAACTAAGCTCACATAATGAAATAGTTGAGAGAGAAAACGGATCTTATTTCATCTCTTGACAGACTCTGAACAGTGAACACCAACAATAAATGACACTCAATATCTCCCAGTCTGTCCCAGACATTTATGATAGGCCTCAACCGCTTGTCACACTCGCACAGAGTCACAGTGGGGAAAGTATACAAAGTCGGGTATAAACCTGTTCACTTCAACCAATTATCTCACAATGGACAGACTGGAGTATTTTATTATGTGTCTAATGTTGACGCACTTATGGAAACAGTATACAGCACTGGATTTTGCACTTGGATCATTAGTATCTCTATATACACCAAAACGTCTAGGTGAGGAATGCTGAGCTGAACTCATTTGAGCAGACATCAATGATGTCTGTGAACATGTGTCCCCATTTCTTTTCAGAGTCAGTGACCAGAAAGAGTTCATGGGTGTGTGTGTACACTGTCTGTAGACTGTGTCTGTACACTGTGTCTGTACAGAATGTGGGTAGAATGGTATTAAAAGCAAACAAAGGGTTAAGTCAGCAGCATCTAATTGAAAAGTATATAACACCCCTCACAGCTATAGGGTGGGATTCTGTCTGATAGATCTTGTGCACTCAGTCTATCAATGGCTCAATCTGCAATAATGCGCAATGGTTGTCACTGTCAGTTATATAATGTATTGGGAGGAATTTAAGAGATCGCCTTCCTATGGTTCAAGTAGGGTCGACAGTCTAAAGGTCAAGCTCTCACACCAATGATTCGCAATGCAACATGTTGAAACTTGCAATAACTTTGCAACAGAAGCCTAAAACGGCACCCACCTGCAAGGGGGAGAGACCCTTTAACAAATGATATCACTTACCCTCACTTACACTTAATTAGAAAGTCACAGGACTAAATAGATCACTCAAAGATGTTTGCAACATAAGCTGTATTATATGGATCTTCTCATCGATGGTTAGTAGTACGTCGTAGGTTATGGATCATTCACATTAATTTGAAGTGATCTGCCTTGGGGTAAGTATATGCTTATAATCATTGTGTGTTAGTGGAGTCTGATTTGATGCAAGGCATTATGTGATCACTTCTAAGATCTAATCCTTCCTTGTCAGCTGATCGTTACGGAAGGCGAAGGAGACTTGGGAATTACTTCATATTTGACTGATGACGATGGGAATGTACACTATGGCCCAACCAGACTAGACAAGAAGAAAACCCCAGTTACAGGAAAGAAAGTGCAGAAACGGAGGGGTGAGTGAGATGAGATGAGGTGTGTGTGTGTGTGTGTGTGTGTGTGTGTGTGTGTGTGTGTGTGTGTGTGTGTGTGTGTGTGTGTGTGTGTGTGTGTGTGTGTGTGTGTGTGTGTGTGTGTGTGTGTGTGTGTGTGTGTGTGTGTGTGTCCACATATCAAACATCTTATTGCGTATCATAACATACATGGAATTGTCGATCTCTTTCCTGTCCTTGTGATGAATACTATTACAGATAGTTTAATACTTTTTTTATTATGATAAAGAGTCACAACTCAACCTTTCAAACCATTTTTGTTGCACTGTATAGATTCAGTCATTCTGACGATTCCTCCCATGGAGAAAGTGGGGGACAAAGGAGAATGCAAGAGTGGCAACAAGGCGCAAGTACAGAAAAAGGACCCGGAAGGTGATGTGATTGAAGGCGAAGCCGTAGCCAAGGCCTTGAAAGTAGTAGAGAAAAAGGCTCAGGAAGATGCGATACATGAAGCTGAAGATAAAGCTGCACCCAACGTCTCAGAGGTTGGCGAGGAGGACACAGCTGCTGCTGAGACAGAGGCATAAACAGGGAACGCAGACAAGGCTAATTTACACACTGAACTGTGGGCTCAATATAAGAAACACATGGCACATGAAACACCACACCAGAACCAACTCTCCTCAGTGACAAAATTCCCCTATTGCTCACAGTGTTCCCCACAATACACACAGGTAAACATGGCTACATGAGCATAAACTACCAAATAAATCACCCCAATGCATTCCTCGTGGCAAATAACACAATAACAGAACAATAATGGACACAGGCATGATTGGGAAGTTGGGAAACCCCTTCCCAGCTGGGGATACAACAATAGCACTTTGCCATATTGACTGTGACATGGTTAGGGTTATCAAAGGCATTCATACACCGATTGCAGCTGATGCCATGCAAGGTACCAACCAGCACATTTCAGTGTTCGGTTCAGTGTCTTGCCCAAGGACACTTCAACATGTAGACAGGAGGAGCCGGGATTCGAACCGCCGACCCTGGATCATTGGACGACCTGCTCTACCTCCTGAGCCACAGTCGCTACTACTACTCTACTACAGTATGAAGTATAAATTAGCCTTAGAAATGGGAAAGAACAAAAAGGGAGAGATTCCAAGCAATTTGCCAGCTGTGTTTGTGAGAACGAGATTGATGAGTTTTTGATTTTAATTAATTTAGCTTGGGCTGGGTCTGGGAATACTTATTTCGTTTTTTTTCCCGAACTAATAAGATACCACATAAATCTCTGCTGAATACCACATTATTTCTGAACACATGAATGGAATGTGTAAGTGCAGGTCAAGTGATGGACTATTAGAGGACCGACCAGATTCGAGTGGACATACTGTATGTACTGTAGCATGTACAATATAAATGTGTCCTTCCAATCCTGATACCCATACCTATCCTATATGGATACCAGTGTGTCATTTAAATAAATCAAGGACGGTGGTCCAGGGACTAATTGGAGTTACAGACCCTTACAGGTCTGTAACTTTCAGTTATGCAATAGGGGTCCTTGAAATTAAAGGACCACTTCACCACTTTTCAACTTCTCTTCCTATAATTGGTCATAACTAATGTTCATGATAAAACACCACCATTTTTTCCTACTCAGTCTGTGTCTCATAGGAAGGCTGTGGGCAGTTCAGAAACACGTCCACCAGTGACATCATCGATGGTGAATCCAAGCTAATAGAAACGGCAGGCTTTCTTTTCCTGAAAAGTTGCAATGCAAAAGTTGAAGCCATCGTTCTCACGATAATAAAAATCTAAATATATTTTAAAACAAATCTTGTTTTAAAAAAAATCTGCCTAATGATGATGTCACTGGTGGACGGGTGTCCGAACTGCCCAAAGCCCTCCTATGAGACACAGACTGAGTAGGAAAAAATGGTGGTGTTTTATCATGAACATTAGTGAGGACCAATTATATGAAGAGATGTTGAAAAGTGGTGAAGTGGTCCTTTAAGAAGTTTGTGAACCACTGATGGAGGAATAAATAATTCCATTCATAATCGTTAAAGTGCAGCTACAAGTTCAAGGTTCAAAGTTCAAGGTATAATAATAATAATAATACTACAGTAAGTATAAAACAGTGATGCAACATCAACTGAAGCATTCAAAATATGACTGTAAATGACATCACGTGATACATTACAGTACATGGTATTATTGAAATGGCATAGACCGACATACTCGCTGATATGAATACCAGCCGATACAATTCCGATACTGGTATCAGCTCTACATGTAGCCTCAGGAGCTGATGGCCATCGTGGCTGGAGCTATTCCCCCTCCCCCCTCTCCTCCTGATGAGAGTGGAGGCGTAGAGAGCGGGAGGGATTGAGAAGAAAGGACGTGATGATGGGAGAAAGGAGGGGTTGTGAAGCAGAAAAAAATGGCGAGTCATGCAATCACACCAGTGGTGGAAAGTAACTACGTATATTTACTCAAGTATACACTGTACTTAAGAACACTTTTGAGGCAGTTTTACTTTACTGGAGTTACTACAGTTTTCAATTTCAATTTACTTATACTCCATTACATATAGGTTGTTACAAATATTGTACTTTTACTCTACTACAATTATTATTTATTACTTTCTAGATACTTTTGATTTTGATTATTATTATAAAACATACAGTAGGCCTACATTAACTACTTCGACTGTTTGAAAATTGTCAATCTACGAGTTGTTCTTCCATTACTGAATCACACATTCATGCAGTGGCGATTGCAAATGAGTGCCAGTGAGACGTATATAGGCTATAGGGTGGTCTTAATACACCCTGAACTTGCATTGTCAGCTTCATTATATAATTTGATGACAATATCTAACGTGTGTACTCATGGCACAGAGAGTGGAATAAGAATCGTACATCACATTTTGTTGTTTGCTTTTAAATTTGAATATGTTTGAATGTTTTGCTGTAATCAATTGTGCTTGAATAAAATTCTGTTCACATACTCGTGACTTGTGTCATTATAAATCAGCATATCAATTGTTCACTTTTACATAGTCTACACAAAGGAGCTATATGAAGTTACTACAGTAGGTTGTGCCATAAACGAGACATTCTTGAGGTGAAGCAGAGCGGAATTAATAAACAGCTAGGATTAACAGAGAGGCAGCATGTATGTATGTACATTTTGTCTATATGGGTCCAATTTCCAAACCCTTTCATCTCAAGGACCCCATTCCCAAGTTTCCGGCCACAGCCACAGCCCCCCAATATATTATATGGGGACCCCCCATCATGACAAGCACTTTGAATTGAGGCATTACATTATGGTTGTCTCTACCAGGCCGAAGGCACGGGGAGAGAGTATGTTTTGCACTCCGTCTGTCTGTCAGTCTGGTGGTCCATCCGTCCGATTAGCTGTACGCAGGTACAGCTAATCTCCGGCACCGTTGGCCCGGTCAATGCCAAACTCTGCACACACACACTCCCTGGATGCCAACGACTACTAACCTCCCCAAATTCTTCAGAACAGCCTGTTATTTGACTTGGTTCCACTGGTAGACATTGTGAAAATAGCCAATCTACCTCGCAGTGCAAGGCATTGCAGAGCTTGTAGATCGGCTATTTTCAAATTTATATTATTTATTTGACAATTTGGCCAAATGTTTTACCAGTTTAGCATAGAAGTCTGTTGATTTCTGATGCAGTGATCATGTAATGTTAAAAAATAATGCTCTTAAAAGTCCTTAAATTGTCACTTTACTTTACTGTCATCTTTCCCACCCCCAAGAGAATAATGCAAGGGTCCCAACCCACTGGGGGTCTCCACCCACAGGTTGAGAACCACTGTCCTAGAATAAACCGAAACCCTACCGTCTGCAGCAGCACAGACAGGCAGCACTGCAGCATCAGTGGCTTTTCTTTTCTGCGGCTGTTATGCTGACTAGATTGTAAATCACGTGCAGGCTAGAGTCAGTGTCAGAGCAGAGCAGAGCTGCTGTTCGTGGTCACATGGTTTCTAAACTCCGATGAAACGCAAAGTGGACTGAAGCAAGGCGACAAGGCGTCAGACAACACAGCAGTCTGCCTGCCTCAGAGGAGAGGACCCGGCGAATGTCTGCCTACAACTAATACAGGTACGTTCTCAACCGGTTGGTTTCAATGAAATGGCAGAGGGACATATTTTCACATGCGAAGAGCATCGCATATCATGAAGCCTATGGCATCATCTTATTAATCTTTATTTTTTTTTGGAAGAGCCATTGAGTGAGTTACCGTAGGCTACTAAAACTTGACAGTCACTCAACATCATCCTCGGAACAGCGACAGTGCTGTATTGGTTTCGATCGGCCACTGCAGAGCCGCGTTGTCATGGACATATTATTTTACAACACAGTATTGTCACACTTAGCCTGTACAGTACAGGTTGTAATATTATATTGTAGGAAATGTGATTGTGATATAATATAATGTCCGTTTTCCACAAACAGCGGCTATAGTTGATGCAATATTACAACAGTTGAGAGATTCCCGCTGAACAGACTGGTTGATAAACAAGAGGTCATAGAGCACTCAGCACACTGGACACGGCGCCAGCCAGCAGCCTGCCAGGTAGAAACTAGATCTGTCTTAAGCTTGTAAACAGGATTATCACCTCACTCTCTCTCAAGGTGCTTTGCTGCTCTCCTCAGGATCATTAGAATAACTGGTTATGCTGTAAACACAATACACATCACAATACACAATACTGACACAGTGTGAAATGAAATGAAATGAAATCTATATTTACCCAGGGTATCTGGGCTAAGCTCAAGAACTTGTTTCCAGCCAGGCCCTGCTCATAGAACACATTTCATCGTAGTGGTTGATGCCTTGTTCAAGGGCATTTCAGCGGTGGTAATTTTAACGTGTCGGACGGCTGATTCGAACTGGGAACCTTCCGGTATCTAGACCGCGCCGCTATCCGTTCGGCCACCGCTGCCACACCGCTGTTACTGTTGATTGCATGGTCTGTATATTAGTGGTGGATAAATAAAAAAACACAAGTAAAAGTATCAATACGGCAATCTATGTAAGTCAGGTACTCAACATTTACTTGAGTAAAAGTACAAAAGTATTGGCTTAAAATACTTAAAATTACCAAAGGTAAAACGTACTCGTCATGTGGGGGTCCCGGGTCCGGGCTAGGCTGGTATCCCGCCTGACAGCGTGTCGCGGGTTCTAGTTCCGAACCTGATGACCTTTGCTGCATGTCACAAAGACCCCCCCCCCCCCCCATCTCCCCATTTCTTGTCACTCTACTGTCTACCTAACCTCGCGTCACCAGCCTTTCCACTGTCTACCTATCAAAGGCATAAAAAAGCCCCAAATAATCTCTTAAAAAAGACTGGATGCTGAATGTATCATATCATCATCACCTTTATTATTTCAACTCGGAGTACAGTTGAGGGGCATTCAGTCTCTCATTTTCAATGTAGCTGAGATACAGAACACAAAAACAGGAATAGGCCTATATTAATACAGCAATATTAAATATGTGAATCAGAAGACGGAAAATACTAAAAAAAAAACATTAATCCCTGAATTGACCCATTTTATGTGTAAAATCATACCTTAAAAGTACAATATTTGCCACTGAGATGTAGTGGAGTAGAAGTACAGTAAGTGTTGAAAATTGAAAATACTCAAGTAAAAGCATCACAAAATTGTATCACGTACAGTGCATGTGAGCCCCACATTATAGTGGGAATAGTACACTTAAAAACTTAATATTACATGAATATTGCATTGCATTCAGAGATAATAGTTTCAACTGTCCCCATAGGGACTTTCAAAAAGGAAAGTGAAAGAGCTGTGAGGTTGTAAATGTCACACCTTGACACCCATCTATAGGCCTACAGCGTGCCATTATGAGTTGAATGAATACACATTCAAAATATCCCATTTTGAAACCAGACATAATGATGACGATGTGCCTACATTGTCATACAATGGGAAAACATACGGTAGGCCAGGCCTAGCCTACTTTGGTATGGTATCGCTTCAGAATGAACAGAACCAGAGGCTGATGTAACAAAATTGTCAAGTTTATTCAACATGTAGAAAACTATATTCAATTTAAAATACAGAAGGGAAGAGGGGTTATTATAGCTGGGAAAACATGATCCTAAAAGTGGGACTGAGCCCAAGGGCAGGTGCTATAGGGTGAAGGCTTCCAAACTAAACATACACGGCAAATACACCAAGCAAATCAAAACAATACAAATAAGCAAAACCAAAAGCAAATAAAGTAATCACAGCAAACAAAATCCAAACCATGCACTATGAATGGCCCATTATACTCCTACTGTATGTCCTCAACACCACTATGGCACATGGCCCAAAAACAAACTGGTAAAAAGTTAGATCTTGTATGTGGGGTTTTTTTGCTTTTGTTTTTAACCACATTTGGGTGCAATACAGTAGCCCAAAGTAGAGTACAGTACAGTTGTACACCACACTGTATAGTCAGCTGAATCCTCTCACTGAAGAGAGATCAGCTGTGTTGCCATGTCTGCTTATTATAAGCGACTTTGGACTTGTTTTTCTGTAAAGTTGCTTGTTAATATATATATATATATTTTAAGAACCAATCTACAGCCTCACAACAACGCGCCACGATGCAACATGTTGTGATTGTCTATCGTGTAATAGTGTGTGATCATGTGGCCTAATAGTCAGTCACCTTTTGGTCTTATTTTCATACACCCGGTTGCTTGTTTCTCTTGCAAAATCTGGCAACACTGGAGATTATTGTACTGGGCTGTTATCATGGCTGTGTGATGCCTGTCATCTGACTGGAAACTTCTGCTTTGTTCATTACAAGTTCAACCAGTGTGTCATGCTCTGCACTATGGCTTACAGTATGCCCACATATTCAGATTAAAAACATTATTATGTATTTATACTTATATTATATCATTAAGTTGAATTTCATCCAACCATGCATTTCATATTGAAATTCACCTGGTGTTTTCACCCCGTGGCCTGATTTCCTGCAACCTGCATTACATAATAATTAAGTTTGAATTACTTAAAGTTTGAATCAATCTACCCAATTCTATCCATCCCACATCCAAGTGGGATGGAGGTCAGGTGGAGGGTGCAGGGCTGCAGGCAGCCTCTGAGACGGTGTGTGATGTAACACTTTATAAGGCGGAGGTCGGGTCAGGGGCTCCTGGTGGTGTTTTGTATTCACATGACATGGATGGAGGGGCAGAGCAGAGGCCATAGCAGCAGCAGCAGCAGCAGCAGCAGCAGCAGCCTATTATGGTGCATGGTACAGACCAGAGGAGGAGATGGATTTGGGGAAGAAAAGAAAGAAAGGGCCAACACAGCAGCAGCAGCTTGGGCTGAGACTGCAGACCTAGTAAGTCCCAGGCAGCATCAGCAGGTGTTCACAGGCTGGACCTATGAGTCCCAGCCGGCAGCATTATAGCAGGTGTTGTTCACAGCCAGGCTGGGTTCCTAGTGGAATGACATGGGAGTTTCAGGGAACCATAAACATCCTCCTCGGGCCAGAGCTATTGTAGAGCAGGGAGAACAGCAGCACGTCGTACACCTAAAGTCCTCCTGGACTCTGGTAAGTTTGGGGTTTAACCTTTTGATTAGCAGTGGTGGAAAGTAACTAAGTGCATTTACTCAAGTACTGTACTTAAGTACAATATTGAGTTACTTTTCCATTTTGAATATTTTTTACTTCTACCCAACTACATATCAGAGGCAATTGCCAATATTTAAATATTGGTTATAGCACTTTACAATAACGACCTGTTATAATTTAAAGCCTTTATAAACATTTATAAGCAGTTTGTAGATGAGTAATAATCATGAACAGACTGTTTGTTGTACTTCCACTGCAGTTATTTGAAAACCTTACTTACTTAGTTACTTAAGTCACAACGTGAGGGTTTTATGATCCTCTTTATTTCTGTGACATTTCTTTCTAGACATGCAGCTGTTAAATAATTGATATGTTTACAGGATAGCATTTTTTTGTTTGCAGAATATGCTTTAGCTACTGTTATTAGATCTCTCTTGGACGTTGAGTGGGCTTAAGGGGTTAAAGTCCAGCCAATTGGTATGCAGTTGTTCAGCGAATGAGAAGTTGTTTTAGCCTTTCTAAGGGACTTAATGCATTCTAAATGTACAGTTACTTACTGTACTAGAACGAGCGATTCTATTTAACTTTTCTGGCCTATAGTTCTGACATTTGAATGGATGCAGGCAGGCCTGGACTGGCCACTTGACGTACAGGCAAATGCCCGGTCAAATGCCCGGGCACTCTGACAGCATGAGAATGACCTGAACAGTATAAAAGAAAGCCTCAGATGCCAACCAACACACACGGCATCTCCAACGATCTCAAATCCCCAGAATCTACAGGACACAAGCAAGACATAGGATACAGGACACAGGACACAGACCTCTTCAGGACTCTACTATCAAGACCTATTACCTTCAGAAGAGGATCAGCATCAAGAACACCTCAACTCATACGAACCAAGGTGTCTGGCCTTACAACCCAGATACCTTCGTACCGTATACGACTCCTACGCTCCAAGGTGTCTGTCCGGCCCTACCACTCAGATACTTTCGTACAGCCTTACAACCCAGATACCATGACTAGCTTCACTAAGTCCATCTTTCCAAACATCCCGGTTTTTTAAAGATATTTTTTGTGGCTTTCGCCTTTATTTTTTTATTTTTTTATAGAGGGATAGGTTTACAGTAGGCTGACAGGAAATGGGGAGAGAGATGGGAGATGACACCCAGTAAAGGCCGTCGGGATCGGGAGTCGAACCTGTGGCACACTGCCAGACTGGAGTGTGTGTGTGTGTGTGTGTGTGTGTGTGTGTGTGTGTGTGTGTGTGTGTGTGTGTGTGTGTGTGTGTGTGTGTGTGTGTGTGTTCTTCACAATGGCTGGACACTCGGACAGTCTCTTATGACTTTGAAAGGGCATGTAAAATGGAGTTTATGGACATAGGAGATTAATGATGAAGATTTTAGCCAATGAACATGACCTGAATTTGTGGTCAGTCAGACACATACCATAACCAACCATGATGTTGGTTATTGTTGTTGTTGTTGTTGTTGTTGTTGTTGGATGTACCGCTAGTTCTAAGTCTATTTTGTAACAGTAAGCCAACTGGAAAAAAGGCCTGAGAAGTATTAAGTTCAGAAAAACTAATCTAAATACCACAGTATACGTACTCTATGTGACCTGACCTCAATCGTACAGTTTCTGATACGAGCCCAACAAGCCCTGCATTGTAGCAGTAACATGTGAATAGCAGACACAAATGTGCTGCTAAGCCCTTTGTGTCCATACTGTAGGAGGCAGCCCATGAAAGCAGATATCTGCTGGGGTCATTGTTAACCACTAACAGCATGTGATTATTAAACTCTTTGTTAAAATGACAAAGTACTCCGCAGCTTCATTACGTTATTGCCAGCAAGGACCTCCAATAATAAAATAACACAAGAAGACCAGGTTTTGATTGATTGAATACGTTATTAGACAGAAATGTAAACAGCACGTGGTGCAGTCAGACATTTGAGCTAAAAGGATAACCGAAAAAAGTCCTGTGGACTTGTTTCCGTTGTGGTCCTATATGTATTCCATGCATCAACATAGCATAAAAATAACACCAAAATACAATATAATCAACAAATATAAAACATGATATGTACAAAGTAGAAAAATAAAATCTAGGCCGTGAATGCCAGCGCCATTAAATGGGAGTTTACGTCCACTTTGGACGTAAACTTTGTCAGGCACCCCCAAATTGATATGTATTTTGTACAAATGTTGCATAAAAAGAAAATTAACTTGTGTGGCAACAAAGTAATCATCTCAATTAATCTGCACGTTGTGGTTCTACTTCTAGCCTTTGTCCTCTCGATCTTGTTTGTGCACAGCTTGATCTGATTTACACTACAGCACTGACACCATCGTCTGTCTGTCTGTCTGTCTGTCTGTCTGTCTGTCTGTCTGTCTGTCTGTCTGTCTGTCTGTCTGTATGTCTGTCTGTCTGTCTGTCTGTCTGTCTGTCTGTCTGTCTGTCTGTGTGTCACCACCATTACTGCAAGTATACTGTATTGTATATGACTCCAAATTGCACAGTCGGTGTATTACTGCATGCATTAGTAGTAGTACAGCATGCACATTTGTACAGCACCTTGTAACATTGTTTACTAGTGATGAGCCATTAACAAGAGCATTGTGTAAACATTTTGTTTATTTATTTTCACTTGGGGGTACTGTAACTTGTAATTAATGACAAATGTTCCAGTAAGAGTGGACATTTTAGATGTGCAACCTTAGGCACCGGTGCCAACATTGGCACAGGGGAGGGTAATTAATTAATGAATTAATGAATTAATGAATTCATTCATTCATTCATTCATTCATTATACAGTACGTGTCACACTTGGAGAGTGAGTATTTTATTTCTCCATGTCTTTACAAGGAAGGACAAAAGTTGGATAGCTGAAACCTTTGTAAATAAATTAAATAAACTAATTCACTCTTTGCACTCTGAGTGGGACACGCCACTTGGCTAAATGTCATTGTTCTAAGTAAGAGGATATCGCACTAGAGGAGTTGCAGGAGCGCGGTGGTAAGAAACAGTTTATCCGGCCTTCTGAGTTTGTCATCTATTATTTACAAGGCAAGATGGAGATAGCGATCTTTTTTCATGCCTTTTAGGCTGGGGCCTCTTTCACATTGGCCACTACGTTGTGTAACCAAATCACATAGTCTGTTCCACTACCCTATATATAAACTGCTCTCTCTGACGATCGCTCTATAAGTGTCTTGTTCATGTATGAGTACATTAGTGTGAAATTCCTTAAAATGGGTTAAATGGGCATTACGAATTCTTATGTGTACATGCAAACATCTTCTTCATGGTGGAGTCAGTCTTCCAAGTGGCCTCCCTTGTGATATCTCACCCTCTCATCTGAATCTCAGACAGAGTGAGAGATCAGCTGCACCGCACAGACAGACAGAGTGGAGTCTGCCCTTTCTAGTGTGACTGACTGTATCTCTCAGACAGGCAAAGAGGATAAAGCAACCACAGTGTTCTGCTCCGTTCCGCTCCACTCTGAGTCCGCTCTGCATCAGCAGCAGTGCTGGAATAGAGTCCTTAAATAGACTCGATTTGCCTGGAAGTCTTCAGAAATAGGACAGACAGACGCATGGGGAACAGGTGGCCCAGTAACACATAAAACAGAGTATCATGGCCTTATGCTGGGGTTAATCCAAGAGAGACCAATCTGTTTTGCTTTCTGTTTTTGAATGTCGATTATTTGTTCTAATTTAGAAAGTAATTACTTTAATTTAATACACTACAGGCCTCAAGAAGAGACAAAATACCACGTCCTTGTACATTGATGGATAATGTAATGCTACTGTATTGATGATATGTGTATCCAGTGGCCTCCAGTGTCCGCCCTGAAACTGGGAGGTCGGGGGTTCGATCCCCAGGGTCATGTCAAAGACTAAAAATGGGACCCAAAGCCTCCCGAGCGTGGCGCACGCTGCGGCTCACCGCTCCAAGAGATGGGCCAGTGCGGTAACGTGTGTGACTATTCATACGACATTGATTGATAACTTATTATCCCAATGACATGTGGATTGATGGTAGTTCTCTTTGCCCGTGCTGTGTCCACAGGTAGGCACTATGAATTACGTGGGGCAGCTGGCGGGCCAGGTGCTGGTCACCGTGAAGGAGCTCTATAAAGGCATCAACCAGGCCACTCTGTCGGGCTGCATCGACGTGGTCGTGGTCCAACAGCCAGACGGCACCTTCCAGTGCTCCCCTTTTCACGTGCGCTTCGGGAAACTGGGCGTGCTGCGCTCCAAGGAGAAAGTGGTGAGTGGGTTGAGATGCAGACGTTTGAGATACGGAGTCATAAGTGACAATGTTCATGCATGTGCCACGTGTATATCGCCAATCCAACAGAACACGGGAAAAACAGAGATTGCTTAGAGTAGATTTTAATATTTTTCTCCACCAACACTAAACAAAGAAAT
Organism: Electrona antarctica; assembly: GCF_951216825.1. Lineage (NCBI taxonomy): Eukaryota > Metazoa > Chordata > Actinopteri > Myctophiformes > Myctophidae > Electrona > Electrona antarctica. Next base: position 12,040,227 of record NC_136801.1, on the reverse strand, counting down.
TCCGGTGTTGAGAGCAACAGAATGTTACGTATTAACAACAGGAAGCTGATGAATAATTACGACATGCAGTGGTGCCCACGCACACGAATGTGCACAATTTTTATAATTCAGCTTACTATGGACACACATTTGAACTTTTTACTTTGAAATGTTTTGTAGTTTTTGATGTTTAACTTCTGAAAACCTTGGCACCCCACTGTTCCTTCATACATTAACCTATGAACTTCATTCACAATTTAATAATTCCACGTTACTGTGGACATGCATGCTTTACATATTTACTTTGAAACAATTTGTACTAGTTATTACAATATTTAATTATTTACGATTGGTCCCCGTCGACAACAACCACGTGTTGTTGTTAATCTTTCTCAGGCATGCAAGACGGCCATACAGTGATTTTGTGAGTATTGTAGGGACATAGGTTATCTTTCACTGTTGAGATAGAGGCGCAGATAAAAAGACCAAACTTTTATTTAATGTAGATATGGCAGGAGGAGGCTTGTTTATGTGTATAAAAAGTCAACTATAGGTTTTGTATGTATGTACTGTAAAGTATGTATCTATGAATGGATGTCCCCTCCGAAACAAGCCAAGCACAGCTTATGCTACTGAGCTACTCAGTATGACCATGATGTCATAAAACAGAAGAAACACCAGAGTTTGAAAGTTGGATTATTACTGAAAATCTATACCAGGGCATCATCACTCCCAAGGCGTCATATTTCGGGGGTCCTTGACATGAACAAGTTTGAGAAATACTGGCCTATGCAACTCAAACGGCGCCGAGTCGGTAGATGCAAGCCTCGCACCGCTCAGCATGGGCATTCGATTGGCACGACCATTCACTTGCTGCAGGCATTCGCTTGGTAGTGCAATTTGCCTCGCTCAGGGAGGGCCTCACAGGGCTTAAACCTGCACCTCATGGCGTGTGTTGTTTTTAAATGTGTTTTAAAAAAAATGCAGAGTCTACACATGTTCCGCGCTGTATGCACACAGCAGTGATTGCTAAAGATTGATCCGAGCCATTATTAGACTACACTGAGAGAGCCCTGTGCAGACTTGAAGGCTGTTGTTTACATGATTAACTGTGCTTGTGGATTATGTCGTATGAGTCACAAAACAATAGGAGCCTCTTGCTTGTGTTGCTCAGTTCTGATCTAATCTCTAATACGGCAGGAGATCCATGAGTCATGCTATGCATGATACGTCAGGAGTTCCCCTTTGTAATCAAAGACCTGGGTGGAATGTGATGACGGCCTTTAGTTTATGTTGAAATGCCTTTGGTTTTTGTTTGTCTACTACTGCGCAATGCATTTATTTATTAACCCATTAAGACCGGGAACGCATCTGTGTCACTTCAGCTTTTAACCACTTTAACCATTATTTTAAACTTTGTCGATAAAAAAATAGCAGATATACAAGCTCACAGCGCGTAACTTTGTGCCGCGCTGCGAGCTTGTAGATCTGCTATTTTTGAAAAAAACGCGTGCAAATCTTTGAATATATATTCTTTCACAGCAAACGTTTTTAACTCAAATATTTGCTTCTGGGGGTCCCTGGAACAAAATATTTTGACTTGGAGGTCGGCAGCCATCCATCTTCTACTGTTTATCCGTAGTCGGGTCGCGGGGGCAACAACTCCACCAGAGAGCTCCAGACTTCCCTCTCCACCCAAATACATATAATTCTAGTGGTTCTTGACATTAAAAAGTTTGAGCATCACTGATATTGAAACATAGCGTTTTCTATAGGATTGGATTTAAGAAGACATTTGTAGAATCTGGTCTCAGGTCTTCATTGGATTTATTTGTATTGTTTGACGGCAGATCGACATTGAGATCAATGGGGAACCGGTAGAGCTACACATGAAGCTCGGAGACAATGGAGAGGCCTTCTTCGTTCAGGAAACGGAGCAGAACAATGTGAGTATATCTGACCTGCTGTCACATGATCCGAGACAAATAGAGGAACTGATATATCAATGTGTGACGTCATATTTCCGCGAAAGTCTGACCTTATCTTCCACTACGGGTAAAGGTCAGATCTTATCTCGCCACCGGGATACGGACTCTCAGACCTTTTATTGCACTATAATACGCTTGAACTTTTGAACCGTTCCTACTTAAACTGCTGTATAAGATACTGTGAAGTTGTTTAGATAAAGCAATGTGGCAGCTACTGAAAATACTGTTGGTGTGTATAAATATCAGTCATATGCATGTGTAGTACATATACATTGATCTTTATTGCACTCTCTCTTTCTTTTTTTTAACAATTATTTTATCCCACGATTTTTGTAACCCATTTTCTTTCACCCAGTGTCAATTGTCTAATGTAATCCACTAATGCACTACACTCCCTCTGCCAACCTGGGGAGAGCAACGGACTGACCTCATGCTTCCTTCAATGCATGAGGTGTCCAAGTCGCTTCTTTTCACCTGACAGGGGGTAGTTCCCCCGGTTGGACGTAGCACGTGGAAGGAACACATTATTCCAACCAGTTCTATACCAACTTGTAGCTGCACATTATTAATGCCATTTAAATGTATTCCTAGATTAGTGGTTCTCAAACCTTTTAATTTCAAGGACCCCCATAAACCTGAGAGGTGGCCCAAATGTTAGAATATATTCTTTCAGAGCGAACGTTTTTAACTCAAATCTTTGCTTCTGGGGGGGTCACTGGAACAACATATTTTCAGATGGGGGTCGGCGGCCAAAGTACATGTATTTGAGGGTCCTTTACATGAAATGGTTTGAGAACCATTTTACCACATAGAAACAGAGGTTTTTCAGAAAACTGTCAGGATTTAGAAGACATTTGTAGAATCGTCCTCAGGTCTAAATGGGTTAAATTACACACTGGTATCAGATCGGTACTCTGTATTGACCTATATGCAAGTTATGGGAATCGGTAAGGAAAAAATGATATAACGGTACATCTCTACACAGGAGATTGTTCCAGCCCACCTGGTCACCTCACCGATCCCCACGGAAGAGTCTCTGATCAGGAGGCGAGGGTCCAGAGCAGCTGACGGGTCAGCAGTGACGGAGAACGGACCTCTGCACAGTCCGGAAGAGGCAGGTGCCTCAGGTAGGGTGAAAATGAAGATGTCACCATATTATTGCGATAATCAAAATATGATTCAAACGGGCGGCTGTGGCTCAGGAGGTAGAGCAGGTCGTCCAATGATCCATGGGTCGGCGGTTCAAATCCCGGCTCCTCCTGTCTACATGTTGAAGTGTCCTTGGGCAAGACACTGAACCCCAAATTGCTCCCGATGTGCTGGTTGGTACCTTGCATGGCTTCCGCCGCCATCGGTGTATGAATGTGTGTGTGAATGGGTGAATGTAATGCACAATCTATGTAAAGCGCCTTGGATAAAGGCGCTATATAAATGCGCCTTGGATAAAGGCGCTATATAAATGCACCATTTACCATTTAACGTAACCACTTGAACACACATCATGCCTATTCTGGGGGGCAACGTTCGCCAAAAATAGCAGATCTACATGCTCACAACGCTATTTTCGGCGAACCGATTTGTATAGAGTAAAATGAGAGCATATCAAATGCACTCTTTACAGCTCCGTTTTGATCAAGTATAGAGGATTTAAGTGGCCCTGAATAACAATTTCACGATAAATGAAAATCTCTGCGATACTATTATTGTGACCGTTTTATTTGATCACGATAAACTATAAATAAGGATTCCGGTCCCATCCCTGACCTCAGGCGGTGCCCACCAGCCCTGCTCTAACTCATCCCTGACCTCAGGCGGTGCCCACCAGCCCTGCTCCCTGACCTCAGGCGGTGCCCACCAGCCCTGCTCCCTGACCTCAGGCGGTGCCCACCAGCCCTGCTCTAACACAGCAGGAGGGAAGAAGAAGAAGAGGCGCAGGAGGAAGCACAAGGCGGACACTCGCAGGGACGAACAGAATAACCCTGTGGTCAGCGAGCTGGAGCTCTGTGAGCACAGCTCAGACGAGGAGCATCAGAACAACAACCAGAATGGAAGGTAAAACTCTAAACAACATTCTCAAAAGTAGCAGATCCGCAAGTGCGAAACGTAGCATGAAACGTGGCACTTGTTTTGAATTTTCTTTCTTTTCAAAATCTTTTTATTTTCGTTTTATAACAGTATGGGTGTCAAGTCACAGGTTCATAGAAAAAATATTTTTTTTAGTATCAGTGACTGAGGTAAACAAATGTAGCCTACTGTATGAATCACAGAGATCGTGAGCAGACATAATGAAAAGACTGTTATTGTGCAAAACATGCCCCTTCAAGTCAAAAGAAAAACATTTTCTCCCCTTCAAGTCCCAATTTAGTAAAGCCAATTCCAAATTCCCCAGCCTCTCTACAAGTACTCCATCTCTGCTAACACCCACAATCAGTCATTGGGAGGGTGAAGAAAGCCTCGGGTCTCCTCCGATACCCGGGCCATCAAGCCACTTGTTTTGATCAGTCGCTGTAAACTCATTGTTGATTTGATCAATTTCTATAAGCCCATTGTTGATTTGATCAGTCTCTGTAAGCCCATTGATGATTTCATCAGTTTCTGTAAACTCATTGTTGATTTGATGCCATTGCCTTCCCCAGGACGTCCTCAACAGTCTCTACAGTGAGGGAAACCACTGTGGAAACCAAGCCTTCCGCTCCTCTCAGCTGTCCCCTGACATGGGACAACTACCCTTTCTCAGAGGGAGAATGGCCCCCTGGTTCCACTAGGTATGTTCCACTCATTGTGCCACTTGGTTGTTGCACCCCGGTGCATTTTTTCGCAACGTTACAGTCAATTAAAAATATTTACATCATTCCAGGCCATTAAGATTTAACGTCTCGTCTCTTGACTAAAACAAACAGTGGAACATGCTGTAAAATACAGTGCTGCCACAATGGATGACAATGTGAATTCTGTGCACATTCGATTTGTTTGATTAAACAAATCTTTGATTAAACAAATCTCTAGCCACTGATTTGTCCCTGGTATGTGGTGTGGTCGGTGGTGTTTTCTCTTACAGGGAACTGTCACCACCCATGTCTCCTAAGAGTGACTCAGAGCTGATGATCAATCCGACAGAGAGTCGCCTCAGGGCAGACTCCCACATGCAGTGGACCTGGGGAGAGTTCCCAGAATCCACCAGGGTAAGGCTATTTGGGAATTTGTTTGGGAGGGTGATAATCTTTACCAGAGTAGAATAGAATAGGAAAATAAGTTGCTTTTGTCTGGTGGTGAGTGGTGACAGAAAAACAAACTTCAATAAAACAAAACAGAGTATAAACTAAGAACAAAATGGCAGTCATCTAATTTACAACTCTTAACCCATTGAAACCAGGAAAGCATCTGTGTCATTTTAGATTTTAGCGTTGGATATCCAAAAATAGCAGATACACGATACACAATCAAATTTTAGAAACATTTTGAAAGTGTGAAAACTACTCATTTAGAAAGCATTTATAGAATCGGACTCAGGTCTCAATAGATGGTACAAATAGACAGTTTGGGGTGTGCTAAAAAAATATATACCTTTTTTGCTTTAAACCTAGGTCTACAAGAAGGACAGATCAGAGCCAAAGACGTTGACCATCACTCCGTCGGAGAGCACACATTTCAGGGTCATCCTCAGCTCAGAAGCCATGGAGGCAGAGTCGAGGGAGCAGGAGAAATCCAGCGACCCTGTGTGCACCATCGTCAAACCGACGCCTCGGACCGCCAAACCTGACCTGCCAGAATCCCCCTCTGTGCACAATGTACGCGCGCCTCACACTGTTGTCCCTCAGCCTGAGCCGAGTCCCTCGCCGGTATCCGACCGCCCGGTATTATCGGAGCCTAAACCTGACCTCGGAGGGCCTTCCATGAAGCGTGCTCGTAAGGCAAGGTGGATGTCGTCGCCGCCCTGCCGCAGGGACAGCGTCCCTCTGGTCTCTGCTGGGGACAGCATTCACATGGCAGAAGACCCAGAGGCGTCTGGGAGTCCTCATAGGAGATCCAGCACTAAAGCCACAGACTTGCCCTCCGACAGCAAAGGTAGTGCTCAGTTCTTCACATCCTTGTTTGAGGACAGCACGTGTCTCTGTTTATTTGTCACTACTCACTACTCATACACGTACTGTACAAGCAGTGAAATGCTATGTGTGTGTGTGTGTGTGTGTTGACAAATAAACCGACAAGGACTGTTGTTTGCTGGCTTGAATGAATCAGTATTGTAGATACTTTCTTTCTTTCTTTCTTTCTTTCTTTCTTTCTTTCTTTCTTTCTTTCTTTCTTTCTTTCTTTCTTTTCTTTTTACAAAACAGATATCTCCAGAATGTGCTAAATATTCTGAGCTCTTTAGGGCACGGTTTCCCAAACAGTGGGTCGGGAGTCACCCATGTTTGGGCCGCAGACCATATATAGAGCTGATATTTTCACTAGTTTGTGTCCTAGGAAAACGTCTAATTTCTCTTCTGGGTAAAATGTGCAGGAACCACTGCTTTAGGGGAAACATGTACAATACAGTGTGATGATAATCCACACCCAGCCTGTTTGTCAAAGTGTACGTTAACAGGAAGGATGTGGCTTCCTTTCGAGCCTGGGTTCATAATGTCTAGAGTCTGCGGCCGCTCAATCACACGTGACGGTTAAAGGAAAGGGAAGTGAAAAGCAGTGTTGTTTTTGGCAGCGAAATTTGATTTTAGTTTTAGTCATAGTCTTTTGAATAGTTTTCACTTAGTTTTAGTCACATTTTAGTCACCTGGAATGTTTTAGTCGACTAAATCTACGGTTGATTTAGTCGACTAAAATGTATTTTGGGGGGCTTGATGCCGTCGTAATGACTGTTTTTACACTTGCTGAAAATAGCCGATCTACAAGCTCACAACGCGTCGCAGCGCGACGCGTTGTGGGCTTGTAGATCGGCTATTTTCAGCATGCAACCAAGTGTAAAATGACTTATACTGGATATCTTGTCCACTAGTCTAGTCACATTTTAGTCTAGTTTTAATTTGTTGACGAAATTGTCGATATATTTAGTCTTAGTTTTAGTCATCATAGATTCGTTTTTATTTAGTTTCCATTTATTTTTTGTCAATGAAAAAAGGTAGTCGACGAACATTTTTTGTTTAGTTTTAGTCGACGAAAACAACACTGGTGAAAAGGTATAGTCAGCTGTTTGGAAATAGTAATCACTTGTTTTCCTTTTTGACCCGAAGGTGTAAGAAAGCGGAGCCAACATCAGGGCCCGGAGGACATTTACCTGGACGATTTGAATGTACTTGAACCTGACGTTGCGGCTCGCTACTTTCCTAAAAGGTACAAAATGTGCAAAGTGATTGTGTAGTGGTTTACGAATCCATGTCCATGGATAACAACATGAGCCCCTTTCTGGCCAAGGATCTTCACAACTGTCTGGCCTACATACATAGTCTCATTTGTCTTTCTCATTTGTCGTCTGTTCTCTCTCTCTCTCTCTCTCTCTCTCTCTCTCTCTCTCTCTCTACAAACACTACAGAGGGAAGTGGAGTTAACCACTTTCACACTGGCATCCCTATTTTGTATATTTGTTATTATATATATGTTTGCGGGTCCTTTTCTTTGTCTTTCAAAGATAGCCTTTTATTATATGCACTTTTGTCCTTCACCAAACTTTTGAGGCGTGCATCAGCCATTTTCTAGAAATACGTTTGGAAATCTCTATGGGAAACATTAATGGGGTTTCTGTCTGTGGAACCACAAAATGGCAAAAAGACTGTGTCTGTGTTCCAGTGAGTCTGGTCAGGTACCTAAGCACTGGGTGGAGGTGGGGAGGCGTTCCGGTTCCCAGTCGCCCCAGTCTGTGGGCAGCGCGGCCGCAGACAGTGGCACGGAGTGTCTGTCGGACTCTGCCGGCGACCTGCCCGACGTCACGCTGTCACTCTGCGGGGGCGTTGGAGAGAACTCAGAGATTTCCAAAGGTACTTTGGCCGGCGGTTTGATAATCTGACATATTGAGTATCTACAGAGCAAAAGCCTCTGTGCATATATCAGCCATATTGGAAAGAGACTGTGCCTCTTCCTTACTGTACTTCCTTCATAGGTGTTAATTAAGGCTCTGTTGCATTCTAGTTAAACAAAGTCAGGGCGGCTGCTGATATTGTGGACACTGGAAATACTCTGCTACTACACCAGTGGGTCTCAAAGTGGGGTTCAGATAAAGTGGGGTTCAGATGGGCGACTGTGGCTCAGGAGGTAGAGCAGGTCATCCAATGATCCATGGGTCGGCGGTTCGAATCCTGGCTCCTCCTGTCGAAGTGTCCTTGGGCAAGACACTGAACCCCAAATTGCTCCCTGGTTGGTACCTTGCATGGCTTCCGCTGCAATCGGTGTATGAATGGGTGAATGTAATGCGCAATCTATGTAAAGCGCCTTGGATAAAGGTGCTATATAAATGCACCATTTACCATTTAGATAACCTCCTTGAGGGCGTTCCAAACCTGTAAGGGTGTGTAACTCTGAGAGTGTACCCAGAAGGGAACAATTTGGTTCCATTTGTACACTCTCAGAGTTATGTTATGGGGGCCCTTGAAATTAAAAGGTTTGAGAATCACTGTGCTACAGTAATCAGAACGTCTTATTAGTATATTGGTAAGACCTGAAGTGAAGGAAGTAAGGAAGAAGAGGCCCAATTTCTTTCCAATATGGCTGCTGTGTATAGAGCTTAGAGTATATATGAATAGAGACGGCACCCGGATGAAACCCTGAGGCGAAATGGACATAGTGGCCGAATTTGATATTGCAGCGTGGGCCCAAACACATGAACGCGCTGGTCCGTTGACTATGATTGTGCACGTTCACGATGACACGTGAACGCTGAATGCCTGCAATGATAGTCAGCGGCAGCGTGTTCATGTGTTTGGGCCCAATCCATCCCAGAATGCACTCTGTTCCTACCCAGAATGCACAGTGAAATCGCCTCATGCGCTTTTGAGCAACTTAATGCAAGTGGATGGGAGGAGAACTCGGGTGCTGTCTCTATTCATATATACTCTAAGGTATAGAGCCTATTGCATTGTGGCAATTGCTCTTGAGTCATAATGCTAAACATCTAATAATGAAGAGAATAAGAAACGTATGCCATCCATGATTAATTTACAGTTTTTGTAATATCTATTCTATTTCAGAGAAATTCATGGAGCACATGATCACTTATCAGGAATTTGCTGACAATCCGGCAATGATCGACAATCCCAATTTGGTGGTTCGAATTGCAAACCGGTGAGTCATCATCATCATCATCATCATCATCAGGCTTATGCTTCACATTCTCCTCAATGTACTACGACAACTCTCAGAAAGAAACATCACTGATTATTACCACGATCGATCTGAGGCAGATCTGAGGCTGGGAATTCTACAGGTGTGGACTTAAGGTAACTCCACACCAAGAAGACTTGTCCAGATTAGTCAAAGACTGCTTAAAACTGTCAGATTGCAACAGACTTGGGCTTATTTCTGAAGTGTAGTTGCTTATTTTGGCTTACTTTCATGATTCGTTTTAAAAATAGCTGATGTAATAGGGCTCAAGTATTGAAACTAGTTGCTTCTTTTGGATTTGTTTTCATAGACCTGGTCGCTTGTTTCACTCACAGAATCTGGCAACACGGAGCGTCTCACCAAAGCGCATGCATGAGCGCACTCCACAGGCACAGGCCCACGCCCGCACCTGTCATTCATTAGTAACCGACACTGTGAGAAGTGTCCGTCTCTCTCTCTCTCTCTCCCCCCCACCCTTCATATGCGCAGTGCTGCGAACTGTGCGAAGTGTCCATGACACAATATAATATATATATAGCATAATAGGCCTACCTATAATATATGTCCAGTCGCTTTGCTTCCCATCTATCTGTGACTGTGGGCAACTCTCGTGCACGCCTGCTCAATCTCAGCAGCTGGTTGGGTGAATGTATTTTTTTTGTGATCTCAATGCAAATATTGCTGGTTTAGCAGGACTAAACGATAAAATTGCGGGATGGTGCGGGACTAAATGGGACTTATTTATTAGAGTTGATATTGAGAATATCGTATCTAGTTCACTCACACTACACCAGTAGTCAGCCCTGAAACATGATGAGCAGACAAGAAGTCCACTCTACAGTGGAGTAATTTACCCCCCTCATCACTACAACATGGATAGTGTCGCTCCAGACATCAGCAACCGACCGGACATGTTCGGTTCTTCATCAACGGGTTCCGACGCGTCGTTAAGGCGATATGGACGGCAAGTCGACGGGAGCTTCTCGTCGGGAGTCTCCTGCCGACACGCTCGCGACTGGCAACATCCGACCGTTGGGGCAATGTGGAGTTGGCTTTAGGCTCATTAGGTTCACTGGCAGAGCCTGACCAGAGCCTTTTGTGGCAGTTCTGGACAACCATGCATCCGACCGACACAAGGCCAGGCACTGCACTCTCTGAGGTGGTGTGGAACGCGCGTGTCAAATATGAAGTCGGTGGGGCGAACAGTTCTCAAGTTACGCGGATTACAGAAGTACACACACACACGCACGTACACATGTACAGAGACGTGGTGCATTTATTGTAAGATGACCGAAGTTTGGTCTTCCTGCTAGGTCTTGGGCATGTCGCACTTCCAACAGTGCCCATGGTGGACTGTGCATGGCAAGGGTGTCCTCTTCCCCAAGCCAGGCCTAAACCTGACCTCATACAAAGCACATATACCAATAAAACAGAACCATTTCTTTTACAGATATTACAACTGGACGTTGGCGGCCCCGTTGATACTTTGCATGCTGGCATTTCAGAAGAACTTGCCAAAGGTACACTTTACAGAATATTCCTTTTTTTGTTTGTTTGTTTGTCGCTATGATATAGTTCATTCCCACAAATCATGTAATATTGTTTTTTGCAATCAAAATATATCTTACATACATACATACATACACACACACACACACACACACACACACACACACACACACACACACACACACACACACACACACACACACACACACACACACACACACACACACACACACACACACATACATAATTTAATCCTGTATTATTTGAACAGGCTACAGAGGAGGCTTGGGTAAAAGAGAGAATGCCTAAGAAGTCTGGGCGTTGGTGGTTCTGGAGAAAGAGCAGTGCCAAGCAGGTATCTATTATACATTTGAAAAGGTGTGCCCAAACCAGGAAAAGGGACCCAAAGTCACCAGCTACTACGTCACTGACACGCTGCAACACGCTGCAACACACACTGCAACAACACACTAACACGTCACACACTTACCCTCCGCGTCGATCCACGGCTATCTCCTCATGTCGCGCTGCACGCCCACACTCAACACCACCCGCGTAAAAATTGTCATTGCACTGCCACTAAAGCCGGCTCCCGTCCAGACTCACAAACAATATCAATATCAATAATAAACACAAACACGCCACAAGCACCGACACCCCCGCCTAATTTGTTGCCACGTCTATGAAAACAAGCACAGAAAAAATGCCATTCAACACGCTACTTACACACACTACCACTCGCTTACAATACGCGGACCTGGCAACACTACATCCCCTCTCCCATTTGCTCAAAGCCAACCACGTCACCCGCGAGAGTTTTTATGTTATGTCCGATTGCAACACCGGAAGTTACATGCTACACACACACACATTAGAAGAACAACACGAACACAACACTACTCACACACACACGGGCCACTGTTGCCAGGTCTATGAAAACAGGCCCAGAAACACAGCCTTTCACCACGCTACTTACACACACTACAACACGCTTACAATTCACGACCCTGGCAACATTCTTCCCCGTCTTCCACAACACACACAGTCCCACACACACGCACACACACATTCGGACTTGGATGGACAGCGCCGCGATTCCATACATACACCGTTTAATTCATGCAAACACGAGAATTGCACCACCAGTTTCATTAATGTAAACACGACAATTGCGCGACCCGTTTAATTAATGGAAACATGACAACTGCGACGCACCGAGGCGCATGGATTCTGTGTGTGTGTGTGTGTGTGACTGTGTGTGTGTGCGTGCCTGCGGGGTGCCTCTGAATTGGAGTGTTTATGTCAGTCAGCGATGCGATCCGTTGTTATTCAGCCAGGAAAACAATCTAAACATTATATACTAACGTCAGCATCGGGCAGATTAACACACACAAGCGTTATTAGTTGAGTTTTCTTATTGAAGTGCCTCTGAATTGTAACCGTGTGTTTATGTCAGTCAGCGATGCGATCCGTACCAGCACCATACGCACGGACTGGAGAGAGGCGAAGTGTTTCTCTCCCTTCGGCTCATGTAGCCCTCATTGTAACTACAAATATTGTTCCCGAACAAACAATGTAGGGTCACTGCAATCCAAAAGATTGTAGCCCTACTATAATGCAGTCAAGGTCCCCCAAAAAATATACTACAGTATGTTCTTCTCCATTCTCAACATCTTTTGGTCTCCAAAAACAGTAATTTATTGTAAGTAAACAAAAACAGTAAAAAGCAGTTTCATGTCTGCTTATTTTCATTTACATTAATTTTCTTTGATGTGAAAATACAACAAATAATAATAATACCCATCCGTTACTACATGTCAACACACACACACACACACGCTTGCCAGCCACACACACACACACGCACACACACATTGAACAGCCTGCCGGAAAACAAAAGTAGAAGAAGAAGAACAACAACACACCGCACACTGATTCTAACTTGGATGGAGAGCGCCGCGATTACATACACAGTTAAAATCATGCAAACACGAACATTGCGCGAACGACTGCGTCGACACCTGGCGTGGAACAAACGGGACGAACCGAGGCGCATATATGGATAAGAACAACAACACCAACACTACACGCACACGAGCGCACGCGCTACAACACAAAACAGCTGCATACAACGCGTGTCACTGTGGACTTCTGTATCGCAACGCGGGGCAACGCAACTCTGGGATGAGCGGGCCAAAGGCCCGCGAAATTCTAGTTCCATACAGTTGTTATTCTGTTCTTCAGCCTATAGTCCGCTAATGCATAAAATGCATAGTAATCTATAATATTAGTTTACTATTTCTATGCAGTTATTGTCTCCACCAGGCCGAAGGCATGGGGAGAGAGTATGTTTTGCACTCCGTCCGTCCGTGTGTCCGTCCGTCCGTCCGTCCGTCTGTGACCAGCTAATCTCCGGCACCGTTAACCCGGTCGATGCCAAATTTTGCACACACACTCCCTGGATGCCAACGATGAACCTCTCCCCCAGAACGGCCTGTTATAGCGCCACCAGGAGGCTGCGTTGTGCAAAACAAGTTTTTGGACAGTACACCTACAGATTTTGTCCAAACATCACGCAAATTGTCTCTCTAGAGCCATTCAACGAAACGGGTCTTTCAGATTTCTCAGATTCCATCCTGATTGGCTAAGATTGGCTTCCAAAGTTTGCAGGAGTGCTCAGTTTCAAACAAAATGCTGCAAATCATGAACACATCGTGTAATTTCCGTGAAATTGTGCACGCACATTCCCACTAGGCCGAGGAAGAAATGCCACATGAACATTTTCAACTCAGCCTCATGGTGGCAACTCCCTAGAGGCCAAGGAAAAACCTTTGACTGGAATTTTTCACATCTGCTCTTTATAGCGCCACCAGGAGGCCGACATATGTAAAACACATTTCTAATATTACTCCTTCAGATTTTATCCAAATTTCACGCAAATCGGCACACATGCTCTCCATAGTCATGTGATCAAGACGGCTTTGTACCCATTTTGTACAAATCGCCACAACTACTCAACGCAGCGTCCGATTGTGGTGAAACTGTGCATGCATATTCCCACTAGGCTTTGGAAGAAATGCCACTTGACAGTTTTCAAATCAGCCTCATGGTGGCGCTACAACAGGCCAAGCCGCATCACACACACACACACGTTTATATTGCTCCTAAACTTTTTGCCAAACATCACATACACACTCCTATCCTCCTGGTGGAGACCTGTGCCCAGAAGGGCACTTTTTCTAGTTTCCTTGTGTTTAGCTTGCTTACTGATTAAGATCGTCTGATAAATGCCTACATTTTCCATTGTTGACAGCCTCATTTGCTTCTCACAACGTACATAATATGGAAAGTCCATAGGAGTCCCATGCCAATTGTGTAGGTTTGCATTGCAAATCAGTCTATGGAAATGAGAAACAGCCTGATTAATCGAGCCTTTGTAGCACTGAAAGGAGTGTTCCATTCCATATTATACAGACTTTTACTACTACAAATATAATGTCATAGATCAGGGGTGGGCAACTTTGACGATGGAGAGGGCCACTATATTTCCACACTCACTCCCTAGGGCCATATATTACTGTCATCGCGAAAATAGCCGATCTACAAGCTCAAAACGCGTCGCAGCGCGATGCGTTTTGAGCTTGTAGATCGGCTATTTTTGCTATATTCGAATTGAAATGTTGAATTATTTTTTACTATTTTTTAATTGGAATCCTGAAAATTAACATTTTTATGTAATTTCAAATGCCTTTTAATTATACTTGTGTTGAGCAATCTACTAATTTAGACTGAAGTAATTAAAGCGGGTCATGTTTGCATGTTGTGGAATTGTAAACAGCTGAAACCAATATTATATCAGTATCCTGACATTAACCTGAGGGCCACATTAAGTGAAGGTGGGGGCCGCATGTGGCCCCCGGGCCGCCAGTTGCCCACCCCTGTCATAGATGATGCATGTCAATGACTCAGTCTCTCTTTGTCAGTCCTCAGAGACCAAGTTAGAGAGACAGCAGAGCTCTCCCCTCCCAGTGGCTGCAGCTACACAGTGAGTCAGCAACAAGCACAACACTCCACTACACGCCATTTGTCACGCCAGAGCATATTAGTCAGCTAGCACTGCAGTAATGTCATTCCACCCTATGATGATATCCAGTGGCGGAAAATTACTAGCCTACATTTACTTAAGTACAATGTGTGAGGTATTTGCACTTTACTTTTAAGTATTTCCAATTTCCAATACTATATTGCAGTATTGATACTATTGATGAAGAAATGTGAGCACTTTTTACACCACTGATGACATCAACTGTGTGAAACTAAATTTCCCTAATGGGGTAAAACTGTATTTATAGTATTCATTGCTTTAAAAAAAGAAAAAGAAAAGAAAAAAAATAATGTTAATATCAGTAAACGAAACAATCTGTCTTCACTGTGTAAAATATCAAGCAGGTGTAATGTTGCATGGGTCTTCAACAGGGGACCCTCAGATTTACAACATTATGTAATCGATATTTAAACATATTTAAACAATATGTGGGGGTCCCTGCTTCATCTCTCTCTCAGCTAAGAGGGGTCCTTGGGCAAATTTTGGTCTGAAAAACATTGAAGACCCCTACTCTACTGCCCTCGTGTGGCTATATGTGGCTACATGTGTTACCCTATTATGCCTAGTACTACACCCATAACTTCAGTGAATGGGATTTAGTCATTATGTTAACGTGAAACATTTGCAGTATTACAGTGTGTATTTGTGCACTGTCTTCCAGGCACAAAACAGAAGAGTCCTCCAGTGACGATGAGTCTAAAGAACTGAACAACATGGCACCCATTGTGCCACATCACACTGAGCGCGTGCAGACTGTGGCTCCGGCACCGCTGCCCTGTCCCTCCTACAGGAAGTCCCTCCGCCTCTCGTCTGACCAGATCGTAAGCTTTTAGCTTTATAAGCTTTTAGCTTCAGCCTACACCTTTTCGGGCCACTCAAGTGTATAATGTATTATGTATTGTTATACATGTGAAAGGTTCGAAATAAACTAAACTAAACTAAGAGAGTCCCGGCTTTAGTGACATTCGTTTATTCGTATCAGGGACCACGGACAAAAACACGTTAATCTCCAGCAAAGAGAAAATCTGCATTGTGTCAGATTTAGCTACTAGCTAAATAGTACTGTATTGTTTCCCTGTGAATGTGACTCTCCCCCTTTTCATCTGTAAGCTCAAAACGTACTCTTATTTAGTATTTACACAACCCTCTCCCCTAATATGAGTGAGGTTATGACATATTTTCTATCAATTACACATCCCATGAAGCCTGGTATTCATGGATTTTATTTATTTATGTATTTATTTGTCGCATACCTAAGCCAATAATTTGATGACATGATATATCCTGGCTCCTACTGACCGATGACCCGGTCAGGCACAGCAATGCGACAAAAACTCCTTTAATGAAAAACCTCTCCATCTTTTCCCCTCAGCTTTTTGTCGTCTATCTACCACATTATTCCAGGCAACATGGCTTGTTTTGTTCATTGTTCTAGTACAGTGGTTTTCAACCAGTGGTCCGGGGACCACCAGTGGTCCTTGAGGGGGTTCCAGGTGGTCCCCAGCTGGGGAGTTGGAAATGATGGAGAGCTGGAAACCAAATAGAAGCCTTATTAGATTTTTAACTCTTGAGAGTGTAAAATGAAACCAAATGGACTCATTTTACGCTCTCAAGAGTTAAATTATTGTTAAACACCTGCATTATTCTACTTCATTTACAAGAAGTCTACACAATTAGAGCATGTAGCATAATTCCTATTTTGATCGCCTTATCTCCCCTATGGTACCACATCAATACAGCATGGAATCGTGGACAAAATATTATCCAACGACAACAAAACATTCTATAGTTTTGGGTTTGAGAGGGTTCTAGTAGGCTGGTTAATTGACACTTATTCCACTGCCCCATTCTAAATCAATGTGTGTGGATTAACATTGCCAGCTAAATGCCATCTGTATCTTCCTCTGGCTCTCCTCTTGGTCTCAGGCGAGCCTAAAGCTCAGGGAGGGGCCTAACGGCGTCAGCTTCAGCATCACTACACAGTACCAGGGCACGTGTCGATGTGAGGGCACCATCTACCTGTGGAACTGGGACGACAAAGTCATCATCTCCGATATCGACGGCACCATCACCAAGTATGGGATTAAGTATTAAGTATTATTACCGCTTTTAGTGAAACTTAGGGTTCATACATGTTTCTATGGATGAACATAGCTGGATGAATATAGCTGCAAGCAGCGATAAGGCGGGACCAAGAAAGAAGACAATACGCAATAAGAACAATATGCACAAATATGACTGACGAGCTGAGTTGTCAGTACCCGGATTTGAACCAACAACTTTGTGGTCCAAAGGCAAGAGCTCTACTGACTGAGTCAGTTCTCTTATTGTAAACAGTAACATCATTTGGTGTTTTCGGTAACGAGTATGTGTCCTCATTTTGGGCATGTCATTATCCATTTCTACAGTGTGTTCGCTGTTCACGTTTTCACGTACAAACTTTTCTTCAACTGGGATTTCAGTTAATGGACCATAGATGGTGTGTAGGACGTTTCACGCAAATTGCTCAAAAATCCAGGGAGAAAATCAGGTATTAGCATTTTTCAAACTGCTCAAAATGGCGGATAATCTGAGGGCGGAGCTTACTTGTCAAAGTGACAGATGTGTTCCCCATGAGTCAAGGAATGTGTGGAAACAAGTGCCATGACTTTTGGACAAACGAGGCATGAGTTATGCCTGTTCAAAGGTTTCATTTTTAAAAAATTGCGAGTTAGACTTCAGTAAGACTGCTTTCAGTGCTATTTGGCATGACCCTCTACCATACTGTAAAATGTCATAAGCATATGACGTTGCATGCAGGGCTCGACGCTTAGCATTTTCCCAAGTAGCACGTGTGCGACTAAGTTAAAAAATCTAGTAGCACACAAATTATTTTAGGAGCATGATGAAAAGTTATCAAATAATGTGTTTTTGAGGGGCGCTAGCCCCTCCTATATACAGCTTTAGTCCCCACACGTCTCAATATTTGCCATTGACAATGAACGGAGAAATTAGGTCAAAATTCCGCTAAATATGACGTAAATTAAACATCAAAACATTAAACGCCATTGACATTGAAAGGACAATGTATGTCATATGTAAACGAGAAAATCAGCTAACCAATCAACAGGCATTCTGATTGGCCAGTATGAGATGATTCATGATGATGTATGATGATAAGAGCGCCCCTCACTTCACACAGGTGTGATTTTTCTTTAATACAGTGATATGAGGTAGGGGGCGGGCAATATGAAAAAATATTGTATCACAATATCTTTCAGAAATGATCACAATATTGATATTCATCTGGATTTGTTTGTTTTTATATAATCTATATAATCAATTTGTTTTGATGCTGATAGACTATTAGTTTGTTATGCAAATAGATAGAGGTATAGATGGATAGATAGATAGATGGATAATCAATTCATTGTATGTTGCTCATGTATGGATGGATGGACAGACATACTTTCTATCCGTTTTTATCCTGCTGTTCTATCGTGTGAGATTTGGTGCAGGGCGCAGGCTACTCGATGGTGAATTATTATTGTAACATTCTCCTTGGCTTTGACTGCTTCAGTTCAGACCATCGTACATAGGCTATACACCTCGGCGTGGTGGAAGGAGGTGGTGGGGGGATATTTGCCTTTTTGCCGTCGCTCGTTATGCAGGCTACTGACTAATATGTATCCAGCCAAGTCGGACGGTCATTCGTATTATCATTTGCGCTGCACACAGGCTTTTGTAAGCGAGGTGCTGAGCGAGGGTTGTTTTGGTAGAATCCGTGCACACGTGCACTCTTTGCGTGCACGGCCGCACGCTGTTTCACCCACGTTTGGTTAAAAGTTATATCAAGTGATGTTTGAACATTAAACTTTCCAAATAACTTTAGTATTCAACGTGTCGGGGTCCAAGCAACTCCTTCTGTGCTATCATGCTATCCTGCTGCGTTCGCTGACTTCGCTCCGCTGCTGACAGGGAAGAGAAGCAACACATGGAGGGGCGGGCGGTGGGAGAAAAAGGGACAGATCTTCAAATGAACGCCGCATTGAGCCTCGACACGTTGTTAGCTTGTAGATCTGCTCTTTTTGGCGAACGACACCGCCGTACTATAGAAATATAAATGTAGGTATAGAACCGCGACTATAGAATGTGCACTTGCTGTAGAGCCTTGTCTTTGAATGGTCAAATTCTGTAGTCGCACCGGTGCTACAAAGTGAATTTTACAACTCGCACAGTGATATTTTAACTCGCAAATGCGAGTACCTAGTCGCACTGTCGAGCCCTGGTTGCATGTATGTATTAGTGGGTGGCAGAAGAAGAATTTTCACAAACCAGCAATTTTCATTGGCTCATAAAAACTAAATTGTTTCACTTTAAACAAATGCACTACGATTTATTGTCCGTATAGGTCCAAAGTTCACGTGTAGATGTTTTTGTGCATTTTGATCAAATATCCTGGGAGGAGATACATTTTAACTGTTTTTCATATTATTCAAAATGGCGGGTGATCTAAAGGTCAGAGGTCAAAAGTCAGAACACAATATCCTGGGAGGAGATACATTTTAACTGTTTTTCATATTATTCAAAATGGCGGGTGATCTAAAGGTCAGAGGTCAAAAATCAGAACACGAAAGTTGTTTGGCATGAGGAGACACTATGTGTATCAAAGTGTCATTGCCAACGGTCAAACAGTTCATGAGCTATGCACGTTCAAAGTTTGCATTTTCAAATAAGTGCTATAGCGCCACCATTTTGCCAATCGTCATGGGCTTCGCATAGTCACCATTTGGCATGGCCCTCTACCAGATTACGTTTCGCAAAAACCGACTGCACGGTTCAGCCAGAACTGCTATTTTTGGCGGAAGGAGAAGAAGAAGAAGAAGAAGAAGAAAAAGAAAAAACCCCACAAAAACAATAAGTGACCAAACTCACTTCGTGACTTCTTGGTCCCTTAAAAAGCCCCCGGAAGTCTCACTCTCACTCAGGCTATAAGGTAGTGATGGTGAAGTTGGTAAAGAAAAGGACCTGTTGGAAAAGACACATGCTGGAACTTTTTACTTTGAAATGTTTTGTAGTTTCTGAGTTATTTAACTTAAACGCCCAATGCATTCTAAATGGCAATAGCACAAACTTTGGCATGCTACTAGTCCTACATACTTACATCTAGAAACCCCATTCGGACCCATTTAGGTTCATCTTACGGTGGACATGTTTGCCTGAAAAGGAAATGTTTCATAGATTTAGAAATATAGTGCTTTCAAATTTGAGAAAATTATAATGGGGCTCAATGGCAGACTATGTCACGCTTTTCCGTCACACTTTTCCGTCATGCTTTTTCGTCACACTTTTTCGTTTTGGAGGATTTAAAATAAAACGAAAATCATGAAAAAATGACATGCTATAGATCATGGTTTCGGAAGACATACTATAGTCTGTCGTTTTTCATGATTTTGGAGGATTTTAAAAAAAAAATCATGAAAAAACGACATGCTATAGTATGCCGTCCAAAACCATGAACTATAGTATGTTGCTTTTTTGTGATTTTCATCTTTTTTTCAAATCCTCCAAAATCACGAAAAATGACATGCTATAGTATGCCGTCCGAAACCATGGACTATAGTATGCCGTTTTTTCGTGATTTTCATCTTTTTTTCAAATCCTCCAAAATCACAAAAAACGACATGCTATAGTATGCCGTCCGAAACCATGGACTATAGTATGTCGTTTTTTCATGATTTTCATCTTTTTTCAAATCCTCCAAAATCACGAAAAACGACATGCTATATAGTATGCCGTCCGAAACCATGGACTATAGTATGTCGTTTTTTCGTGATTTTCCTTTTTTTGTTCAGAATTGAAAAATGGGAAAACCAAAAAATCACAAAAATGGTGGTGCCTTAGTATAATTCTGTTTGAGTCCAGCAAACAGAAATTTGCTATTTTTTTCCTTTTTTTTGTTCAGAATTGAAAAATTTGAAAACTCGAAGCCAAAACCCAGCTTTTAAAAGCTGCGTCAAAGTTGAGTTTTCAGGAGAAAAAAAGCACGCAAAAAAAGCTGTTCATTCCAAGCTTCAAAACGAAAAAGCTGGTATACATAGAGATAACATGGGAGCACGAAGCAAGAAGCTGCTTCTAGCTTCCTTGGTGTTAACGCGGCTTAAGTCTGATTATGCCTTTGGTTTTTTGCACTACTGATTGTTACCCGTTTCCTTTCTTGTCAGTTAAAATCATCATTCATCATCACTTCCATCTTGTCCATCAGCTAACCCTAACCCTAACCCTAACCCTAGTTGTCTGGTACCAGATTGGTTACCATATGGTACCAGAACAAAACAAACAAAAAAGCAGTAAGAATTGTCTGGAACCAGTGGCGCAGTGTGTTAGAACGCTGCCACATGATCGGAAGATGGTGAGTTCAAACCCCCTCAAGTCTTTACTTTCAAGACCGATTTCAGAAGAAGAAAAGCAGTGTGAATTGTCTGGAACCAGTGGCGCAGTGTTAGAACACTCCCACATGATCGGGAGATGGTGAGTTCAAACCCCACTCAAGTCTTTACTTTCAAGACCGATTTCAGAAGAAGAAAACCAACAAAAAAGCAGTTAAATTGTCTGGAACCAATGGCGCTGTGTGTTAGGACGTTGCCACATGATCCGGAGATGGTGAGTTCAAACCCCACTCAAGTCTTTACTTTCAAGACCGATTTCAGAAGAAGAAAACCAACAACCTATCAACCAACACATTCAAAGGCATATCAATCCCATTAATCTGTTTTCTTATCAGGTTGAAGGCATCCCGGATTTTGTTGAGGGTGGGTTGGGTGTTTCACGGTTTCTCATCAACTCCATGTTAAATCACCCAATTACCCTCCAACGGACACTAGCCCTAACCCTAACCCTAACCCTAGTTGTCTGGTACCAGATTGGTTACCATATGGTACCAGAACAAAACAAACAAAAAAGCAGTGTGAATTGTCTGGAACCAGTGGCGCAGTGTGTTAAAACGCTGCCACATGATCGGAAGATGGTGAGTTCAAACCCCCTCAAGTCTTTACTTTCAAGACCGATTTCAGAAGAAGAAAACCAACAAAAAAGCAGTTGAATTGTCTGGAACCAGTGGCGCAGTGTTTTAGGACGCTGCCACATGATCGGGAGATGGTGAGTTCAAACCCCACTCAAGTCTTTACTTTCAAGACCGATTTCAGAAGAAGAAAACCAACAAGAAAGCAGTGTGAATTGTCTGGACCCAGTGGCGCAGTGTGTTAGCACGCTGCCACATGATCGGGAGATGGTGAGTTCAAACCCCACTGAAGTCTTTACTTTCAAGACCGATATCAGAAGAAGAAAACCAACAAAAAAGCAGTTGAATTGTCTGGAACCAGTGGCGCAGTGTGTTAGGACGTTGCCACATGATCGGGAGATGGTGAGTTCAAACCCCACTCAAGTCTTTACTTTCAAGACCGATTTCAGAAGAAGAAAAACAACAAAAAAGCAGTGTGAATTGTCTGGACCCAGTGGTGCAGTGTGTTAGGACGTTGCCACATGATCGAGAGATGGTGAGTTCAAGTCCCAGTCAAGTCTTTACTTTCAAGACCGATTTCAGAAGAAGAAAACCAACAAGAAAACAGAGTGAATTGTCTGGACCCAGTGGCTCAGTGTGTTAGGACGTTGCCACATGATCAGGAGATGGTGGGTTCAAATCCCACTCAAGTTCAAACAAAAAAATAAAGGTCCAGGGTGCAATCCCACCACAGTCTTTACTGTGACACTTTGCTTTCCACACTGACATCAAGTAGCACAGAAAAGCTGTGTTGTAGGAACCATCAGTTAGCTCAGTGTGATGAGAGCCTGTCCTTGGGAGCCACAGGTCCAGGGTTCAAATCCCACATTAGGCATAACTGTGACACTTTGCTTTGCACACTGATTTCCAGAAGGACAACTTTAAAGCAGCCCAGAAATTCACCATGATTGTGTGCCGGTAAGTGGCCCAGCGGATAAGTCAGATGATATCCGTAGTATACCTAGTAGAAGTGTGCCGGTTCAAACCCGACATACTCCTAGTAGGCGGTGATGGTTCAAATTACCGACACCTAGAGTAGGAGTGGCCCAGTGGATGAATCAGATGATATCCGTAGAATACCTAGTAGAAGTGTGCCGGTTCAAACCCGACATACTCCTAGTAGGCGGTGATGGTTCAAATCACCGACACCTAGAGTAGGAGTGGCCCAGTGGATAAATCAGATGATATCTGTAGACTACCTAGTAGAAGTATGCCGGCCGACATACTCCTAGTAGGATGGTGCTAGTTTGAATCACCAACACCTACAGTAGGTAAGAGTGTGTGCAGTTGAGTGGCCTGGTGGATAAATCAGATGATATCCATAGAATACCTAGTAGAAGTCTGCCAGTTCAAACCCGACATAGGATGGTGCTGGTTCAAATCACCATCACCTAGAGTAGGTAGGACCGTGTGCCGTTAATTGGCCCGGTGGATAAATCAGATAATATCCGTAGAATACCTAGTAGGATGGTGCTGGTTCAAATCACCATCACCTAGAGTAGGTAGGGGGTCAGGTAAGAGTATGTAGGGGCAGAGTAGGTTGAGGTGTAGATAGGGGGAGAGTAGGTGAGGGTTGGTCAGTTAGGGGAAGGAGTAGGTGAGGGGGTTCAGGTTGGTCAGTTAGGGGAAGGAGTAGGTGAGGGGGTTCAGGTAGGGGGCGATTAGGCGAGGGGGGGGGCAGGCGAGGTGGAGAGTAGGCGAGGGGGGGGGCCAGGCAGGGGGAGAGTAGGCGAGGGGGGTCAGGTTAGGGGGAGATTAGGCAAGGGGGGGGGGGCAGGCGAGGTGGAGAGTTGGCGAGGGGGGGGGCCAGGCAGGGGGAGAGTAGGCGAGGGGGGGGGCAGGTGAGGTGGAGAGTAGGCGAGGGGGGGGCCAGGCAGGGGGAGAGTAGGCGAGGGGGGAGGCCAGGCAGGGGGAGAGTAGGAGAGGGGGGAGGCCAGGCAGGGGGAGAGTAGGAGAGGGGGGAGGCCAGGCAGGGTGAGAGTAGGCGAGGGGGTAGGCCAGGCAGGGGGAGAGGGGGGAGGCCAGGCAGGGGGAGAGTAGGAGAGGGGGGAGGCCAGGCAGGGGGCGGTCTTCCTGATTTTTTAAAATAATTTCTTTGTTTTTATATAAAAATATATATATATATATATATTTATTTAGAAAATTATAAAAAAATAAATAGGCATAACAACACTGCCTACTCTACCCCTGCCTGGCCTCCCCCGTCTCCTACTCCACCCCTGCCTGGCCTCCCTCCTCTCCTACTCTCCCCCTGCCTGGCCTCCCTCCTCTCCTACTCTCCCCCTGCCTGGCCTCCCCATGCCTGGCCTCCCCCCTCTCCTACTCTCCCCCTGCCTGGCCTCCCCCTGCCTGGCCTCCCCCCTCTCCTACTCTCCCCCTGCCTGGCCTCCCTCCTCACCTACTCTCCCCCTGCCTGGCCTCCCTCGCCTACTCTACCCGTGCCTGGCCCCCCCCTCACCTACTCTCCACCTCGCCTGCCCCCCCCTCGCCTAATCTCCCCCTACCTGACCCCCCTCACCTACTCTCCCCCTGCCTGGCCCTCCCCCTCGCCTAATCGCCCCCTACCTGACCCCCCTCACCTACTCCTCCCCCTAACTGACCAACCCTCGCCTACTCTCCCCCTATCTACACCTCAACCTACTCTGCCCCTACATACTCTTACCTGACCCCCTACCTACTCTAGGTGATGGTGATTTGAACCAGCACCATCCTACTAGGTATTCTACGGATATTATCTGATTTATCCACCGGGCCAATTAACGGCACACGGTCCTAACTACTCTAGGTGATGGTGATTTGAATCAGCACCATCCCACTAGGTATTCTACAGATATTATCTGATTTATCCACCGGGCCAATTAACGGCACACGGTCCTACCTACTCTAGGTGATGGTGATTTGAACCAGCACCATCCTATGTCGGGTTTGAACTGGCAGACTTCTACTAGGTATTCTATGGATATTATCTGATTTATCCACCAGGCCACTTAACTGCACACACTACTACCTACTGTAGGTGTTGGTGATTTGAACTAGCACCATCCTACTAGGAGTATGTCGGCCGGCATACTTCTACTAGGTAGTCTACAGATATCATCTGATTTATCCACTGGGCCACACCTACTCTAGGTGTCGGTGATTTGAACCATCACCGCCTACTAGGAGTATGTCGGGTTTGAACCGGCACACTTCTACTAGGTATACTACGGATATCATCTGACTTATCCGTTGGGCCACTTACCGGCACACAATAATGGTGAATTTCTGGGCTACTTTAAAGTTGTCCTTCTGGAAATCAGTGTGCAAAGCAAAGTGTCAGAGTTATGACTAATGTGGGATTTGAACACTGGACCTGTGGCTCCCAAGGACAGCCTCTCATCACACTGAGCTAACTGCAGGTTACTACAACACAGCTTTTCTGTGCTACTTGATGTCAGTGTGGAAAGCAAAGTGTCACAGTAAAGACTTGGGTGGGATTGCACCCTGGACCTTTATTTTTTGGTTTGAACTTGAGTGGGGTTTGAACTCACCATCTCCCGATCATGTGGCAGCGTCCTAACACACTGTCCCACTGGGTCCAGACAATTCACACAGCTTTTTTGTTTGTTTTCTTCTTCTGAAATCGGTCATGAAAGTAAAGACTTGGGTGGGGTTTGAACTCACCATCTCCCGATCATGTGGCAGCGTCCTAACACACTGAGCCATTGGGTCCAGACAATTCACACTGATTTTTTGTTGGTTTTCTTCTTCTGAAATCGGTCTTGAAAGTAAAGACTTGAGTAAGGTTTGAACTCACCATCTCCCGATCATGTGGCAGCATCCTAACACACTGTCCCACTGGGTCCAGACAATTCACACTGCTTTTTTGTTTGTTTTCTTCTTCTGAAATCGGTCTTGAAAGTAAAGACTTGAGTGGGGTTTGAACTCACCATCTCCCGATTATGTGGCAGCGTCCTAACACACTGAGCCACTGGTTCCAGACAATCCACATTGCTTTTTTGTTTGTTTTGTTCTGGTACCATCTGGTAACCAATTGGTACCAGACAACTAGGGTTAGGGTTAGGGTTAGGGTTAGGGTTAGGGTTAGGGCTAGTGTCCGTTGGGGGGTAATTGGGTGATTTAACATGGAGTTGATGAGAAACCGTGAAACACCCAACCCACCATCAACAAAATTCGGGATGCCTTCAACTTGATAAGAAAATGGATTAATGGGATTGATATGCCTTTGAATGTGTTGGTTGATAGGTCGTTGGTTTTCTTCTTCTGAAATCGGTCTTGAAAGTAAAGACTTGAGTAAGGTTTGAACTCACCATCTCCCGATCATGTGGCAGCATCCTAACACACTGTCCCACTGGGTCCAGACAATTCACACTGCTTTTTTGTTTGTTTTCTTCTCCTGAAATCGGTCTTGAAAGTAAAGACTTGAGTGGGGTTTGAACTCACCATCTCCCGATCATGTGGCAGCGTCCTAACACACTGAGCCACTGGTTCCAGACAATCCACATTGCTTTTTTGTTTGTTTTGTTCTGGTACCATCTGGTAACCAATCTGGTACCAGACAACTAGGGTTGGGGTTAGGGTTAGGGTTAGGGTTAGGGTTAGGGTTAGGGTTAGGGTTAGGGCTAGTGTCCGTTGGGGGGTAATTGGGTGATTTAACATGGAGTTGATGAGAAACCGTGAAACACCCAACCCACCCTCAACAAAATTCAGGATGCCTTCAACTTGATAAGAAAATGGATTAATGGGATTGATATGCCTTTGAATGTGTTGGTTGATAGGTCGTTGGTTTTCTTCTTCTGAAATCGGTCTTGAAAGTAAAGACTTGAGTGGGGTTTGAACTGACCATCTCCCGATCATGTGGCAGCGTCCTAACACACTGCTCCACTGGGTCCAGACAATTCCCAATGCTTTTTTGTTGGTTTTCTTCTTCTGAAATCGGTCTTGAAAGTAAAGACTTGAGTGGGGTTTGAACTCACCATCTCCCGATCATGTGGGAGCGGTCTAACACACTGCGCCACTGGTACCAGACAATTCATACTGCTTTTTTGTTGGTTTTCTTCTTCTGAAAACGGTCTTGAAGGTAAAGACTTGAATGGGGTTTGAACTCACCATCTCCCGATCATGTGGGAGTGTTCTAACACTTCGCCACTGGTTCCAGACAATTCACACTGCTTTTTTGTTGCTTTTCTTCTTCTGAAATCGGTCTTGAAAGTAAAGACTTGAGTGGGGTTTGAACTCACCATCTCCCGATTATGTGGCAGCGTCCTAACACACTGAGCCACTGGTTCCAGACAATCCACATTGCTTTTTTGTTTGTTTTGTTCTGGTACCATCTGGTAACCAATTGGTACCAGACAACTAGGGTTGGGGTTAGGGTTAGGGTTAGGGTTAGGGTTAGGGCTAGTGTCCGTTGGGGGGTAATTGGGTGATTTAACATGGAGTTGATGAGAAACCGTGAAACACCCAACCCACCCTCAACAAAATTCGGGATGCCTTCAACTTGATAAGAAAATGGATTAATGGGATTGATATGCCTTTGAATGTGTTGGTTGATAGGTCGTTGGTTTTCTTCTTCTGAAATCGGTCTTGAAAGTAAAGACTTGAGTAAGGTTTGAACTCACCATCTCCCGATCATGTGGCAGCATCCTAACACACTGTCCCACTGGGTCCAGACAATTCACACTGCTTTTTTGTTTGTTTTCTTCTCCTGAAATCGGTCTTGAAAGTAAAGACTTGAGTGGGGTTTGAACTTACCATCTCCCGATCATGTGGCAGCGTCCTAACACACTGAGCCACTGGTTCCAGACAATCCACATTGCTTTTTTGTTTGTTTTGTTCTGGTACCATCTGGTAACCAATCTGGTACCAGACAACTAGGGTTGGGGTTAGGGTTAGGGTTAGGGTTAGGGCTAGTGTCCGTTGGGGGGTAATTGGGTGATTTAACATGGAGTTGATGAGAAACCGTGAAACACCCAACCCACCCTCAACAAAATTCAGGATGCCTTCAACTTGATAAGAAAATGGATTAATGGGATTGATATGCCTTTGAATGTGTTGGTTGATAGGTCGTTGGTTTTCTTCTTCTGAAATCGGTCTTGAAAGTAAAGACTTGAGTGGGGTTTGAACTGACCATCTCCCGATCATGTGGCAGCGTCCTAACACACTGCTCCACTGGGTCCAGACAATTCCCAATGCTTTTTTGTTGGTTTTCTTCTTCTGAAATCGGTCTTGAAAGTAAAGACTTGAGTGGGGTTTGAACTCACCATCTCCCGATCATGTGGGAGCGGTCTAACACACTGCGCCACTGGTACCAGACAATTCATACTGCTTTTTTGTTGGTTTTCTTCTTCTGAAAACGGTCTTGAAGGTAAAGACTTGAATGGGGTTTGAACTCACCATCTCCCGATCATGTGGGAGTGTTCTAACACTTCGCCACTGGTTCCAGACAATTCACACTGCTTTTTTGTTGTTTTCTTCTTCTGAAATCGGTCTTGAAAGTAAAGACTTGAGTGGGGTTTGAACTCACCATCTCCCGATCATGTGGCAGCGTTCTAACAGACTGCGCCACTGGTTCCAGACAATTCACACTGCTTTTTTGTTTGTTTTGTTCTGGTACCATATGGTAACCAATCTGGTACCAGACAACTAGGGTTAGGGTTAGGTGATGGACAAGATGGAAGTGATGATGAATGATGATTTTAACTGACAAGAAAGGAAACGGGTAACAATCAGTAGTGCAAAAAAAACAAAGGCATAATCAGCCGCGTTAACACCAAGGAAGCTAGAAGCAGCTTCTTGCTTCGTGCTCCCATGTTATCTCTATGTATACCAGCTTTTTCGTTTTGAAGCTTGGAATGAACAGCTTTTTTTTGCGTGCTTTTTTTCTCCTGAAAACTCAACTTTGACGCAGCTTTTAAAAGCTGGGTTTTGGCTTTGAGTTTTCACATTTTTCAATTCTGAACAAAAAAAGGAAAAAAATAGCAAATTTCTGTTTGCTGGACTCAAACAGAATTATACTAAGGCACCACCATTTTTGTGATTTTTCGGTTAGTGTTTTCCCATTTTTCAATTCTGAACAAAAAAAAGAAAAAAATAGCAAATTTCTTTTTGCTGGATTAAATTGAACAAATATACTTATACTAAGGTCCCTTGACCAGTTTGTGATTTTTCGTTTAGCGTTTTCCCATTTTTCAATTCTGAACAAAAAAAGGAAAAAATAGAAAATGTCTATTTGCTGGACTCAAACAGAATTATACTAAGGCACCACCATTTTTGTGATTTTTCGGTTACGTTTTCCCATTTTTCAATTCTGAACAAAAAAAGGAAAAACTAGCAAATTTCTGTTTGCTGGAATCAAATTAAACGAACAAAAATCACAAATATGTTTTTTATATGTTGGATTCAGATTCAAATAAAGCAATTATACTAAGGTCCCCTAACCTTTTAGCATGCTGTTGTTCATCATTTTTGAGGATTTGAAAAAAATACGAAAATCACTCCGAGACCATGGGCTATAGCCCATCGTCTCGGAGTCATTTTCGTCTTTTTTTCAAATCCTTGTTTTTCATCATTTATGAAAATGGGCTATAGCCCATATCGGACGGCATACTATAGCATGCCGTTTTCCATCATTTTTGAGGATTTGAAAAAAATACGAAAATCACTCCGAGACGATGGGCTATAGCCCATGGTCTTTTGTAGTGATTTTTGTCTTTTTTTCAAATCCTCAAAAATGATGAAAAATGGCATGCTATAGTATGCCGTCTGAGGCCATGGGCTGAACTTGAACCCATGACCTGTGGCTTACATAGACAGCAGCTTATCACAGAGTGCCACCATGCTCTCTGAGAACCTCCTCAGCTTTCCATCTCTTTCCAGTTCTCTTCTGGGTGTTATTCTCCAAAACATGCTGCAGAGTGAAAGTAGGAGGAACTCAGCTGGATTTGAACTCACAACCTCTGGCTCACATGGACGTCATCTTAACAAGGGTGCCACTGAGCGCTCAGTGATTTTTAGGTTGCAAGTTGTTCTTCTTGGTGTCACTTTTCAAATGGGGCCTTGGGATCATGTACAGAGCATTTGAATGGTGCTGTGCATCAAAGGTGTCTTTAGTGCTTTTAAGTGTTATCGTGGATGTTAATCAGATAATACAGAGGAGAAACCATGACAGGACACAGACAGCCTCCCCATTGGTGGATGTGATCCTGGCAGCCAGCCCAGGTGTGTTCTGGTCCTGTTGATTGAGCTGAGCTCAATCAACAGGACCAGAACACACACTCGTTACTTTTCTTCCAGTTTATTATACTCGTCGTCACGCTACTAGTCCTACATACTTACACCTAGAAACCCCATTCAAACCTACTTAGGTTCATCTTACGGTGGACATGTTTGCCTGAAAAGGAATCTTTGAAATGTTTCATAGTTTTAGAAATATAGTGCTTTCAAATTTGAGAAATCTACAATGGGGCTCAATGGCAGATATTGGCACGTCAAAAAAGCACTTTCACCTAGAAACTGCATTCACACTGTTTCAAATTCAGCTTACTGTGGAGACACATGCTGGAACTTTTTACTTTGAAATGTTTTGTAGTTTCTGAGTTATTTAACTTAAACGCCCAATGCATTCTCAATGGCAATAGCACAAACTTTGGCATGCTACTAGTCCTACATACTTACACCTAGAAACCCCATTCAAACCTATTTAGGTTCATCTTACAGTGGACATGTTTGCCTGAAAAGGAATCTTTGAAATATTTCATAGTTTTAGCATGCCGTTGTTCATCATTTTTGAGGATTTGAAAAAAAGACGAAAACGAGGATTTGAAAAAAAGACGAAAATCACTCCGAGACGATGGGCTATAGCCCATGGTCTCGAACGGCATACAATAGCATGCCGTTTTCCATCATTTTTGGGGATTTAAAAAAAAGATGAAAATCACTCCGAGACCATAGGCTATAGCCCATCGTCTCGGAGTCATTTTTTTTTTTTTTTTTTTTATCCTTGTTTTTCATCATTTATGACCATGGGCTATAGCCCATATCGGACGGCATACTATAGCATGCCGTTTTTCATCATTTTTGAGGATTTGAAAAAAAGACGAAAATCACTCCGAGACGATGGGCTATAGCCCATGGTCTCGAACGGCATACTATAGCATGCCGTTTTGCATCATTTTTGAGGATTTGAAAAAAAGACGAAAATGACTTCGAGACGATGGGCTATAGCCCATGGTCTTGGAGTGATTTTTGTCTTTTTTTCAAAGCGGGTTTCTAACGCCAAACGAAATGGGTTCAGATCTGAGCCAAGTCTCCTGTCCTGAATCCTGTCCTGGACGGAGTATTCGGGCGTAAAAACAAATCCATCGTACAGTGGCATTAACTTGCAATTGCAAATCTATAACCGTTCCTCTTTTTTTCTCCCAAAGATCTGATGTGTTTGGTCAGATTCTACCCCAGCTTGGCAAGGACTGGACTCATCAAGGCATCGCTAAACTCTACCACTCGGTGCACGAGTAAGTCTCACTGCAAAAAAAAAGCATATTTTTTTGTTCGTAATAACTGGCTGGCTATATGGTTTGATGTCATAATCATGAGAGAAAATAAATGGAGTCTTAGCCATTAACTGCTTATTTGTATTCATCGCTGCATCTTCTTTGACAACTGCAGGAATGGTTACAAATTCCTCTACTGTTCGGCCCGAGCCATTGGCATGGCTGACATGACCAGAGGCTATCTCCACTGGGTGAATGACCGAGGAACACTCCTGCCACAAGGACCTCTCATGTTGTCCCCGAGCAGCCTTTTCTCTGCCTTCCACAGGTAAAGCCTGCTTCATGCTTCGTTGCTCGTCTGTGTCATTACTAATACTCATCCAAGACATCTGTTCAGAGATGCATATCGTCTCTGTCGGGTTCAAAACTGTTTCTGGATTCAAATTCTAGGTAGGGAATTAAGGTGTTACAGCAGAACACATTATAAACACTACTAAAGAGTCAGATTACTTTTGCATCCCACATCCCCCATCCAAATCAGCCTGATGAGGAGTTGTACAGTCTTATTGCTGCAGGGAGAAAATATCTCCTATAGTGCTCCTTCTTGCATCTTGGGTGTAACCGTCTGTTGCTAAAGGATCTTTTGTGCCCTGCCACAGTGTCGTGCAGGGCATGAGAGGGATTGTCCATGATGGCCAGTCAAGTAGCAAAAGTGTGATGCTTTTAGGGCGTTCATTTTTGAAAAAACACAAAAAGTTAGAATATGGAGATAAGACGTTTCTGCCAGACGGCAATGATAAACTGTATGCGTGGTGTTATTTATAAGGCCACTTGTCACTTCTCACTCAATAGCCATAGTTAATGCTCTCTGTTTTTACTGATCAGAGTACAGCAGCAATTCTTCGGGTTGATGGTTTTCTTTCAATCGAAATGTAGTGCTCTGAGAAGTTGAGGACTAATACACGTGATGTTGGAGTGTGTTTGGGGTTTTTGTCTGACAGAAAGAAAAACACAAAACACACACACTCAACATCTATTATGTCCTCAACTTCATTAAAATAGGGTTTGGGTGCGAAATCATCAAAGTTAATTGCCCTTTGAGCTCTCATGCGAATTTGTAGTCTTGAATTATTATGCTGCCCCCGCCCTTTACAAAGAAAAGAAAAAGAAAACTGAGCAAATCAATCACAACAAAAACAAAACAAGATGAAATGTTCTGCAGTCTAGAATACTAGACCTAGTATTAGCAAATGCACTGCATTTATTATTATATAAAAGTCTGGTGGGGATCATCACATCATCACTTTGGACAGATTTTAAGCTGCTGCCCTATGTTAACCTGGGATAACAATACTGTAACATGAATTAAGATTATGTGCAACAAGGATTCAGTCATTACCAGGCCTGTAGCTGGACTGGGTCAACTTCGTTGTTAAAGGGGAAAACCACTCATTTTCAACATTGAACTATGTCATTAATATACGGCACATTATAGTTGTTGTGTGGAAATAATAAAGAAAAAGTCCCCCCCTTCTATTTAGCCTAGAACTGGAGGTCTAGAACTTGGGGTCATGTGATCAGTGACATCACAAAAATGTACTCTTTGGCTTGCAAAGTACATGTTTGTGATGTCACTGAAAATGAGTGGTTTTCCCTATTTAATTCAGGTTGAAGTGAGGACAAGCGTTGAGAAATAAATAAGCAGGTCAGATGTCAAGTCTCCAATTCTTTGTGTTTCTCTGTTTTAAGGGAGGTCATCGAAAAAAAGCCGGAGAAGTTCAAGATCGAGTGTCTCACAGACATCAGGAACCTCTTCCAGCCGAACGCACATCCGTTCTACGCAGCCTTCGGGAACAGAGAGAACGTGAGTACGATTTAGGATTATTATTCCCTGGCTTGCCTGCAGCCATACGTGACGTCATGACGTCGTACACAGCAGGGTATCAAAGTAACCTGAGATGGGCAGATATTCATGGTCCTTGGTGGGAACGGTCAATAGCCAGCGGTTCTCAACCTTTTCAGGCTGTGACCACCCGAAATAATCATATTTGAACTGGGGATCCCCCCCCAGCCTGGAATGTCACAGATAAATATAGTGAAAATAGCCAATCTAAAAGCTCACAAGGCGTTATGAGGTTAGCGCCCCAGCCTAAAGGCCAAAAGGCCAAACCCTTGGTGAGGCCTTTAGGAGGGCCATTATAATCCACCACTCCTGAATGAAGTGCCTGGTGCTGGGAGTCTGGTGCATATGGGTGCAACGCACAGGTCCTGGGCCTGGTGAGAGCAGGAGTGGACCTGGTGAGACATAGGAGGGGCCCGGACAGGAGTCAACCCACAGAGCCTAGTCCTTCCACGCCCCAGAATCTGGTTCTCCCAGTCTTGGCAGAGTAGTTCCGGAGCAACGGATTGTGTGGCCTTGGTCTTTCCCTAATGGAACTGATCCAGGGTAGCTACTGGGACGTACAGTAATTCGGGACTTGATCACCCCGGCTGGGTCACCTGATTGAGGGGTATGATGTTGTCAGACCCAAAACCCTGATGACCTTGGGATACATCACTGAGGATACGTCCGGTGCATCCATGCAATGTTTTTATTATTATGAGGCGCCTTGACAATTTGGCCAATGTTTGACCGTTTTTTATAGTATAGTTTGTCGACTAGCCTACTTTTTTTTTGCGGCTTTCGCCTTTATTTTTATATTTTTTATAGAGGGACAGACAGTAGTCGAGTCGAGCCCGTGGCACACTGCCAGACTCGGGCTACCGGCCAAGGTGCCTGGACCGCTGAGCTACGGCCCAGGCCGTCGGCTAGCCTACTTCTGATGCAGAAAAATCTTTTTATTTTCTTTGAGGTATAAAAAAGGTCTTAAAAGTCCTAAAATTGTCACTTCAACTGGGGACCCTCCCAAAATCACGACCTACCACCTTATAGGTCTTCATCCGCTCGATTCATCGAGCCGTCGAAACGTCGCACCATTAAATAAAATAAGTTTTGGGAGCTTAAAACCAGTGTGCGGATGTTTTACCTTCTTCTAGTAAATGTAATTCAAACCAATAGTACACAGAAATAATTCTGTAACCTTTTTGTTTGTTTCTAAGGATGTGTTTGCCTACAAGCAAGTGGGTGTGCCTGTGTGTCGCATATTCACAGTGAACCCCAAAGGAGAGCTCATCCTCGAACAGACCAAAGGCAATAAGACATCGTAAGTATTGTCCAGACAAATGTAGCTTAATGTCTTTGTGAGTTAACTTCTCTCAAGTAAAAGTTCCCAGACAAGAACCAAAAGAGAAATAAGATAAGATAAGATAAACTAGTGAAAATAGCAGATCTACAAGCTCACAATGCGTCACTTTGTGTTGTGAGCTTGTGGATCTGCTATTTTTCACTATAGTTTCTTAAACGTTTATTTATTTATTCATGGATATTATAATTTTTTTGTATATTATTCATTAAATACCTGAATGAATAATAAAAGATAATTTTGAAATAATATATATTTTTTAAATGTAGAAAATAAAAAAGGAGAACTTTTCCCGCGACCCATACAATTTGGTCCGCGACCCAAACATGGGTCCCGACCCACTGTTTGGGAAACACTGTACAACTACAGTGTCCCACAAAACCATCAAAAGTAGCAGAACCACTTCCCGGGAAGTTCCCGCCGCGTTTTGAGCTAGAAGATCTACTACTTTTGCTATTTTTTTAAAAACAGAGATGATATTCTGCGTTGACCCTGTGCAGGTACAGTCGGCTGAGTGAGCTGGTGGATCACGTGTTTCCTTTACGGAGCAAGGAGCAGAGCGCCACCTTCAGCTGTCCAGAGTTCAGCTCCTTCTGCTTCTGGAGGCAGCCCATCGCCCAGGTGTCTATGGAGGAGCTCCTCTGAACATTGCTCTGGTGTTGTATCATCAGCTGTAAGGCTACTTGACCACATTCACATGTCATACAACGATGCAGTGGTGGATTCTTTTTTTACTAAAGTATCAATACTGCAATATAGAGATACCCTCTTACAAGTAAAAGTCCAGAATTCAAAATGTACGTGAGTTAAAAAATTGACTTATTACTCATTATGCAGAATGTCCCATTTCAAGTTTTCAAATGTATGAAAATCTTTTGAAAATAGCAGATCTGCAAGTTCACAATGCTGTCGCATCGCGACGCATTGTGAGCTTTGTAGATCGGCTATTTTCAAAGTGTATAATGTATGTTTTGTAATAATAATCATCATCTACAAAGTAACTAGAAACTACAAATTTCAAATAGATGTAGTGGAGTAAAAGTACATATTTGGAACCCGAGATGTAGTGGAGTAGAAGTAATTGTATAAATACTAAAGTCAATAAAAAATAAAAAGTAATTAAGTAAATGTACTTAGTACTTAGTTACCTTCCACCACTGCATACAAGGATGACATGATGTAAGAGCAGAATGGCTGCAGTGTGTCATTACAGTCATGTTGCTAGTTGTTAGTCCTGTAGTCCATGACGACTATGATTCCTCTCTTTTTGGTATTGGTACCACACCAGTATCATCTCAACACTTGAAGTCTGCAGTAATAGGTTTTTGTATACAGTTTTATTATGTATGTATTATGTAATGTTTGCAGTGCACTGCCTTAATATTTCACACTGCCTACTTTTTTTTTTTTTTTTTTTATTTAACCAAAGTCAAATGTGTAGGCCTTAAGTATATAGTGTGATATTATTTTAGATATAATATTCCATTATAGTGGTGGTAATGTTAATAATCTATAGAAATCCTCATATTACCTCCTTAACCTGAGAGGAGAGTCGATCCTGAACTGAGGGATGCCCTGGGCGCAAACAGCACTGATTAGCTACACCTGGCCAACAGGGCACGGCATCCCTGTTGGCCAGATGTAGCTAATCAGTGCTGATTACACCTCAGCAATGGCGGCACCCAGGGCACCCCCTCTCTTGCACTGTAACCATAGTGGGTTTCATGATGTACACCCAATTACCTGCTCCAACAGTAAGCTTTATGAAGCTTCTGCAAAGGTGGCCCAGTAGCACCACTGATTGTGCCTCAACAACACTTTACTGCAGTATTTTGTCATTGTGCACGCACGCACGCACACGCACACACACACACACACACACACACACACACACCCACGCAACAGCCTTTCTATTGTATGCAATTATATTGACCGGAAGCTCTGAAAATGATCAAGCGATAAAGCGGATGTGACACCTCGTCTTTACAGTCGCGCAAATTTATCCGAATATAAATCAAAATCATCTGAGCAAATATGCACACTTTCACTTATATCTATATAAGTGAACAGAAATGACAAACAGATGACAGATTCCTCCTGTCTCGGATTTCGGGGGTTGTAGTTCCATACTCTATATACTGTATCATTCAGAGATTGTGGAAGTTGTTTGGCTACGCGAGACTACTGTTTGACTGACCTTGCGTACCTTCCATACTATAGACATTTCATTATATTACAGTATACAAAAAATGATCATTGACATTTATGTATGGAAGTTTGGATTGTTTGCTCCATGATTGCAGGATTTGTTCTATTATAATCTCAGTGGAAATAACACACTGAATGAAGTTACAGTTAAGAGTGAAATCATATGAGCTGGCTCATTAGTAATAAATAGTATGGCTGCAATTTACATTCAGAAAAAAGGAAAGCACTTTATAAAATAGATCAGTGGTTCCCAAACTTGGGGTTGAGAGCTCCTGGGCGTTGGGGTTGAGAGCTCCTGGGCGTTGGGGTTGAGAGCTCCTGGGCGTTGGGGTTGAGAGCTCCTGGGCGTTGGGGTTGAGAGCTCCTGGGCGTTGGGGTTGAGAGCTCCTGGGCGTTGGGGTTGAGAGCTCCTGGGCGTTGGGGTTGAGAGCTCCTGGGCGTTGGGGCTGAGAGCTCCTGGGCGTTGGGGTTGAGAGCTCCTGGGCGTTGGGGTTGAGAGCTCCTGGGCGTTGGGGTTGAGAGCTCCTGGGCGTTGGGGTTGAGAGCTCCTGGGCGTTGGGGTTGAGAGCTCCTGGGCGGTTCCCCAATTTATTTTGGGGGGATCTTAGCTTAATGTGCAACACTGTTTTCTCACTTAACAGTAAACAAACCAACATTACAGTATAAGTGTATACTGGGTATAATATGCACAATTCTAAAGTTACAATTTAATGACTTTTAGGACCTTTTTTTAATACCAAATTGGCCAAATATTATGTACTTGCTTGGGCTCTGTGTAGAAACCCTTTCTCTCCCAGCTCCCAGTGTTGGTTTCGAGTTGTCGTTGACGTTGATGCTTCTGTAACTTATTTATTTTTATGGGTAGGGTTGTTTGTTGGCCCTACGCCAACCGCTTTAACCTCCGGGCGAGGTAGGT
Source organism: Electrona antarctica (assembly GCF_951216825.1). Lineage (NCBI taxonomy): Eukaryota > Metazoa > Chordata > Actinopteri > Myctophiformes > Myctophidae > Electrona > Electrona antarctica. Next base: position 12,002,442 of record NC_136801.1, on the reverse strand, counting down.
CCAATTGGGTCCATTTGATCTGTCCAGCATGGGTGTCCCTACCAGGTGCTTGCGCTATACCCGCTGGCATAGCTCTCTGGGTCACGGAGGCACTCGAGCCACCACCCCACGGCAAGGGATGGACCATGTGATGGAAATATTACGGAAGACAGAGGCAAAACGTTGTGAAAATAGCCGATCTACAAGCTTGCAATGCCTCGCAGTGCGAGCCCTCAAATATATTTTGGGAGGCCGCGGCCTGAAGAGTTTAGGAACCCTTGAAATAGATCACGCTGCTGTTCTGTCACAATAGGCGCAATGGAAAGCACAATTACTTTTTTGAAGCTATAGTCTTCACTGGCTATGAGATGGGTCTGTCATTTTTAGAAACCGCTCCCCCTTCAATCACCTTCTTTCTATGAAAGTGATATACTTTGTGTGAAGAGAGCACACTAGTCATCTGAAACATTTTAGTTTTGGTCTAGTTTTAGTTGACTAAACTAAATCTACAGATGAAAAACTAAAATAACTATATGCTGGCGGGCCGTGATGGCGTCGTAATGGCTGATTTTACACTTGCATGCTGAAAATAGCCAATCTACAGCATAAGCTCACGTGTCACAGCATGATGCATTGTGAGCTTGTAGTTCTGCTATTTTCAACACCCGATCGCAACCAAACATAAAATGACTTGTTTTTTTTTGTTCTACTGGATCCCTTCTCCACTAGTCTCTCCCTAACATTTTAGTCTAGTTTTTATTTATTGATGAAATTGACAGTATTTTTAGTCATAGTTTCATAGCTTAGTTTTGATTTCGTTCTTATTATGTTTTTGTCAGTGAAAAAAGGTAGTCAACGAAATTAACACTGATTTCATTCTTAAAATGCCTTTTTGTGCTGCTTCAAAAAGTAATATATTATGTACATATGATTGTGATTACATTGTTTAAAAAAAAAGCTGTTATATTTACATGAAGTATGTTTGGAAGATGATTTGGAGAATCAATACAGTTTTTTAAAACACCAGTTGCATTGTTTGATTGCATTTTGCTGATCACCTATCAACAATTTTTCATAATCATCCATATTTCTGATGTACTGTACTGTATGTGAATCTTCACAAAGTCCTTTTGGTGAGTATTATACATGTATTATTATAATTATGCAAATTAGAATGTTTATTATAAATACGTAATAAACAATCCAAATCGTAACATTATTATTTCTCTAACACAAACCAGCATTTAAAAAAAAAAAAATCAAGAGCAATCAAAACCAATTGTTCAACCTCTCAAACCCATTTAACGGAATGGTCAACAAAACACAAAAGTCTTCTTGAATTCTTGGCCAATTACTTCATCGTACGATTACTGAAAATCTATTATCTTCAGTGAACGACACTGACGTATAATTATGTATAAATTAGGCTTCAGTATAAATATAAATATGTAGAATGGAGTTGATGTGCCTATTTATAGGAATGCTGAGCTTCCATGTCAAACGCAGAAGCGAAAGTCTTTAACCCATTTTGGGCGGGAACCCCTTTTGGTGTTAGCATTGTTATGCTTTAGCTATTGAAAAATAGCAGATCTACAAGCTCATAGCGCGCCACCGAGTGGCGCGCTACGAGCTTGTAGGTCTGCTATTTTTGAAAAATCGAAGAACCACTGACATAGAAACATAGCTTTTTCAGAAAACTGTCAGGATGTAGAAGACATTTTTAGAATCTGATCTCAGGTCAAAAGTCTTTAATCAACCAACAGGCTTTGTTTAATATCGTTGCTGTCGAGCAGAAACCTCTTATTCTAACTTTTTGTGTTTTTTCCCCGCAAATTAACGCCCTATTTGATCATACTACTATTACTACAGCGTCTCACAAAAGGACCAAAAGTTGCAGATCCACAAGAAAAGTAACAGTTTTGGACATGAGATTTAGCCAACACCAGCACATGATGTCTGTATCAGAGAATCTCTTCAATAGCTAAATCTAACACTTCAAATCTAGAGAGGTAAAAAAAAATATAATAAAATAAAACTATACACTCAGAACTTTAAACAAATAACAAAAATACACCGTAGCAAGTAAATGATTACTAAATAATATATTAATACTCATTATGGAAGGAACTCGCATTATCCCATCTGATAACATCTATTATTTGTTATTTCTTTCACTCTTTCATTTCAGGATCAAGGAGATGGGTCGCACACACCAAGACTGTGGTTCAAAAAGTTTTATTTCAAACCACGACAAACGTTTCGGCTATCCAGCCTTCATCACACACTGATGAAGGCTGGATAGCCGAAACGTTTGTCATGGTTTGAAATAAAACTTTTTGAACCAAAGTCTTGGCGTGTGCGACCCATCTCCTTGATCCTGATATGTTGTAAATCGGGTGGCGCACCTACAGTCTGAGCGCGGTGGTCATATGAAGATTTTTCACTCTTTCATTCACACGTATGCTGTACATCTCTTTGGGATATAAAGTTTGCCTCAAGAAAGTACAGTATTCCTTTCACGTCTTTTCTGCAACACGGTAACATTACTCTTTTGCTTCAGTTCACTGAAGCCCTCCATACTTCACTAATAATTGTTAGATCAAGGGGTTTTCAACCTTTTTCAAGCCTTTGCTGAGGGAGAGATGAAGCAGGGAGCCCCCCCCCCCCCCCCCCCCCACTACATACAGTATAAAAATGTGTTGCAGATTAAAAATTTTCATAGATTTCATAGATAGCTTCATAGACTTGTTGACAGCATTGTGTAGTGTTTTGTTGTATTCAGACAGGTTTACTATGGTCTGCTTTTTTCTTTCCCCACCAAACCTATTTGCCCGAAAATAGACGATCTACAAGGTCACAACGCCATCTCCTATTTCCGGCTAATGTTCCCACCAGGACAGGATTGAAGTGGTTAATACAATTTTTTTTAAATGTTCCTACAACCTGTAGTAACTCTGACAGTACGTTTTAACAGCGGGCGAGCATCGGCCGACACATCGCCCAATCGCCCGTCATCGCCCAAAAAGCTAAATTATTTGTATCTTTTCGGGCCACGTTGCCCCGCCCACTTTTCGACCATCGCCCGTTCGCCTGCTATCGCCGGTAGTCGCCGGGTCCCATAGACAAATAATGCACTTCCGGAAAATTCGTCTGGCTGTCGCCCGCTGTTAAAACGTACGTGTGAGTACCCCCTAGGGGTCCCGGACCCCCTGTTGAAGACCCCATAGTGCTTTAAGGAGGTCTGTTGCTAGTAGTGGGGTTATCTCTTTGACGGGCTGGTGTAAAGGAGCACAACGCTGAAGGTAGAGAGGACCTCAGAGGAGTCCGAGATGGCCAGCTTCCCCGCGGTCATGACCAGTCCCGCCTTGTCCCCTCGACTCAGCTTCAGCACCAGGCTGAGCGAGGCGGAGCCTCCGCAGTTGCACTGCTGCTCGTTCCTCTGCACCGCCGACCCGGACGGGAACCCCGCCGTGTCCAACTTCTGGACGCTGCGATTGGACACCGAGAGAACCGCCTCCAGCCTCTCGCCGCGCTGGGCCGTCAGCACCGCGCTCACCAGGTAGCGGCCGTCCATGGGAGCCGTGAAGACGCCTAAGAATAATACAAAAAGAAAACGGAAGTCAGGAATGGATGCTATATAATACAACAGCCAGAGAAGGTCAAGTATGAAGTATCACACTGAGGGCAAAGAGGATATCTGGTTTAATACTCCATAAAATGTTAATTTCACTCTGAAAGTGTTAAATGTACATTACAATTTAGGCATTCAGCAGACACTCTTAATCCAGAATGTTTTACAGTAAGCAAGGTAAACACGAGGTAATACATAAAATGCATAGAAATAGTCATCTGGGATCATAAGTAAACCATCATCATCAGTCTAAACAGTATTATACAAAACTATGGGATGCCAGGTCAACAAATGACCTGGCATCTGTCTACATAACATACTAATTCAATTACATTTTAGCCTTTGTACAAGCCTACAACAAGGTCATCAAATATGACCACTGGATGTCAGTGGCGTGCACAGACATTTAGAGGGGCAGGTGCTCAAGTTAAAAATGGGCACCTTGTGCAGCGCGTGGAACCGGCCGGTTGCCTTAATAGTGTGAGATTTATAGATTTTGGGGCCTAAATAATATATTAGAAGCTTTTTATCAAGAATTGATCAATGTCACCATGGTCCACATAACTGTACTGTGTACACTGTACAATTTTTTTTAAAAACAATACGTTTTTTTTAAGGGCACATTGCCAAAACGGCAGGGGGTCTAGCACCCCCTAGCGTTCTGTGCACGCCACTGCTGGATGTGTTGCTTTGTTGCTGGTGTATGGGATGATGACAGGATACCTGTATGGGAGTCATAATGTCCTCCATCGTTGACTAGCACCTTGTTGAAGCGAATGATTCCAACCTCTCCGGGGAACGGCAGAAGATTGAGACCGGCTGAGAATGCCACCCTTTCACCTTGACCACACAGTGAAGACTGTGTGTTATGCTCCGTGGAACCAGTTACAAAATGTATAGAAATGGGAACTGAAAACACTGAAAACACTCAACACAAAGAAGAAGATTCCAACCTGAAGTCAGGATGGGTTTCTGCAGCGATGGTTTCTGGGTCGTGTGCAAGTCTGTTGAGGAAGAAACAACACTTTAACACATTTTAGACCAGTTTCCCCCCCGTTTTTTTTCATGAATTAAAAACAAATTCAATTTTTTTCTTCAGTAATTTCATGAAGAAATAAATAAGGAAATTAGAAAACAAATGTTAAGAGGTAGTGGAAATAGACGATTTGCAAGCTATTTTCACTAGTTTGGGTCCCGGGAAAACATTTAATTTCTCTTTTGGGTTTCGAGCTAAAAAGTTTGAAAACCACCAGTGATTTAGACCTTTCAATTCGGGAAAGCATCCGTGACATTTTAGATATCATTGCTGTCGGCAGAAACCTCCTATATCCATATTTTTCCTTTGTGCATTTTTGTAAATTAGCGTCCTATTTGATCACACTACGGTCACACAAAAGCATCAAAAGTAGCACATCTACAACCTCAAAGTGAGCTTGTAGATTTGATACATTTGCTGCTTTTGGCGTCCACACTTTTATGTCCTCACTTTTTATCCTCATATTCCGTGCTCAGCCAATGAAATCATCGCTATGGGGTACACGCAAACAAGCTGGGCATACTGTAGGAGGGGTTAGCGCCACTCAAAAATATATGTTTTTCTTAATTTCCTGAAACATTGACACCTTGAAGCTGGTTACTATACACTGACACCACGCTAGACAGGAACGCCCAAAAACGTCACATTTTTTCCCCCCGTTTTTTTCATGAATTTCACGGAATTTGGTCCAATCCTTAATCACATACGGACAAACATCTATGCCGATGCTATCTAACTTGCGGAGGTAGCGTGCCTTGTCCACGGGGAACAGATCTTTCAACGTATGGCATTGCAAATACGTTTGATAATCGCTACTCTGCTCAATATTGTTTTGAAAATGCCGCAAATTGCATTGCAGTGAACGAGCGAAAATCACAACTTCCCCCGTTTGTGGGCGGAGTCACAGTTTGAGGCGCTGTTTACGCGCCGTGGTGTCAGTGTATAGCAACAATAATGTTTTTCAAACTCAGGTCTAGATGGGATAATTCACTTTAAAGTGGAACAGTTTTTGTATGGGTTAGAAAACAGTCAAGGGTGGATTTACCTGTAATCAATGGCATATTGAGCGAGACTTGGGATTTGGGTGGGGTAGCTGCAAGATTAGAAAACATGAGAAGAATGAGGATTTGATGCGTCTGTGTGTGTATGTGTGATGGATGAATAGCCTCCAGATATCCTCTTTCTTCCTCTCTCTCTCTCTCTCACCTGGGGCTCCAGCATAGCCCAGCACAGGCACCATGCTGCCGTCCGTCCCTTTGGGCAGCTTGGACGACGTCATGGTCCCGGGGGGTCCGGCCTCTCCCACCTCCATCACTTCAGGCTCGGGGAGGAGGGGGGCCTCCGCCTTGACGTTGACCTCCTGAGGCTTGAACTTGGCGGTCGCCGCTGGGGGCCGGGCCCCAGAGTCGCCCCCCGCAGCCGCGTGAACACCTGAAAACGGAGGATGATGAATATCATGGGAGGTCTGGGGTCAGTGTTGAATTTGTCGACTGAAACTATGAAACTTCGACTACCTTTTTTTCCACTGATGAAAACTAAATAAAAACTAAGCTATGATGAGGACTAAAACTAAGACTAAAGAGGTATGCGCATGCTTAAAGTGAATGGCACATCGAGTGGCAAAGCAACAGGCAAAGTGAGTTTAACATTGTTTAATGTTGTTTAATAGAATAGAATAGAATAGAATAGACTTTTATTTGTCATTGCACACCAAGCATACACTGAGCATACAACGAAATTTCAAGGGAGCTCCCACATAACCGTAGTACATAAACACATAACATAACACGTAACATACAACACAAAGTAAAGTGCATGGTGATATTTTAAAGTGCATGATGGATGAAAAGGGAACCAATAAATTATCACAGTCCAGTTAGAGTCAGAATGCATGATGCATATGAGGGGACAGTCAATGCTCATTTAGTAGTCGTTCGTTTAGCAGTCTGACTGCGTAGGGGAAAAAGCTGTTTGTCAGTCTTGAGCTACTAGCACTGATGGACTGGTATCTCCTCCCTGAGGGAAGGAGGTGAAAGAGATAACGTGCCGGGTGTGACTGGTCTCTGATGATACATGGGAGAGGCCGAGGCAGTGGGAGGTGAAGACGGAGGTGATAGATGGTAGAGGGGACCCGATGATCCTACCTGCCGCCTTCACCACCCTTTGTAGGGCCTCCTGCTCTGCCTTTGTGCAGCTGGAGAACCACACAGACACACAGTAAGTCAGTACGCTCTCGACAGCACAATGGTAAAAGTTTACAAGAAGATTTCTTGGCAGGGAAGCTTCTTTCAGCTTCCGTAGGAAGTATAGGCGTTGCTGAGCTTTTCCAATCACTGAAGCGATGTTGGTGCTGAGACCCAGGAACTTGAACTCTGTGACCACCTCTACTGCCTCGTTGTTAATGAGCAGAGGGGAGTGGTCCGGCCTTGACTTCCTAAAGTCCACTATAATCTCCCTTGCCAGAAAGTAGTTTTTTTGCCACTCAGTAGGCATTCCTGCATAACTTCCTGGTTTGATGATGATGTCACGCGCATACTCTCTATTGACAATTTCGTCAACAAATAAAAGAAAATGTTTGGGAGGGACTAGTGGAGAAGAGATCCAACTAACAACTAAAATACACATAATTTCATGTTTAGTTGCTCTCGGGTGTTAGACTTTGAAAATAGCAGATCAACAAGCTCACAACGCGTCGGAGCACGATATGTTGTGAGCTTGTAGGTAGGCTATTTTCAGCATGCAACCAAGTGTAAATTACGACGGCATCAAGTCCCGCCAAAATACATTTTAGTCGACAAAATCAACTGTAGATTTAATCTACTAAAATGTTACGATACTTAGTCAAAATAAGACTACCACTAAAACATTTCAGATGACTAAAACATGACTAAAACTAAATGCAATCGTATCCAAAAGACTATGGCTAGAACTAAATCAAAATGTGCTGTCAAAACTGACACTAAAACTGAGGATGATGGATATTATGGGAGGTCTCTGGGGTTGAGCGAATCAGGTCGGTGGGAAAGTTCCAACGTGGGGTCCAGATGTCCCCCGAGGTCAGACGGGGTACAAGCCATCTGGTTTCATAGCGTCTCTTTAAAAACATGCCCCCCAATTAGGTACTCCGTTTGAATCTCTAAAACCACTAAATTATCAGCAAAGTAGGTGTCGAGGAAACATTCTCTTTTATGTGAGCCATTACGAGAGCTTCTCGCTGATGGCTCAGGTCACCATGTTCTTATCCCGGAGGGAAGGTTTTCACTTGTTGAAGCTATAAATCTCCTTTTGATTTTACCGAGTCACGGATGGGACTGGAACAGTTTGACAGAAACACGACAAAATGGTATCGAATAGCCTCTTACTTACGTCTAATTGGTTCCCGTTCATTTTAACGGACATTACAGTGTAGTGTATCCTAACTTTTCATGTCACACTCAAATGTACTTAACATTGGACCCCCATTTCAAGTCATTCTATCCTAGAGAGACCCTGATGAAAAGATATGTTGTTTAAATGTAATTGTCTCGATCAATGTCATAGAAGTATTTATTAAGGTGATCCTGAACATATTGCTATAGTATAAAAAAACATTCTGTTGTTAAATTCATTATGCCGTTGTAGGTTCTACAGATTCGTTATATTATTTTTTTCCTGTTTGGGGGGGGGGGGGGGGGGGGCTTTTAAACAAAATTAATCCTGGCATCCCTATTCTTCTTTTCGATTTCATACGATTTATATATTCATCATTTATTTTTCATAGTACGAAGTATACAAGGCGGTTAAGTAAAAATGTCTTTGTGGGGGCTTTTAAACAAAATTAATCCTGGCATCCCTATTCTTCTTTTCGATTTCCTACGGTTTATATAATTTATTTTTCATAGTACGAAGTATACAAGGCGGTTAAGTAAAAATGTCTTTGTCACATATTTTCTTTATTACCCAAGTAAATAACGTAAGATAAAATAAACATGTTGAGGGATCCATCCACACAACACTAGTAAGTAATCACTCCCGTCTGTCATTAGGGACATAAACAAAGGAAATGACAGACCACTACAACATCACACGTCACAATGCATTCGACTCTAAACTATCGCTGGGTTCCTGACGACCGCAGCTGAGAAGCCTTTTTAAACACGGCACCAGCAGGTCTTTATCAACAAATCCATGCTCTTGGCTGAGGACACAGAAGAGAGAGTTCTCCTGGTCTGGAACGAGACAGCGCTCGGCTGTCTGTTCCCCCAAAAGGAAAGGACTAAAAGGACTGAAAGGAGAGCACATGAAAGGCATACCAGCATTCCCAGGCATGTCCATATATTCCTCCACCAGACGGACTGTCCCTCACCCCTAAGGGAAAGGGCTCCTTCCCTATAAAAGTAGAAACTAGTCTGCCTGTAAAAAAATGTATGTGTGGAGGGGGAACGTAAAGAAATAAAATAAAATAAAGTCTAGTCACCATGTGCACTCCTCAGGGATGCATGCTGCACATGTGTGTGTTTTAACCCATTTTGTGCGGGAACCCCTTTTGGTGTTAGCATTATGTTATGCTTTAGCTATTGAAAAATAGCAGATCTACAAGCTCATAGCGCGCCACCGAGTGGCGCGCTATGAACTTGTAGGTCTGCTATTTTTGAAAAATCGAAGAACGACTGACATAGAAACATAGCTTTTTCAGAAAACTGTCAGGATGTAGAAGACATTTTTAGAATCTGATCTCAGGTCAAAATGTTTTAATAGTCTGTGCTTGTTAGAGTGCAGCCTTGCATGCAAGGTACTGTAGGTATGACTATGCACTACACCAGGGGTTCTCAACCAGTGGGTTGCGACCCCTCGGGGGGGTCGCCAAAATATTTGGGGGGGGGTCCCCAAAACAAATAAAACGTTTTTTTGTGCAACTGAATGGCTGGAAAATGGAAATGAAGCGTTTACATAGTACACATAGTACTTTCCTTAATGATTATATCTGGTTTCAGTATTCATTGTCTCCACCAGGCCGAAGGCGTCCGTCCGTGTGTCCGTCCGTCCGTCCGTCTGTGAACAGCTAATCTCCGGCACCGTTAACCCGGTCGATGCTAAATTTTGCACACACACTCCCTGGATGCAACGATGAACCTCTGCTCCAAAATTTCCAGAACGGCCTGTTATAGCACCACCAGGAGGCCGCTTTGTGCAAAACAAGTTTTTGGACAGTACACCTACAGATTTTGTCCAAACATCACGCAAATTGGTACACAGTCTCTCTAGAGTCATTCAACGAAACAGGTCTTTCAGATTTCTCAGACTCCATCCTGATTGGCTAAGATTGGCTTCCAAAGTTCGCAGGAGTGCTCAGTTTCAAACAAAATGCTGCAAATCATGAACACATCGTGTGATTTCCGTGAAATTGTGCACACACATTCCAACTAGGCCGAGGAAGAAATGCCACATGAACATTTTCAACTCGGCCTCATGGTGGCACCATAACTGGCCGAAAAGTGTTTTTACTTCTAACTGCACGGATCTGTGGATAACTTTGTATGCCAACTCCCTAGAGGCCAAGGAAAAACCTTTGCCTGGAATTTTTCACATCTGCTCTTTATAGCACCACCAGGAGGCCGACATATGTAAAACACATTTTCTAATATTACTCCTTCAGATTTTATCCAAATTTCACGCAAATCGGTACACATGCTCTCCATAGTCATGTGATCAAGACGGGTTTGTTTGATTTCTCATAATCCACCCTCATTGGCTACGATTGGCTTCTAAACTTTTCAGGAGTAGCCCGCATTGTACCCGTTTTGTACAAATCGCCACAACTACTCAACGCAGCGTCCGATTGTGGTGAAACTGTGCATGCATATTCCCACTAGGCTTTGGAAGAAATGCCACAGTTTTCAAATCAGCCTCATGGTGGCGCTACAACAGGCCAAGCCGCGTCTCACACACACACACACACACACACACACACACACACACACACACACACACACACACACACACACACACACACACACACACACACACACACACACACACACACGTTTATATTGCTCCTAAACATTTTGCCAAACATCACACACACACTCCTATCCTCCTGGTGGAGACCTGTGCCCAGAAGGGCACTTTGTCGCGAGACATGGCCAAAGCATTTCCGGGGGGTCCCCAGCCAAAAAGGTTGAGAACCCCTGCAGTACACTACAGTGTGCAATGAATGAATGACTGATCAGTTATAGCTTTTTATCTCACTGATTCATCAAAGCGTGGGAATCTAAATTGATTCCAAGTCCTAGGCAGACGAAGAGGTATAAAAAGCTGCAGGGGGTGTGTGTGTGTATCTGTGATTACAGGGGGGTGAGCTGTAGTGTAAACTATTGCAGCTGAGCTTCCTGTGGTCCCAGAATCTAAAGAGTTGGGGTACACATCCGGAGCAGGCTTGGGAAACCCTTCCATAGACACAGGTGTCCCTCCATTCTGAGCAGTGATGGAAGAAGTACTGCACATGTTATACTTAGAGTAAAAGTATGACTGCAATGTAGCTCTGTTACAAGTACATGTCCTGTATTCAGAAAGGAAATTGAGTCGTAGTAGGCCTCACTCACACGGTCGCAACAGATTGCTGTATGCTTGTTGTATACAAAGGGTGTGACACAGCTTGCCCCAATGCATTTCCAATGGGAGTCACATGGTTTGACACAACATTTGTGTTGTATGAGGGGGAGGGGCGCAGTCGAAACACAGCCGAAACACAGCCGAAAGCCATACAACAGCTTGTAGTCCAAAATGTGGACTACAAACCATGTGACTTCCATTGGAAATGCATTGGGGCGGCCATGACACTCACAACATTCATACATTCATACATCAATGTTTTAAAGGTCTGAGTGAGGCCAAACAGTAATTTGGTATCAAAATGTACTTCAAAGTAACAAAAGCAGAAAGTACACATTATGCATTATCCATTTCACAAGTTTCACAAATGTATACCATGTTTTTTAAATCTTTTGAAAACGGCAGATCTATAAGCATGTAGATTGGCTATTTTCAAATGGCCAAAGTATACTGCACTGTATATATACTGTAGGTATGAAGTGGGTAATGTATGTTATACAAAGTATAACTAAGTATAGTGCAAATAATTGTAGTGGAGTAAAGATACCATATTTGCCTCTGAGATGTAGTGGAGTAGAAGTAAACGTATTGGAAATTGGAAATACGACAGTAAAGTAAAAAAGGCCCAGGCGGTGGCGTAACCGTCTGGGCACCCGACTGGTAATCCAGTCGCAGTGTGCCGCGGGTTCGACTCCCGAGCCCGACACGGCCTTTACTGCATGTCTTCCCCCATCTCTCTCCCGTTTCCTGTCAGCCTACTGTCTGTCCCTTCAAAAACCAATAAAAGGCGTAAGCCGCAAAAAAATATCTTAAAAAAAAAAAGTAAAGTAAAAAATAATAAAAAGAAAAAAAAAGAAAAAGAAAAAAAATTAAGTACAGTACAATTGAGTACATACTTAGTTACTTTCCACCACTGCATAGGAAATCCTTCCTATAGTCACAGGTATCAACTCCAGTCCATTCTGAGACATACTGTACCCCCACCCCACTGACCTCATTACATGTCCCGTCATGTAATGAGCTGTGCTGTGTCATAATGATTCCACAGCACGTGTTGACTTTATGGGTCACCGTGTGCCAAAATGGCCCTAGCTCCAAAGGACTTTTTAGGAAAGGTTTTAGGAATTCATAAATTCATAAATCCGTCCCCACGTGATTTTGGAACCCATGAGACGAATAAAAGGAGAATGACCAAATCGCTCTCGCCTTAAACCATTCACAGTAAATGTTTCTCCTCCTCTATGGTGACAGCAGGAAACTGTATACAAATCAACGGTGGCATGTGTTAAATTTGTTGTTTTTTAAACAAACAGAAGACAAGTTTTCAGGTCATGATACCAATTTTGTGTCCCAGACAGTTCCAATTTTGTCTGCTAATTTTGTTTTGTTTCATCACTTCAAATTTCACTTGATTATCCTGTATCCTGTATGGGATTAGGAGACCCCTATTAATTAACTGAACAAACACTCTACGCGTCTTCAACAAGGGGTCCAGGACCCCTAGGGGGTCGTCACGTCAGAGTTACAACAGGGGGGGGTCTCCAAATATTTGTGTGATTGGAACCGCAAAATACCATCCCAGGGCAACCAGGAAGTGTAGCCGCCCAGCACACACACAGTGTGCTTGACTGTAGGCTGCGTAGCCTGCGTTCTTGGCATAGATTCGGTTAACCACTTGAACAATATAATCTATTCTGAAGGTTAATATTAGCCGAAAATAGCCGATCTACAAGCTCACAACTTTGAAGACCACTGCTCTATAGCAATGATTGCTATCAGAATATAGGCCCCCCCTCTAAAATGAGATGCTGAAAAATGAGATGCTATCATCTCAATAAATTCTGACCAAATTCTATAGAGCTATTTAACACCGTTAAAGGACAACTCCAGACTAAATAACATACAGGCTGTGATTTATATTAGTGACGAAGCGGGACGAAGCATAAATTATACTTGATGGGCTGCAGGTGCGCGTGCAGCCGTGCACAAATAGGCTCTGCTGCCGTGTTCATGAGCGCACCTCCCGTTCTTATGACAGCGACTGGAGGTTCTGTTTTGAATTGCTATTATTGTTCAAACACAACAGAAACCAAGGATTGACTTCTGTCCGTGACAATAATCAATGCTACAGTTTGAATTCTGTACGCACGCACACAGAGCAAAAAATATGATATGGGGAAAACTTCTTTTTTTTTTTTTTTTTTTTCTTTCAACTTTCGACTCCTCCTAATCTGAATCGACTTGTGTTAATGAAATCGATAAATCGATAAATCGATTTTTTAGTGAATGCCCTAATATGTTCTAGTTACGTTCTTAGCTTACGCATGTTTCTTGATAAATGTATTTTATATATGTGATGTATTCCCATACTTTTTGTTCCTGCCTAATGTAAATCGCTCTGGATTAAGAGCGTCTGCTAAATGCCTAAATTGTAATTGTAAATTGTAAATTGTAATTGATTCTCAACCTTTTCAGGTCGTGACCCCCCTGGAAAATAATATTTGAACTGGTGACCCCCCCACCCTGAAAAGAACTTGGACTGTAGATTTTGTTTGACTCGATTCCACAGATACATAATATTGTGGAAAAAAGGAGATCTACAAGCTCACAGCGCCTCGCAATGTTGTGAGCATTGTAGATCGGCTGCAGTGATCTACAAGCGTTGTGAGCTTGTAGATCGGCTATTTTCACACATTTTGCCTCTTTCTAATATTAGACAATTTGGCCAATTTTGACCAGTTTTTATAGTAGTTTGTTGATTACCTTTGATGTTTTCTTTTTAGGTATTAAAAAGGTCTTAAAGTCCTTAAATTGTCACTTCATTGTCATCCGGGGTCGTGGGGACCGCCCTGGGGGTTGTGACCCACAGGTTGAGAACCACTTATATATAAAAGACTGGCCCGAACTTGTCGCTGGACAATCAACCCCCGTGGGAGTCTCTCTCCCTCTCTCTCTCTCTCTCTCTCTCTGTTCTTGGAGCTTATCATCATACTTGTCCACGGGGCACGAATGTGTAGTACGACGCACATGAGCTGCCTTATCTCTGTCTTAAAGTCACTGACCTCCAGCAGCAGCTGGACCCCTGAGTCATGTCTGAAGCAGGAATGCATGCTTTGTTATCTCACAAACGCGGCTCATAATAGAGCGCCCCTAAGTGTTGTCTTGTTTAGTAGAAAATTGCTTTGCCAAACACAATGGGAAGTGCCAAAGAGAAGTATACCTATATATTAGAATTAGCCTCTCTGAAAAGCCTGGCCTTGTTTATCTTTTTCCTCTCCTTTTTAGTGTAAAACATTGTTCTTGTTTGGTTTTGGTTTTCCCCCATTGTGCCAAACACAATGGGAAGGATGTGCTTTGGCACAGGGAAAAGACATATGCATGTCTCCCACATGCACATTAACGAACTGGGGAAGTGGTGCTATTAGTGCTTTGCACAGTAAAATCCGGAGAGCTAATTTAACACAAATGGACCCTTTACAAGTTACACGAGCAGTCTGGATTAGACTATATATGGTTTGGCTAGTGGTGTATAGTAACTGAGTACATTTTAAGTACTGTACTTAAATACAATTTTTACTTTACTTGAGTATTTCCAATTTTCAGTACTTTTACTTATACTTTTTATACAAAACATACATGCAGCCCCATATAGGCCTACATTTTGTCCATTTTAAAATAGCCGGCTCATTGTGAGCTTGTAGATCTGTGATTTAAAAACATTTTTTATCATTCTTTTGAAAACTACATACCAATACTTAAATACTAAAATACAATACTACATTTTGAACTGCGGACTTTTACTTGTAACAGAGTATTTCTACATTGCAGTATTGATACTTTAAAAACAATTGAGTACTTTTTCCACCACTGGGTTCTGCAAAACTCCCAGGAGATAGCATCTGCAGAAGAATGTTCTCATAATGATGGGAACACAAGAGTAGAGACATGGCTATGAAAACATGGAGGTGCCACACATAAATAAGGAAAAACACATGAGCATGCACATAAAAACCTGTGTACTGTACGTACACCACGGTTTCTCAAAGTCGGTGCCTTGACGCAAGTCCAGGGGTGCCTCAGAATACTTTGATAACATTTGGAATTAATCAATGTCACTTCAGTTTAACCACTTAGACCCTCTAGACTCCTGATTTAAACTGTATTTAAACTGTAGTACTGTACTCTATTTCAGCCTACTGTACACCAAGTCTCTTCACCAAAAATAACATACAAGCTCAACAACATGTTAAATGTTCCCCCAGAATAGCAATGCTGGAGTTTAAGTGGTTGAAGTTATTTTCAATCTGCATGTCCAAATGGAAACAAAAATTCTCTTCAGTTTAGTCGTGACATACTGTTTTTGTAGGGGTGACCAAAGGAGCCCTGATGTACACACACACATGCACGAGCGCACGCACGCACATGTGCACACGCTAGTTGGCCATGTTTGAAAGTGCATGCCCCTTAGGTCCCAGACGGAAGCTCGTAATTTGCTATACGATAGCTAATGCTTGGGAAATTACTCCACTTAGCCGGCAACTTTGAGTCGACTGAATGAAAGGTCCTTTCTCCTATTAGCTCTAATGGAGAGCCATGTCCAGAATATGCACTATATTCAGTATAGTGTATATGTATAGTATATAAGGACAATGTGCTACTGGGCCACAGCTCGCAGCAGTTAAGGCCAGGTTTCCTTCAATAACCCTGAAGTCGTGAAGTCAGACGGGGCGCTGCCTAAGCTCGGAATGACAGGGTCAGGTATCATGCCAAGGAACTTTTTTAATTATACAGTATCAATATGTGGCTTAATTGCAGATTCTGCTGATTGTTTTTAGCTTGTATTTGTTTCATTCTTATTAAGGGACCAAGCCCGAAGGGACTTCTTGTTGGACTCCTTATTGTATTTGTCTGTTTTTTTCCTTCTTCTCCTTCCGCCAAAAATAGCAGTTCTGGCTGAACCGTGTAGTCGGGTTTTCGCAAAACTTGGCAATGTGGTAGAGGGCCATCCTCAATGATGACATGGCGGTGATATCAATATCAGCACAATATCAAGACAGTCTTAAATCAAGTTATAGCTGAAGTCATGAGGGGAGCAAGGCCAGCTCCCCATGCCGTCGTAAATTGTCCATTCTAAAATCTGACATCACGGCACACACACGGCACACACACGGTACACACACCCCTACAGTTCAGTTCAGACTCAGAGTGTGTTCAAGTTCAACACAGTCAAAATCCTGAGTGATCAATTTAACTCTGAAAGTGCAAGCATAATACGTTAATTTTACACCCTCAGAGTTATACACCACTCTGGATTTTGCTGTGTGTTAATTTTGAAAGAGCTTTGGGGGTAAAAAAGCGTGTCAGAAATGCTTTACAAATGAGAATTTGACAGAGCTTGGGGGAAAAGAAAAAGAGAATAACATTACAGACAGATCAGAGCTACTTTGAGGGAAAGAAGATGTATGAACGCAGTAGCCTCCTAATCTAAACCCGCCGAGACCTCCGGGCTCTGGGAATAAAGAACGCCCACTGGCAGCGACACTGATAAGCTGCTTAATGGAGCGCCTGAGGCGGTATTTTCCAGTCCCTTTCAGATAAATAAGAAAGACAAAAAGGGTGAGGCTACACTGCCAGGGCTGAGTGAGAAGGAGCAACTGGCTGTCGTACAACAAGCCAAGCCTGGTATAACTTCACCATGTCAGAGAGGAACACATGATTAATGTTCCATCTCTCACGGGGCTCTTACCCATAAATTCCCAATGACTGTACGACAATTTAAACGTCAGTTCTACTTAGGACAACAAACGATGGGTGGACATTTCCCAGAATCTCTGCGAGACACATTTTGGCCACATCAGAATAAAAGTGCCAGTTTACAGAGATTAATATTGAAGGCTGTCCGTGACTTTCAGAGCTATACACACCCAACAAATGGCAAAGTGAAGTGACAGATTTCTCTTCCTTATATGGGAACTGGAACCCTCGCCCCGAAACACACTCTCCCCCCAGGGTAGGAATAAGTTTAGCGTTAGGAATACCTGCTAGAGGCCGTTCCGAGGTCGCCGGATTAGACCCGGGACGAGCGTTCTTGTATTCCCTTATGTATAATGTCTCGAACCGGGATTAGAATCTGAAGCAGATACATTTTTTATTCTGACCCCTCATCCAATCCGGAGTGGACCACGTAAGGCCACGTTGGCGCCATAAACCAATGTTGCAAAACTAGCTGGACGCACAAGAACAGACGCGGCTCATAAACATTATGGGCGTGATGCTCGTGCACATACTCCCTACTGTAAGGGGGTGAGTCAATATTAGCCACTTGGGCATGTTAAAGTGCAGGTCACAATAGTGCAAATCATGTCCAAGGCCAAGGGTAGCTACACTTTATATTCTATAAATATTCAATGATAAGAATACGAATGGCGCAAATAGGATCGTTGTCCTACACTTGCTCAAACACAACATACACTAACAGCACACTCGGATAAAAACTCGCTCGTGCCGTGGCACGCAAATAGACGCACACACAAGCGCACACTTGGATGCATACGCAGGCATGACTGAGGCACATTTTTAAGGCCAAGGAATTGCTCAACACAAGCAAGGGTCTATTAAAATGAGCATGTGTGTTCAATCAAGCCCTGCGTTCCTCTGAGTCAGAAGAACAGTTAAATGGAGATCCTACTTCCCCTCACACTCCAAATGAAACGCACTCCCTTATTGCAGGTCCGCCATTAACTACGCACAACCTACCGTGGACCAATTTAATGAACCGCAACCTGCGACAACCAAATAGGGTCCAGCTGGGGGGGGGGAACCCTGTTTAAGACTACATTATAACACTTAAAGCTCGCTTGATGTGTCCTAAGATCAAACGTCTGCTACTGAAGGTCCTGTGGATGATGAATGAGATTCAGTAAAGATGGAAGAGGGAGTTAGTTACTGTTTTTGCGTTTAACAATATCTGGAAAATTGATTATATGAGGGACGAATAGGGAGGCACTCACATTAAGGGACGTGCTGTACCAGGGTCCTTTCATGTTTATTGTGTAGCTTACCTAACTTCCCTGCGACATACTGGCGTCATGTCCAGGGGGTGTACTTGTACATCAAGCTGCATCACGCTACAGAAACAGGAGATAGGCTCCTGCCCTATGGGCCTCATGGCTCGGCAAGGCTACTTACGTACCTGACTTAGCAGCGGTGCTGCAGTCTCTGGCGATAGCAGAAACGTGACCCTGGAGGGTGTGGCTGGTCCCCTTCAGCGTGCCGATGTCTCGCCCGTGGGCTCTCACGGTGCCGTTCAGCTGGCTGACGCACGTCCACAGCCCGCTGATATGCTTGTTCAGCCCCTCCCGGATCCTCTGCAGACTGCCGGCAATGGGCTCCAGCTTCCCGCATACGCCCTCCACGCCGGCCACGCGCCCGGCCACTGTGGCCACCTCCTTCGCCGCGTCCTCCGCCTTCTCCCTGCAGAGCTCGCCCTCCGCCTTCACCTTAAGTGTTGATTTCGACAGCAAAAATGTGGGATTTAGTTTTTAGTCACAGACCCTCATTTATCAACGCGCCGTACGCCAAAATATGGGTGCACGCCGGAATTACTGCAATTTTCGGCATTTATCATTTCCGCATGACCTTGACCTTGAACGTGCGCCAGGCCAAAAATCGCGTCAGGTCGGGAGCTGTCGTAGGCTTTGTCCTCACCTGTTTTTCTGTCTTAGAAAAGCGGAGCAGCATTGTTTGACCAGCTGACAGGCTGTCACATGCATCTAAACATAGGCCTATGCTCCTAAAATGTTAATATAAAACTGTATATGTATATGGAATACATGTAAAAAAAAAAAAGAAAAAAAAAAAGATAAAGGAATACATCAACGATGTACTTGTGACATATGAAATTGGTAGGAGATTTCCAACTTTACAAGCAATTCAATGAAATTATCACCTCCCCGCTGAGCTCGCCCAGCCGGCTCCTCAGCTCCTGCTGCTGTGCCGCATGGAGCTCCAGAAGCTCTCTGGCCTCCTGGCCTGCCGCCAGCACCGACCCGGCCGGACCGCAAGTAGAGTTAAGACTCTGCAGCTCCGCAGACTGCCGGCCAAGGGAGCGCCTCATGTCGGACGAAGAGTCCTCCAGCGTTCCCACATGTCCTCTGAGGAGGCCAAGCTCGCGGTGCACGTCCTTCATACTGGAGCTGTGGTTGAGGAGTCGTCCCTCCACGGCTCCCAGGCCGCTCAGACCGCTCTGCATGGACTCAATGTCAACTTTACAGCCCTGGAAATCTCGTTGCATCTTCTCCAAATCGGTCGAATTAAACCTGTCCTCCTTTGAGCAGCACTGGTCCAAGGCATCGAGTCTTTCTTCCAAACCACGAATGGTGTTGTTATGAGAGTTAACGTCCCTGTGCAGGATATCCACATCTCCGGTCCTGAGAGAGTTGGCGGTTAAATCGACCAGATTGTGGACTCTGTCCTCCACGGCGGTCAGCCTGTCCTCCAGAACGTTTTTCAGGTCCGTCACGCCCTCCGCTCCCGCCTTCCTCATCTTGTCCTCGAGAAAGAGGCGCTGTGCCTCCGCATTCGTCTCGGACGCATTCAGACGGGCCGCCAGGTCTTCCACGCGGGCCAATAGTGGGTCGGGTGTCGAGGCGTTTGTCGGTAACTCGCTCTCTATCGTCACCGAATCAATAAACTCCTCCTTCAAGTCCTGGATCTCTCTGCGGAGGTCAGACTCCTTGGAGTCCATGAGCTCGGCCAGGCTGAGATAGTTGGTCTCCTGCCCCTCGCACTGTTCCTGCACGCACGTTATTTTATAATCACACGCATTCTTCAAATCGGCCAGCTTGATCTCCATGCCCTCCATCATCTCCTCCCGGAGAGCGTGAACCTTGGCGTCCACGTAGGCACGCAGGTCCACGTCGGGGGAGGCGGGAGCAGGGGGCGTGACCGGGGCGCTCTGGGCGGCGGCCTCCATTAGCAGACGGAGCTGTCCGTCATGTTGGCCCACGCGGCCCAGGAGGTCGTCGAGAGCGTTGCTCTTGGACTCCAGGGTGTCTGTATGAATGAACCAATGAATGTTTAATTCTAACATTCAAAAAAACAAGATCACACCCGTACAAAGTGAGGGGCGCGCTTATCATCATACATCATCTCATTCTGGCCAATCACAATTTGCGTCCTCACTTTTGTCTTCAATGTTTGTGTAAACACACTTTTGTCTTCAATGATTGTGATTAAAGTCACAAACCCTCAGAGCTGCAGATAGGAGGGGCTAGCGCCTCTCAAAAATAAAACACAACCTAAATCACAATAATTCATTAAAAACTAAAGCAATACACTAGACTAAATAATGCATTGCACAAGAATAATCATAATTCCAATAACAGAAGATTGTTCGAAAAGAAGTAGGAATGAAGCCTATGCTTATCTGGTAAATATCAACTTACTGTAACTCAGTCTCAGATCTCTATCAAGAAAAAAACTAAACTGAAGTATGGAACATAAACCATACTGTACTGCATATTACCATGTACCCTCAACACCCCCACAACCCCTCTTTGCATCTCACAATCACAATATCGTTAAACTTTATTTTTCCTCAGAGAGTGTATACCTGTGACCTGGTTGATCTTGTTCATGACCTCGTCCATGTGCTCGTCGTATGCGCGCGCCTCCACGGAGAGCTCCTGCAGCGACACGCTGTGGGTCCCGCCGCCGCGGGCGCTGGCGGGCGTCGGTGTTGGCTTGAGATCGCTGAGGAACGTGGCCATCATCTTACTGGCTTCCTCCTGCAGGCCCTCCCGGAGGATGGATGCCGTGTCCGTCATGCTCGCCTGCAGTGTTGATTTTGACAGAAAATTATGATTTTAGTTTTAGTCATAGTCTCTTTGAATAGTGTTTTAGTCACATGGAATGTTTTAGTATAGTCTAGTTTTAGTCGACTATATATACTATATATATATATATAAAATGTATTTTGGCAGGCCGTCGTATTGACTGATTTTACACTTGCTGAAAATAGCCGATCTACAAGCTCACAGCGCGTCGCAGCGTGACGCGTTGTGAGCTTGTAAATCTGCTATTTTCAGCATGCAACCAAGTGTAAAATGACTTGTGTCTTTTACTTATACTGGACCTCTTGTCCACCAGCCCCTTCCTTCCTAACATTTTTGTCTAGTTTTTATTTGTTGACGACATTGTCAGTACATTTAGTCTTAGTTTTAGTCATCATAGCTTAGTTCTCATTTAGTTTCCATTCAGTTTTTGTCAGTGAAAACAGGTAGTGGACGAACACTTTTCGTCATAGTATTTATTAGTCTATATGAAATCAACACAGCTCGGAGTGCTCGCCTGCATGTCCAGGACCATCTGGGAGAGACGGTGCACCTCCTCCTCCAGGTGTTGCACCGTGGAGCGAGACCCTCCTCCTCCTCCGGGACCCTCGGAGACGACCCCGCCGCTGGGACGCCCGAGCTCACCACCTCCCTGTCGTCCCGACGACAGTGCCCCTGTCATCCACGGATGGTTTCTATGGCCCGTCTGCTGCTGTTCCAGACCTACAGGGGAGGAGAGGGATGACGGAGAGGGTGGCGAGGACATGGAAATGTTTATCCCGTGTCTTTAGGGGAGGTCAGCGGTTTAAATGAAAAGCAAAAAAAGTTTCAAAAAAGTTTCATGAAAAGCATTAGTAGTAGGCTATACTATATTTCAGAAACACCTCGGTTTGAAGATATCCAGCCAGGCAGAATGACATTTTAATAGAATACATTTTATGTGTCAAGTTTCTGTCAACATCAACAAATCAAATGCACAATATTGGATAATTAATGCAGACGTTCTGTTAATCGTTTTCTATAAATGTTTTTGTGTTCTTTAATCATACTGTTTCCATTAAAGGAGCACAATGTAACCCCTTCTACCCTGGATTTGAAGTGCTGACATTTTTACCACTTCGCTAATTGAGCATGCCTGTTTTCTCAGGGGATACATTGAATCTTGACAATCAGGTCAAAATTCATGTTAATTGGATCCTGTGTCTAGGTGAGACGTTGACACGATCTAAATGTCTCCATAGAAGAGCATTAAGACAAAATACAACCACCCCTTGTATTAACATAACATTTTAACTCCAAAAAAGGGAATATCCATGTTCACCATTTGATGGAGTAGGATAAGTTGTGTGGGACAGATGATGTCCTTGCTCTCTTTGACGTTGTGGGGTTTCAGATTTCAGCTCGTTGCAGGCCTGACCCTGGTACCCCGGGCAGCACCTCCACTCCAGCTCAGTCACAGTCTTGTAAGCAATCTTGTACGCTGGCCTAAAGTGCGTACGGTGTCTGAGAAAAAAAACAACATATGGCATGGGAAGGGAAGAGATTATTATCACAGACAATGTCATATTTGTTGATACACACACATAATTACATGGTTTATCTCCCATAGCCTATAATGACACGGGATAGAAATATAAATGATGCTGCTCACGTTTCAGTTTGGATACTAAGGGAAGAGTCCATGATGAATCACATCTGGAAACAGTGGTGTACATTGAGTACATTCACTGTACTGTACTGTACTGTACTGTACTGTACTGTACTGTAACTTTAACTTTACTGGAGTATTTCCAATTTTCATTACTTTTACTTCTACTCCACTACATCTCAGAGGAAAATATTGTACTTTTTACACCACTACAATTATTTGAAAACTTAGTTGCTAGTTATGTTGTAGATTTTGATTATTATTATGAAACCACTTAAAAATAGCCGATCTACAAGCTCACAACACGTTGCGTTGTGAGCTTGATAATAGCACATCTACAAGCTCACAACACGACGTGTTGTGAGCTTGTAGATGGGACCTTCTGCATAATGAGTACTTTTACTTTTGGTACTTTAAGTACATTTTGATGCTGCCTATACTTTTGTACTTCTACTGAAGTAATTTTTTTATACTAGACTGTACCTACTTGTAACAATAGGGTATTGATACTTTTACTTAAGTACAACATGTGAGTACTTCTTCCATCACTAAGGAAGAGTCCATGATGAATCACATCTGGTACAATGCTCACAGATCTGAACCCTCTCGTCATTCAAACAAGCCCTACTCTCGTGCAATTACAACACAAAAAAACACAATGTTATTCTCGGGGGCGCCTCTAAACAGTCAATGGTCCTTTTGTGAAATCTGAGGAAGGCTTTGCTTTGCCAGACCATGCTTGTGCATTGATCCCTCCTCTGAGGAGATCAGTGTAAATGTTGGAATCCCAAGCAATAAAAGCTCTGTTGAGTTTGTTGACAACAAACTCCAGATGGGCACATGGGCTGCCATAATTCTAATTAATCAAGCGGCAAACAACTTCAGATGCTTGTGTTCCATTATTTAAAAACACACAGAGAAAAGGTTTTGGCCCCTTGTCCATAGGTCGCCGACCCATGATTTTATATCCAAATGATTTTAGGTAGTGTTCATTTATTGTACCATGGTTACGTTTCTACTGAAAGTAAAGTAAGAGAATGTCCGATTACCCTGCTCGGCAAAGAATGTGCCATGTCAATTCAAAGCAGATGAGATGCTTATTCACATCTGGGCACAACAAAACCTAATTTTCATTGCTCTCATCTAAAGTCAAACTTCATAAAACCATTTTCCCCCCGTTTTTTACCTCAGCTCTCACCTGTCACGTAAACAAATAACATGTAGAAAACAATATCCTATACAATATTCCTATATTGCATAAGGTAGGCCTACATGTTCTGTCTAGCTATGTTCTATCATAATATGATTATGTAATAGGCATATTATGCCTATTACAGTCAGTGTCATAAAATGAATGGTGAAGCTCCAAATTAAAAACGTTTGAAAACCTCTGCTTGCCTGAGGCGAGTGATAGGCTTCACACGCAACTAGAGTGCGTTGTTGCACACTGGGCTAATACAAATATCCACTCTTTCCACCAGGTTAAGAAGAGACATGAGTATAAGATATGGTGTAAAGTAGCTAAGTACATTTACTCAAGTACTGTACTGTATAGACTTTTGAGGTATTTTTCGCTTTACTAGTAAGTCTACGGTATGCCTATTTCCAGTTTTCAGTACTTTCACTTATACTCCACTACATCTTATAGGAAAATATAGGACCTTATTACACTACAATTACATATAAACTTTAGCTTCTAGTTACTTTGTAGATTTTAATTATTATTACAAACACTTCAGCCGTAGACCTATGCTGTTTCAGCCATTTGACAATAGCAGCTCTACAAGCTCAGCTCACAATGCTCAGATGCAAGGCATTGAGCTTGTACATGTAAGTATGTAGATCTTAAAAATACATTTGTATACATTTTTAACTTATGAAATCACTGAAATGGGACATTCTGCATCATGAGAACTGTACTTTTACTTATGTACAGTTTACACTCAAGTACATTAGGCAATTTCTACCATGCAGCATAGATACTTTTTACAAGTATATTATATTTGAGTGCTTTTTCCATCCCTGCTCAGTGCTCATGAGTAAGATACTTACATGGATTTTTGCGCACAGTTTGGCTGCTGCAGTGGACACGGCAAGACCTCTGGCTGCACGAAGCTCTCAGAGCCTCCCACTACAACACAGCTCACGTTTTTGTGCACTACGTAAGCGCACCAGTTTCTGGATGTAAAGATGAAAGATAGATTAATAAAGAATAAAATAAAAATAAATAAAGTAAAATAAAGGATGTCAATTTTATGAAAACGATAGTGACTAAAATTTCAGACAATGCATCACAGGAACAGCTAGCTTAAAAAAACAAGTTAAGTCTACCGTATTTCATCTATGATAATTTGTGAAATGCTTGCAATTACATTTGAATACATTTAAAAAATCGAATAAAAAGTTTAAAAGATTCCATTCCATTCACTCACTTATTTTTCTGCCCAGCTGGCTCGGTGCGAGAATATGCGTTTCCCTGAAACATGTTGAACTTAGTCTGGAACGGAGTTCCATTGATCACAATGATCAGTGGGAAAGTCAGTAAGAAGTGAATAAGCGAACTTTTCAGCGATCCCGTAAACTCGCCCTTCATTGTTGCTTTTAAAACCACAATGTTCTTTCAGATTAAAAATAATAATAATGTAGCTACATGAAGAAGACCGCGGTTCTCTCCAGCCCAGCAGAGGGTTTTACGCGCGTCGGTTTGGTGTTGGTCCCCTCTGCCTCTCTGTCACTCTGATCAACACACAGGTCTGGCAAGCTTCATTCAACATCCTTGGATGACGTTGGTTATAATAGGACCTACACGGCATGTTTCAACTGTGGGAATCACCCACGCTGAAGCCCAGCCCCCATGGTCTCTTCTCGCATCCAAAAAAACGCACCAGTCCAGGGGCAATCTCCCCCATGGTTGTGGTTAACGGTAGCCTCCCCCCTGGTAGCCCCCGTGCGTAATTCACGTACCGAGTCCGACCGTAGAACATTGTTTCTCAACCCTTTTCATTTGATTGATTGATTGAAAAATGTATTAACAGTTTGCAGAATTACAGTACATTTCAAGCACAAACTCAATACAAAGGCTGTTAACTGTGAGTGGACGACCCAATTAAGCATTACACTTGTTTACAACAGGGTCCACCATGTTCAATTCATCAAAACATTTAGACGTACAAATAGACACTTCTATATAGACAAAGAACAGAACAGGAATTCATCATAATGGAGGTAAAAAGGGAAAAGAAACATATACAGTGAGGGGAAAAAGGGGGGGATTCAGATTTTACGGGGCCACAGTTTAATATGGACGATTAAAAAGGTGCAGTAATATATTAAGTACTAAAAGTGATGTTTTGTTACAATACGTGGTGTTAGTAGACATTACATATTCTGATAGAAATTAGTGTTTATTCAGTAACAGGAGTGCCCCATTCTCTCAGCTCTTTTAGTAAACAGAAAATGCATTTTCAGGTCAGGATGCCATATTATCCAATCAGAATTGAGCACTCATACACAAGTGAAATTGGAAGTGATGACACAATATAAAATTGAAGCAGACCACCGACGACGCATGGTACTCTCCCTTGATTGGCTTAAATTGGCAACCCACTTGGAAACATTAGGGTCTCCTTTCAATACAGGAGACCCTAGCTGTGACATACTTTATGGCTGTGACTGAACAATGGGCTGGTGCACTTACTTTAAAAAATCCTCCGTGCTAATGGAAACGAGGGTTGTATACATTATTTTAGCAAACTTTGTATTGAAATTGTACTACTGTGCTTGTCCATGCAAAGTATTCAATCAAACCATTTGGACACCAGGTGGTCGATCCCAGACTGCCCCTGAGTCCGACACCATCAAACCCTTGATCAAACCAAGGATGTGAATTTCTTTCAAAACTGGCCTGAAAAAACATTGGGAGACCACACAGGGAGGTACATTGTCATCGAAAGCCAAGGTGTCATTCACTGCTGTTGTTTTTCCCGTTTCTCCTTTGTACAGTGTTTTATATTTGTAATAACATATGTAATTGTGTACAGTTATAATTGAATACACAGGACAACAATGGAAACAAGTCCCCAATACTTTTTTGTGTTATCCTTTGTTTTAGGCTGCAAGGCCTAATGTTTTCGGACAAAGTATTAACAAAATATCATCAGTGGTGGAAAAAGTGTAAGTATAAAAGTATAAATACTGTAATGTAGAAGTAGGCCTACCGCTGTTCGCTTGTAAAAGTACAAAAGTATTGGTTTCAAAATAAAGTACCAAAAGTAAAAGTACTCGTGCAGAATGTCCCATTTCAAGTTTTCAAATGTATAAAAAGCCTTTTGAAGGCTTAAGAATGGTTTATGGCCTTTTTAAGGCCATAAAGAATGCCTCTTGCTGCTCATTACAATTTAGGCATTTAGCAGACGCTCTTAATCCAGAGCGATTTACATTAGGCAAGAACAAAATCATTGATTACAGGGCCCAGGGGAGTATGCTTTTTTTTCTCCTATAAGTTTGGTCGATTACATCACAGAATTAAAACGCCAACAAAAACAGAATAAATGTTTTTTATTCACCTTATGAAAAATAAAGTTTCTTTTAACATTCAAATAAAAATATAAAAATGATATTCTGGAAAGCTTAATATCAACAAGGCATTTTGTAACAAACAAGGAAAAAAGCTTAATATCAACAAAACAACAACAAACAACAAAATCTGAATAAATGTTAAATTATGCTCCGTCACCATGATGGTGTCACGTGACGAAAATAGATAGCCAACCTACAAGCTCACATGTCGCACGAGAGACAAGACAGCTTGACACCATCAGGGGACCAAGTACTGTATGAAAAAGCCTTAAAGGACCACCCATTTTCAATCCATCTTCATATAATCTCACTAATGAACATGATAATATGGTACCGTAACATTTTTGGCAGATCTTCAAGCTCACAGCATATCTCTTTGTGCAGTGTTGCGGCTTGTACATCTGCTATTGGTTTAATTATCATGAGCATTAGTGAGGACGATGAGGTTGACAATGGAATGGGTGATGTCGTCCTTTAAGACAAAGGCACTACGACATTTCAAAGGGAAACATTATGGCATTGGTAGGCTTTGTTTGGGTCTCTTTGCAGGGTTGCCTGGTGCCTCGGCGGCACCCCGCTTCACAGACGTTCGACTGGGGGCATTGGCACTGGCTGAAAGGAGAGAACACAGAGCAATTAGCCAAAGCACATATTCAATCAATCAATTCAAACTTTATTCCACACACTCAGGGGACCCATAGAGTATACAAATAAATAGAGGCATCATTGGAGGCCACTTTACGCCTCAGTCTGCATTCTACCTTTCTTGATTGAACCAATCAATCGATCAACTTTGTCACAATGCAATTGCAGGCAACAGTGAGGTGAAACTCTTGCTTGTGCAGGCTTTCACGTTTGCAGCTCAGGGAGCAAAATAAAATAATTAGAAGCAAAGAAAACAAAATGAGCACAAAAAGCCTGAGAAAGCAGCATGTTAAAATTATAGTATCTTGTCATTTAAAGAGGTCCTAAATCACATGTAGTGCATTCAGTATAATGCATGTGTCAGTACCATGTTTAGAATTCACTTTAACAAGCCAGCCATTTGGCTGGCGTGTTAAAGTGGTCAGATGGGTGGGCTGTGAACACTTACACCCCCTGGACACGAGGCCACTGAGCTGGTCTGCTGCTACACATACCTAGGGTGTTATCAACCTCTTCCAGCTCCTTCTCGGCCTGTTCCATCTCTGCCTTCTTTCGCAGCATGTCAGGCTCTCTCTGGGATCTGACGTGCTCCTCGTGTTCCGTTTGTACCTCCATCTTCTTCTTCATGGCAGTTTGGAACTTATCCAGAACATCTAATAGATAGAAAACAACCACAACTGGAACTAGAAAGGTGCAATTCTGGGAAAATTGCAAGTGCGGTTGCACCGACGAGAGTCGCCGGTTACGGCTGCCGGGACACGAGAGACTGAGCAACGTGCAATTCAAATTCAGTGATGATCGGATCCTGCGATGATGATGTGATACAGTTGGGTGCCACCGATATTGTCCCTTATCATTTGACCCATTTAGGCCTGACCTCAAAATTTAAATCCTGTTTTCTGAAATAAATATTTTCACGATTTTTCAAAAATAGCAGACCTACAAGATCGTAGCGCGCCACTCGGTGGCGCGCTATGAGCTTGTAGATCTGCTATTTTTCAATAGCTAAATTATAACATAATGTTTAAAACACCAAAAGGGCCAATAACTTTGGCGTTTTCCAATAACTTTGGAAGCCTATTACGGACGAACAGTACTATCAAAATTCGGTCGATTTGACATATGCCATATGGCTTAAGTGCGTGTTGCCAAAACTGTGGGAGGAGTAGTGCGGCATAATAACGTTTATACTGAATAAAGAAATAAAGTTACTATAGTGCCCTAGTGTTGTACAACCACACTAATACGAATATATTAGAGCTAAACAAAATATGGTATAACTGCCGTACCTATTTGCTTCGCGATGTCATAGTATTTTTGTGGGATGGGTGCCCCAAACACACGGCCACCTAATCTTTCGATGGGAGGCGCTTGGTTCCTGCCCCCACCAAACTTGCCCCTGGCGCTGATCCTCTCCCCTCGCCTGGTCAGGATGGTGGAACAATTGATTTTCATCTGTACAACCTGGGAAGCAGCACAATACCATTACCAACACATTAGCTAGAAAGCTGCTAAATCATTCAGGTCTGTTATTTTATCTTCCATTATCAGCCATGTTAATTCATGTGCATGTGTGTACGGTCTGGTAGTTTTGTTCATATATGCGTATATAAATGCATGAAGTCTGTAATTTTGTGGCTGGTCAGGTGGAGTGGGAGCAGATAGTTTCAGGAGAGCTTTTGTTTTAGTTATTGTATTGTTCTGTCTATTGTAATGTACTCTTTTAGATATCTCTAAAACTACATGATACATCCTTTCAATAAAAGGTATTAACTATAAAAGGTATTTTTTTTCCAATTACGTTCTACCACTGTGAAAATAAACCCAACAACAAGAAATTGCTCAGCCAGCATGCCTAATATATACGCTTGTAGATTGGCTATTTGTTGGCGTACAACCAAGTATAAATCCTATTTCACTACTTACTGCCTTTCTGTACTCGTTGGCAGTATGCAAGTCATCCATCAGAATGGTCTCCCCCAGCAGGCTTTTGAACACTGAGAACGCAAGAGAAAATTGCTTAAAGGCACATTTTTCACAAAACTCTTAGGATTTGGAACAGTGATTTAGATCAGTGGTTCTAAAAAAGGAAAAAAAAAACATATGCACGACTCATATTTGGCGAGTCGACGTGTCGTGGCCATTTACAGACGATTATTATTTTTAGTTTACGCCGCTACTGTATGTTGTCCTCCTGCCAACGAGAGCGGGTGGACGAGTGCTGCTGTTAGTGCGAGTGGCTTAATTGCATCAGCAGGTCACATTTACAACTAGAACTGCACTCTGTCGAGTGCCTACTTGCTTGTTGCACACACGTAGGCCATAAATGGCCTACTAGTGCGCAAGCAGAGTGTGCAAGTACTGTAGAACGCTACAAACTTTCAAATCTCAGCCTCTGTGTGAAAGAACGTTTGCAATATTGAATTATTAGGTTTAGCTATTTGCTACGTACCTTGCTTTTGGAGGAGAAAAAGTAGTATTTTGAAGTATGGTAATGATTACTTATGCCTGTTATGGCAGTGGTGTCAGATTATATACGTATATGTATACATAGGGGCATTACCTTTAGTCCACCCGACACTGAAACATATCATCATTACGTCACCATCGTAAACCAATTATACCCTGGCATTGGTACATTATCTTCATCACGTCATGGGACATCCGCGGAAAACATACCTGCACGGTCTGCTTCCGTATGTCCGGGGCCAGCATATGACGTCATATCATTATGCATTCTAAGGGACATTGGTACATATCTTCATCACATCATGGGACATATGCTTTGTAGCATGACGGAAAACATACCTGCACGGTCAGCTTCGTGCCAGCATATGACGTCATATCATATGCTGCTAAGGGACATACGCATCGTAGCACCTGACTGATAACATTACTTGCACGCTCTGCTTGCGCAAGTAATGACATCAGGGATCTCCATCCCCGATATCGTCACGAGACCTGGGCACCATATATGGGGTCATTCCCATGTATGGAGATTTTGAGTGACTGACGGATTTGTTTAACCAGTAAGACGCCTTGAGGGCGAGAAGCGACCTCGCCTTAAAGGGCGAGGTTGAGTTGCTGGCCGGCTATATATGCAGATCTAGGTGATGATCCAGTCCATGTATGGATATCCAGGGTTTGATGAGGTCAGTGTCGTGATCTTCATATATGGAGACGGCCATATACTGTATGGTGGCGTGACATGTCACTAGGCGTGACCATATATGGAGGCGTGACACGACGCACACACAGACTGACGGGAAATGCAGGCTTTCATAGTAAACACGACCTATAGTCACAATAATAATAATAATAAATAATAATAAATAAAACGATTTTCTATTTAATTTGTTTTAGTCGGGATGATCATGAGGCTAAGAGTAGACTTTTAGCTAAACCGTTTCATATCAATATCAAAGCTGTGATATCAAGTCTTTGGCAGCCTACGGGTGTTAATTAAAAGACGTGATAAGATAACGCGTCTTCGGCGGCCAAAGTGTTTAAAAAATAGATCGTCTATTTTCATTCAGTTAAAGTGGTTAAACTGTTTTTTATGCTATACCGCCACTCCCAAAGGACCCCTTGGAAGGTCGCTGGACGCCACTTTGAATTCATCATTCCTTTTTGTTATGCCTATTTACAGTGAGGCATATATAGCAGTGGTTCTCAAACGTAGAGGAAACTATGACTATCAGCCAAAATAAGTATTACATACAGTATGTAATACTTCCCAACTGCACAAACAACACTATTACACCAAATTATATTTTAGAGTTCCATTGCTGGCAAAGGTCCAATTTCCACTCCGGTAGCAGAGTCCTCAAGGAGGTAACTGCCCCCCTCCTTGTGAGGTACCGTAGGAACCCAGGGTTCCGCCTGGAACCATTTATCCACGGCCCTACTGAAGGGGTATATGGGAGAGGGGGCAGGGGAGCGACTACCCTGACAACAACAAACACAAAAGAAACCTGGAAAGCCTCTGGAACGCTTCCAAATGACATGAACCACTTATGCCCCATAAAATGGGGCATAAGTGGTTCATGTCATTGGAAGCGTTATTAACTCTTAGCCTGCCGCCATTAATTAATCCCTCGATTGCGTATTGCCATGGTTTAATCACGCGTGACACTTACTTTGAAGAGCCAAATATCCGTATCGCATTTTACTATGAAACCATTCCGTGTGTGTTGACGAAGCTGTGTGCTCGTTCTCTCGGTCGGTGGTGGAAAAAGTGGACCGCGAGTATCACAGCGCCTGCTACAGGCCGTTGAAAACGCTTGTCTGGGACAAAGCGTCCTCTGCAATGTCGCTTCTGTGAGATAAAGCCGTCTGAAACCAGAGCCGGCAATGTAAGTGGATGCGCGCGCATTTTCAAAATGGCCGCGCCCATTGTGTCAGAAGCATAACAAAGCGAACGGACGGTAGATTTCGATACGATCGTATTAAAACATGCATTAATGAATACATCGCTGTTAAAACGGCTTTTCCGTTTGTGGCAGGCTACAAGATTCTACGTTTAAAAATTCCTATGTTCCTGGCGGGTAAACGATTAAATTACTTTCAACCTGGCGAAAACAGCCCGGTCTACAAGCTCCGCAAGCTTGTAGATCTGCTATTTTCGCCAGGTTGAAAGTAATTTAATATAGTGGGTATAAGGGCGAGTATGAGAAGTATCATCTCTGCCGGGTGGAAACCTCATGTCTAAAACTGTTGCTTTTCAGGATTAAACTTTTTCAGCTTTTCAGCAAAAGGAGATCTACAAGCTCGAAACGCGATGCTTCGCACCGGGTTTCAGCTGCGGATCTGCTACTTTTGATGCTTTCATGTGAATTACTGTATCAAGTAGGGCATTCATTTATAAAAAAATCACACCCGTGTGAACTGAGTGGTGTAAGGTCTGTCTGACGTAATGAAATCATGTCTGACGTAATGAAATCACACCCGGATGTGATTTCACAACTGGCCTTTTTTGTGCAGAAAAAATGAGCATGGTTGCTACGGTCATCCAGTTCACCCGGGTGTGATTTAATTACGTCAGAAATTATTTTGAACATAGCAACCATGCTCATTTTTTTCTGCACACAAAAGCCAGTTGTAGGAGTGGTTTACACCACTCAAAAATGGAGATAAAAGGTTTCTGCCCGACAGCAACGATAAGTTAATATATAACTCACGCTTTTCGCAGTCCGCCTGATCCGTGGGGTATATCAGGAGGTCCTTGGCAAACACAGGGTTTCCACGGGGATAAAATAACATTTGTCCGTTTCTTATGTGTGGCAAAGGTCTGCAAAAAAGGAAAAATAAATCTCTGTTAAACTGTTCTTGGTGTATTGTAGGCCGAATAAGAACGCACAAAGTCTCATCACCAAAAATAGCAGATTGAATAGAAATGCTGGGGTTTAAGTGTCTGTCCTAATGGAAACACATACAGTACTCTCCACTTTTCCTCGTGTCATAATGTATCTATAATGTAGGTCTGCTATTTTTGAAAAATCGTGAAAATGCGGCACAAATCTTTGAATATATTCTTTCAGAGCGAATGTTTTTAACTCTTTGCTTCCGAGGGGTTCCTGGAATAACATATTTTCAGGTATTTTCAATTACATATCATTCTTGGGGTCCTTGACATGAAATATTGAGCACCACTGATACAGAAACATAGGTATTTCATTAAACTGTCAGGATTTAGAAGGATGATTTTAAAATTCGACGTCAGGCCTAAAGGTTAAGCAGCTCAGCCGTTTACCTGTTGCCGTGGTGAACATACACATACAGAAACATAGGTATTTCAGGAATAACATATTTTCAGGTATTTTCAATTACATATCATTCTTGGGGTCCTTGACATGAAATATTGAGCACCGCTGATACAGAAACATAGGTATTTCATTAAACTGTCAGGATTTAGAAGAAATATTTTAAAATTCTACGTCAGGCCTAAGGTTAGCCGTTTACCTGTTGTTGCCGGGGTGAACATACACACTGTCTAGGGGTAGGACCTCCTGCTTGCCCCGGGCGTCAGCATGGATCTTCTGTGCGGCGGTCGTCGTCTTGGTGACGACACAATCAAGCTCACCCCCGAGGTGCCAGGAGATAACGGCCGCAGCATCCTCGTCCTCCACCAGAGCCAGATAGCAAACCTGCAGAGCCAAAACAACCAGTTAACTCATACATAGCTAAATGGCAGTAGCAATAGTTCAGCACAGGCTAACATAGATTTGTTCTATTTCTTTTAGAAAGAGAGTAAAAAAAAAAAAAAAAATCTATATATATATTTTTCCCAATGTTAAAAGCATGTTTCTCATACTTTCATGTCAAGGACTCCCCAAAATGTACATGTACAGTATATGGCCATGGAACCTGCAAGCCTGTCAGGCCTTGATGAAGACCTATTAGGTCTACACCATTGGTTCCCAAACTTTTTCATGTCAAGGACTCCTACAGTAAATCGACATATATTAGCCCCCATTTGAATAGATATGCCAGAGGCTAGCAGTGATTCTCAACCATTTTCATTTCAAGCACCCCCAGTTGGACCTGCATTAGGCTACGGACCCCCCATTTAATGGCATTTTTTTTAAATCTCTGGGACGGACCCCAATTTGTATCGTAGAATCAATGTTAATTGAACCAAACGGACCTGTTAGGGTCCGTTTGGTTCCATTTGTACACTCTGAGTTACAGACCCATAAGGGTCCATTTGGTTCCAAACTACAGTATCATTTAGCTGGGGACCCCCTGGAACTCCCTCAAGGACCCCTGGGGGTCCCCGGACCCCACTTCGGGAACCACCGGTCTACACACGTTGGTCATAATCTCTAAATATTTTGTGTCTTGGATTTAGAGAACTGCAGTCGACACCACTTGGGAGTCAAGCAGTACTTATGTTTTTGGCTATTTTTAATAGATATGCAGGCGTAATCAATTCAAAACAACAATTTAACAAGTGCCACTGCCAATTTTTGTATCTCGGCGAGCGAAGGAGAGAGAGAGGAAGAGCACGAGAGATTAGAGAAGGAGGGGGAGGGGGTGGTTATAGTTTATTTGAAGATGGAGTGCCACAATATTTATTTTTCCAGTTTTTCATGTGTCTATGAGGTGACAGTACTTCATTCGACACCCTGGAGTCGTTTTTATGTGCAATGATGTATTCCCTTTGTATTTTGGGTTTCTTCCTGGGGGCTGAACCCTTGACAGTCAAACGTGCCAATGAAAAAAACAGTAATATAGTGACATCACATTATCAGACCCTCCCCTAACCCCTCCCCCTTATCATACAACTACAGCTGTGGGTGCGGCTTAAGTTCAGGTGGAACACCACCCACCAGGCATAGTTTAATGAACTGGTGGGGGTCCCCACATAAAAACGACATTTTAACAAATACTGTACACTTTTTAAAAAAACTTCTTCCTCCTTATATAACAATAATAATGATCATGTTTTAGGGTGGAAAAAAATCATGGTACTCCATCTTTAAGATTTGAGAGTACAAAGACAGGAAATCAAAGGCAGAGATGGCACACACATCAGATTAAACCTGGGTCCTCACTACTCATTTATACTTTCTATAGAGCAGAGCTCCGATATTGTCCCACCCAGGAGCAAGGACTCACAGGGAGGATTATGTTTTGTGCAAACTTATGACTTTACCTTTCCCAATACGTCCACGTTGAGTTTATAAGGATCAGGGATGGAGCACGTTCTCCTGCGCTGACTGATAATCCGCTCCGCTTCAGTCCTTTTCTGCTGGATGCAATGCTCTACATCTGGAACCTACAGTGTTTGGGTTAGTACATGTTCCCAAGAGCTCAGATTGGTGAACCAATATGATACAACGCATTGCTCCCGGCGGCACTCTATACCAGAAATCAGTGGCTGGGCCAGGCTACTGCCTAGGCGTGTGAATAAAAATCGTTTTTCGACTAATGCTCATCCCGACTAAATCGAAAATATTTTCTTTTCTTATTCAAAAACGTTTTTCAAAATGTAAAAAAAGGATCAAATGTTTTCCAAATGACAGAGGGAACTGTGACGTGTGTCTGTGTGTGACCATCCCTGTGCTGCTACCGTCGTTGGCTCGTCGCATTGTCATGCTTCAGGTTTGTTGTGGTTTGAGAATAGATGCCAATCATGCCATCATCCCAGGGTGTGGGAGCGCTTCTCAGACACCTGAAATCAAGCCTAGTCTACAGGCACAGCAAGTCTGCCCGTTGGGAGGACAGTGGAGTAATCAAATAAATCGTCATTCATATTTATTCCCCGACCTTAAAATACGGAACAACGTGCATCTCGTATCAGTCAATTACGGGACACGTCTTTTTGTTTCTAAATAGGAAAAAGTGGACTCTTATAAGGTTGGCGCTCTTATCATACATCACATTCCGTGCTCAGCCAATCCAATCATCGCTATGGGGTACACACACACACAAAAGCGCGCCCCTCAAAAATAACATTCAAATTCATCCAATCCATCTTCAACAAGGTTATTCTCCACCTGTTTTAACACCATGTACAATGAATTATGAATAGTGTGATCACTCAATAATATACAGTATACCATAAAAGTGTATACACAAATGACGTACTACAGTAATGATATATGGGTCTCATTGAAAGCTTACGGGTCTCATTAAAAGCTTACCGTTTTTATTTGTGTCACATCCACTTCACTCTGGCTGAGCTCCGTTTTCAGACGAGCCGCCTTGTTGTCTGCATCTTGTAACGCGCCTGAATAAAAGTATGAAGTCAATCATGATCTCTAGTAATCAAAACCCCACAATTAAACTGACAAAAATAAAGTACAACTTACAGGTGAGTTATTTTAATACAATTAAGTAAAACTTACCTTTGAGTAATTTGTAGAATTCATTATAGTGGTTGAATATGTCTTTGTAGGCAGAGATACGTTTAACAAGCTCATCCCTTTTTTGGGACAATTGTACCATCTGCCTTTGATTGTCGGCGTCTAGAGAAGACAAACACATGAGCTTATTGTACTGAAATTAATTAGTGGCAATTCCTTCCAACACTAGATATTCAGTAGCAGTACTTAGTAGTAGTAGTAGTGAGTTAACAAAACTGAATGCATGCTTGCTTGCTCCGTTTTCAAAGAGCTTCAGTATTATGTGTGCCATTAATCTGGACTATGTGTGACCAAGAGTGACTAACCATCATTCTGAAATGTTTGACACCCCCCCCCCCCCCCCCCATGACAACTACAGCTCTCACGTTCACAAATACGTAAACATTTCAGCACAGAACGATTCCAAAAAGAGATATTCCAAAAAATATTGTTGTCGTACCGTTATAAAATCTAAACTTGAGCTCATAAGCGGCCAGCAGCGGGGAGAAGCCTTTGATTTCCGGTTTGAAGTGCAGGACGTACTCCTTGCCATCTTCACCAGGGCTGTCAGACATAATGCTAAGATGCTGCACAAGACGACACATGAACATGATGAATATCAAAGACAAGACAATAGATTATCTAACATTTTAGGTCCATGCGCCCCTCTAGACCAGAAAGCACGCAGGCTGGGCCAGGCTTGTGCACTAGAATGAATTCGCTTTTTTTTAAGCTGCAAATTCAGTACCACTTGGGCCTTGATAACTCTTATTTCACTCTCCACTAATCGATTCGCCAAAAATGGCAGTTCCACGTGTTGTGTGAGCTTGTA
This sequence comes from Electrona antarctica, assembly GCF_951216825.1. Classification (NCBI taxonomy): domain Eukaryota; kingdom Metazoa; phylum Chordata; class Actinopteri; order Myctophiformes; family Myctophidae; genus Electrona; species Electrona antarctica. Next base: position 11,964,820 of record NC_136801.1, on the reverse strand, counting down.
AATTGTCTACATTTGGACGAACGTTCGCCACAGAATAGGGATGCCGGGGGTTCAAGTAGTTTGACAAAAGTGGCGTATTTTGATTAATATCGCATGGCAATTATTTTTGTTACAATCGTAATATCGTAATAATACAATCGTATAATCGTAATAATATAATGAAAGGATATGAAAATGCACATCATGTAATTTTCATATCGTCCCATCGCTACTACCATCATACATGGTCAACTGGAAGCCACACCTTCACTTAATGTGGCCCGCTGATATATTATTGATTTCAGCCGTTACAATGCAAAGATGACCTGCTTTAATTACGTCAGTCTATATTAGTAGCTAGTATTTATTAGTTTATATCCAATGTATTTGTATTTAACCCATTCTGGGCGGGAACCCCTTTTGGTGTTAGCATTATGTTATGCTTTAGCTATTCAAAAATAGCAGATCTACAAGCTCATAGCACGCCACCGAGTGGCGCGCTACGAGCTTGTAGGTCTGCTATTTTTGAAAAATCGAAGAACGACTGACATAGAAACATAGTTTTTTCAGAAAACTGTCAGGATGTAGAAGACATTTTTAGAATCTGATCTCAGGTCAAAATGGGTTAAGTTCACAAAGTACACATAAGTACAGTATAACTAAATGCATTTGAAATTAAATAAAAAAACGTTACTTTTCAGGATTCCAATTATAAAATAGCAAAACATAATTCAGCATTCCAATTCAGATATAGCAAAAATAGCAGATCTACTGTACAAGCTCAAAATGCATCGCAGGTGGCTATTTCTGCTACTTTTGTGTGATATAGAATGACATAACTAAGTAGCCCCTTAATTTACAAAAAAAGTGAAAATACAAGGATAAGAGGTTTCTGCCCGACAGTACTGTATGCAATGTGGCTCTCTGGAGTGAGTGTGGAAATATAGTGGCCCTCTCCCTCATCAAAGTTGCCCACCCCTGGTCTATAGCCAAGAACATCATCCAAGTTGCCCACCCCTGGTCTATAGCCAAGAACATCATCAAAGTTGCCCACCCCTGGTCTATAGCCAAGAACATCATCAAAGTTGCCCACCCCTGGTCTATAGCCAAGAACATCATCAAAGTTGCCCACGCCTAGTCTATAGCCAAGAACATCATCAAAGTTGCCCACCCCTGGTCTATAGCCAAGAACATCATCAAAGTTGCCCACCCCTGGTCTATAGCCAAGAACATCATCAAAGTTGCCCACCCCTGGTCTATAGCCAAGAACATCATCAAAGTTGCCCACCCCTGGTCTATAGCCAAGAACATCATCAAAGTTGCCCACGCCTAGTCTATAGCCAAGAACATCATCAAAGTTGCCCACCCCTGGTCTATAGCCAAGAACATCATCAAAGTTGCTCACCCCTAGTCTATAGCCAAGAACATCATCAAAGTTGCCCACCCCTAGTCTATAGCCAAGAACATCATCAAAGTTGCCCACCCCTGGTCTATAGCCAAGAACATCATCAAAGTTGCCCACCCCTAGTCTATAGCCAAGAACATCATCAAAGTTGCCCACCCCTGGTCTATAGCCAAGAACATCATCAAAGTTGCCCACCCCTAGTCTATAGCCAAGAACATCATCAAAGTTGCCCACCCCTGGTCTATAGCCATGAGCACTATGCAGCTTTTCCTTTGAGTGGTTTCTCATGCCTTTATGTATGCGCTTCCCCGCAGAAGGTTGACTTTGAGGGTGGAGACTCTTCCATCAAACAGCGGGACGTCTCTCCCACCGGCTTCACTCAGGCTCCTGATGGAGATCACCACCTTCCCATCCACGTCCAGTACCGCTGGGTTGGAATATACATCCTGGAATCAATCATTACATGGGATTATCACTCATGACTTGAGAAACCTGTTTTAAACTAAGAGAATATTTCACCTTTTAACAGGGTTACTTCCACCTGGTGGACGCAAGAGCCAACCTGCCGACCCGGATCTACTACTAGTGTGATGCACGTCCGGTTTGGGCTTAGATGCAAAATAATTAGCGTCAGTGCTAGTGAGCTAAAATGAGTCCATCCTTGTGCCAATGTTCGGATAATCAGAAAAGACCTCAACAGGCTCAAAAAATCGTCAGTGATGTTACCCATGTTTTATGTTTCTGTCCTCTGGGAGAAGATACAAAGAACCAAAGCGGAAGTACATCAGATTTAAAAAATCGTTTGTACCAGCATCAACTAAGATGTTGAACGAGGCTCTGAAACAGCAGTAACTGTGTGAGGCTCACACTCATGTGTGCAATTGTGTAATGTTGTGTCTTCCTCTGTAATGTATTTTTGTTTGTCATTGATGTTTTATGTGTGGCTGTAGCTGGGGTGAAAGCCCAAGACAAATTTCCCTTGTGGACAATAAAGTTTACCTTGACCTTGACCTCCGAACATCTTGCGTTTTGTCAAAACCATGGAGAGCTCCGTAGATTTAGAGTTATTCAGCTTTTTAGTCCTCTGGTGATAAACCTGACCCATATTTGCATACTGGTTCTTGAATGGTACCTCACTACTTCGGAGGGAGTGTAATCCAATCCCAACCTTTTTTTTGTTTTGCAATGGCAGATTCGTCTGGTTCGTCTAGTGTAATTGAGAAAAACTCCACCAGGAGGATAGGAGTGTTTGTGATGTTTGGCAATCTTAGCCAATCAGGAATATGATAAATCAAACAGACATGTCTTTATCACATGACTATAGAGATCATGTGTACCAATTTGCGTGAGATTTGAATAAAATCTGTGTGACAAATGTAAAGAAATCGGACTCATAACTGTGGAAAAACTGTAAATGTGGAAAATGCAGGGAAAGGGTTTTTTCAAAGGCCTCTAGGGAGTCGGTGCAGTTAGATAAAAACAGGAATTGGCCTGTTATAGCGCCACCGTGAGGCTGATTAAAAAATGTCATCTGCCTAGTGGAAATGTGAACTACTCCACTAAGTGGTTAAGAGAATGTTGTAATGTTCAGTATTGGGTGACTCACCACTATCCTCACAGTCATGTCCTTCGCCAAGGTTCGGTGTGCAACGTTGTCACTGTTGGAGACCACTGGGGTGGCTGGCTCACTGTCAGGGGCCAGTGTGACAGGCGTGTTGGCCACCACTTTTATTGCAAACTAAAAGAAGAAAGGGGGGGGGAGCAATGCCAGGATTTAGTAATTTCTCCGGTCCCAGTAATGATCCACAGCCCTGCAAGTCAAGCATCAGGGCTTAATCCATTCAAACCTGGAAACCAACTGTGTCATTTTAGATTTTAGCTATAACTGACAAGGTTGGTCTCATTGGAAATATGAGGTTGTCTAGAATAAAATACTATCTTCACTTTTGGGGCACCTCAACATTTGAGCATGCCACAATCCTGCAGGCAGCAGGACTCATAGGGGTAATAAAACAGTGTAAAACACTCTGCTTTGTACTAATTCAGGTTTAAGCGTTTAACCCACCTGCTTACTGCACATGTTTTTTGTTTCGTCTATAGCCAAGACAAACTGGGTGATGTACTTCCCAGTACGTTCTGGGATTCCCTTATCTCTGTAATGCAACATAGAGAAACAACATGAGGTTACACGCCTTCAATATTCCTTGCTTAAACTCAGTGCATAATTAGATGGTATTTGAAACCATTTAAAATCAATTTACTACAGTATATTTTTTAATACGACAAAAATATATTATTATTATTATACCTGAAGTAAAGACAGTCTTCATTTTCATTTTCCATAGGTCGACTGCACTTCAGTTGAGTGGCCTTGAAGAAAGAAGTTAGCAGTATTCAGTAGTAATAAACCACACAACTGCAATAATGCAGTGGTTCTCAACTTTATCACGCCGTGACCCCCCAAAATAATCATATTTGATCTGGGGACTCCTCACCCTGATAAGCACTTGGAATGTAGGCATTCAATTTAGTTTGACTTGATTCCAAGTGAAAATAGAATATCTACAAGCTCACAATGCCTCTTTTTGCCCCTTTCTTTTTGGGGAAATATTTCACCAGTTTTTAATAGTATAGTTTGTTGCAGTAATGGTCTTTTTATTTTCTGGTCCTTAAATTGTCACTTCACTTTCATCTGGGCACGCCCCAGAGGTTGAAAACAACTGCAATAATGGACAAAATATGTAAAATTGTGACTTTTGCCTGTCAGTCACTCACCCCTGATGGTGGCATAGCTGGTGGTGCCCCAGCGCCTGCCTTCCACAGGAACATAGACATAGCGGCAGGGTTTATACCCTTGACAGGAACACCTTCTTCTGAAGCCGCAAACGCTGAGAACACTGAAGACAGAAAGACAACGGAATGTCAGGATTAAAGCAAAATAAAATCTCACAACAAATTATTTGTATCGCCAAGTCCTATTATGTCTTAAACGATGTAAAAGAAGGGCTCTTTCACTTGAAAGTTGAAATAAATCAAAAGCTGTTCGTAGCTACAGTAGTCAGTACTGTTGTACAGGGCTGAGACATGGACCCTTACAGCACAACAGGAAAGCACCCTGGATGGAGTAAAAGGCACTAGATGCCACATGGACGTAAGACCCTGTCCCTGATGTTAGATGGAACAGTGTGGAGGGCAGCGATTCAGAAAGTCCTAAGTTGGTGTTGGCTAGACCGGACTCTTGCATCGGGGAAAAAAAGTAAAAATGAACCCATTTTGACCTGAGATCAGATTCTAAAAATGTCTTCTACATCCTGACAGTTTTCTGAAAAAGCTATGTTTCTATCAGTCGTTCTTCGATTTTTCAAAAATAGCAGACCTATGAGCTTGTAGATCTGCTATTTTTCAATAGCTAAAGCATAACATAATGCTAACACCAAAAGGCGTTCCCGCCCAAAATGGGTCAAAAAGAAAAAAGATAGACACACAGTGAGTGTCATCAAAGGGGTAGGTTAGAGGTGCATGCACTGTAGGTAAGACTGGTATTGGTGTTATATACATTCATCTCTACACCAATGCAATGCATATGGCTCGAAGCCCAGCAACAGACAGTATGTACAGACCTGGAAGGGTGCCCCCTGCAGGACACACAGCTTTGTCGTCGTATTCCACCTGCAGGCTGACAGGTTTGTTGGGGTTGGGGACGATGGTGAGTTTCACAGAAGGGCAAGGCATGGGTTTCTTGTTAAAGGTCCCGCTGAATTGCAGCGTGTATTCCCCCCTGGATCGGCAATGGGATATGAACAAAAATGCAACAGCACATGTTATGGACTCCTCAACCTTTCAACCCTTCCCCCACCCGTGTCCCTAAAGCCTAATTTATACTTTGTGTTGCATGCCAATTGGTGTCTGATTTTCACCTGTACATTTCGGTTAAAAAACAAAAAATAACAGTACATTTCAGTGAATGGCAAATACCAGGGTTCCCACACATTTGTGTGGGACCCAAAAAAGTAACTAGGAAAACACACTGTTTTAAAAGCTCCCAAACAAATGTATTAACAGAGAAACAATACAACGTTTCTTCAGGTATCAAATAAAAAAGGGTACACTCACTTTGCTCCATGCACGCTTAATACAGTGAATTTGGCTTTCCCCTCTGCGTCTACTGGCTGGGACGTTGCATTCGTTTTCACCTGAAATATAATTAAATTATGTGAAGTTGTAAAGGTCCTGACTCCCCATCATGAATATTCAAATATTCCAAAGTCGAGGTTGCCTTTTGTTCACTCCGTTTTATTTTAAAGTGGACAATCAAGCCAAGGATATAATTTTAAAAAAACAATTCAGCACAAAAATACTTTAAAGAACAAATACAAATTATTACCTTTATATTTTGTTTTCAATTAACCCATTAGAACAGATATAAAAGTTCAGTGTGTCTTGTCGTGCCACGTTTGAGCTTGCACATCTGCTATTAACACTATTTTGTAAAAACTTTTAGAACTACTGATTTAGAAGTAATTTGTAGAACCGGAGCTTCCTTCCCGATAATGTCATAAGATTAAATTAAACTGGGCTTCCAGTAAATAAAATCTATAATGACTAAAACCCATTAGAATCTAATGGTACTAGTCCACTCCTAGGGATGTGACCAACGGTTGCAAAGGTACCAGTGTGACAGAAAGTCCTATAGATCTTTACATATAAACATAATTCATAGTAATATCCCAAATCCAATTGACCATTTACACTTGGTACACTAACCTTTAATGCAGAGGACGTGGACCTAAGCATGACTACAACTCTCTGGTCAGGGGAGGGGTTTCCCCACTCATCACAAAGCTGGATGAGGAAGGGCGTGGGGATGCCCTGCTCATTCAACACCTGCAAGGGCTAGAGCAAATAGGGGAAATGGTTAATGAGATTTAAAATAGCAGACATGTGGCTTAAAGCAACAGAATCTCATGACTGAAAACGTTTGTTAGGCCAAGTCCCAATCTGTGATTTGTGACACCGGGTGTTTCCTAAACAATTAGCACAATATGATGATGTTTTGTTCATATTTTTCACATCTCAGATGCTTTAATGAAATATCTGAGGCCATTAGGGTATTATGAATGCTTCTGAACATGCATTCTATAGCTACGTTGACCAATTCAAACACTCTTTAATATAATCTATTCTATTGCTACTTTGAAAATGTACTATTACTATTTAACTATTACACTGTTTCATCTTAAAATAACGGAAAATAGCAGATCTACAGCAGATCTTCTATTTTTGGTCCACGGCATGATTCCATAAAAGACTGCAGAATCCAAATGACTGAAATCAGTCGTGGCAACTGATAACTTTAAATAATCCATACAGACAGGGAAAGAAAATAACATAAAATGGCCCGGCATTGGGTGGTAAATGTACTGTAGGTATTTAATCTGGCAGTGAATGAGTTATGGTCAAGAGGGAAAGGGACGTTTTCTTACTAGCTCTGGTCCACTGAGCAGTTTAAGCTGTGCAGGTGCTCCGGGGTTCACCATGATCCGAAGAACCTCTGAAAAGCTTTTCCAGGTGAAGCTCAGCTCCCTGGCACCAAGGGTTCCAGAGAGAAAGCGTATGCCTGACACAGCAATGCGATGGTTGCTCTCCTGTGGTTTCAATACAAGACACAAACAGTGAAGACATCGCCATTCGAAACCTCTTCCCTGCATTTTTCACATCTGCCTTTTATCGCATAACATCACGCAAATCGGTACACAGTGGCCCTCATTTAGTGTAAATTCTGCCTTAAATTCGAGCGTGGGTTTTGGCGTGCACTCACGTCGCTACAGCATTTATGAAGCGATCGTAAATAGCTGATCCCGTCGTAAATTTGGGCGTACGCCGCGTTGATAAATGGCAAATTGCTGACCCACAATAACATACCAGGCCTGTGCTCCGAAGACTTAGCCTGGTTAATAAACCAGACCGAATCAGCCGTTGGCAAAAAAGAATTGCCTACCAGCGGATTACGGTCTGGCGAGAGCACGCCTCTTTCCTACAACCGAGAACAGGTCGGACCAATCGGGACACGGTATGCAATATGGGCGGGCTTTGGTACAGTGACGTTCAATGCTTGAGACTTTTGACTGACAGTAGCTCTGACCAATTGCGTCAAAGAGAAAATGTTTGAACCCGCCCCCTGGGAAATGAAATCCAAGTGGAGCCAGCCCAGACTAATATACCGCGACAGTGTTGTGTGATATTAGTCTGGCTTATTAGCCAGGCTACCGAAGACTACCTTTTCTAGTTACACTTCAAGAAGATCATCTTAACACTTTCATACCTGCCATGTGAGGCCAAGCTTTTGTTTATCCAAACCCTCAGCATCCACAGTGAGCTGATCAATGCAGGTGGAGGTCAGCACATCTGTTACATTTCCGTACTTGTCGTTGAGTTGCAAGACTGAAAAAAAGAAAGAAATCAGCCCCGTCTGAACTGAGTGGTGCTGTACTGTACTTGTACGTGTGTTTGTGTTAGGCTGCGCAACAGTGACACTTGGTGGTGAAAAATACGCTATTTCCGTGCTTAGACATACACAGAGACAGACATACAGACACACATTGCTGCGTATAGGAGTGGCTAGCATCACTCAACAATCAGCCTGGTATGTATACAATGTACCAAAAATAAGAGGACTATAAGAGAGAGAGAGAGAGAGAGAGAGCAACATACATTTTTGAGTGGTGTAAACCACTCCTACAACTGGCTTTTTTGTGCAGAAAAAATGAGCATGGTTGCTATGTTCACCCTGTTGTAATGACGTAATGAAATCACACCCGGGTGAACAGGGTGAACATAGCAACCATGCTCATTTTTTCTGCACAAACAAAGCCAGGTAATGAAATCACACCCGGGTGTGATTTCATTACGTCAGACATGATGTCATTACGTCAGACAGACCTTACACCACTCAGTTCACACGGGTGTGATTTTTTTCTGGAGGTCCCTGGCTGGCACAAAACATGATGCTGTTGTTCAAACTCACAGATATATCCAGGTAGTGTGTCACCGATCCTCACATTAGACACGTAAGCTAGCACGGATTTCAGCTTGGTTGGTGCATCCGGACGAGGGCTAAGAAAACACAAGCAAGTGCACGAAATGTGAACTTCATCAGCAGATGGAATTTGAGTGGAACGGATTTCAGATAGTGAATAATAAACTCCATTAAAGAGTTCTGCTTACACTACAGTGAAGGAGGTCTCCACGGACCCACCGGCACCTTGGTATGACACCTGGTAAAAGTGCTGGTCCTTCACCAGCGTTGGCACTTGGACGACGGGAAGCTTGCCCAGAGCCAGGTCCTCCAGGTTTCCGTCAGCGCTCCAGTTAACCTGAAGACGAAAGAGAGAAAAAAAAAGATACACATGCCATTCTCCGGTTTACTTCCCGTATCTGCGTGAAGTAGGCGGCCGCCTTTTTAGGAGACTGGAAGCATGTTGGAGTCTATTAATTCCAATGGAAGAGCAAACATGAACACAGCTTCTGAACCCTTCTTTAGCCCCGTGGTCACTGAACTAAATATTGGACCCGATGGTCATAAGTCACACAATCTTCCCACATTTTCATACTTAAATGGCTTTTTTCAGAGAGACAAATGAGGAGAAAACCTACTTTATAACAAGTACGTAACAGAGTACTTTTACATTACTTTTACACACTTAAAAAGTGTGAGCACTTCTTCCATAACGGACACACCTTGATCTGTGCAGCATGCTCCTCGGAGAGAGGCACTGCTTTGCCTCCCTCGTCGTACAGTCTGTAGAATAGGTTTTCGAGTGAGTCTCCTGCCACCCATTCTATCTTCTCCTTGTTCTTCAGCGTCATTTCGTCCTCGCCCTCCTGACTCCAGATCTCCACCTGGGACACCCGCGTGCTGGGGACGACCGTGACCTCCCTCATGACGGCCGCCATGCCCTTCTGACTCTGAACAACAGCGCCAAAGAAGGATGAGAAGGAGGAAGATGACAGCGGTGTTGACAACTTCGTCAACAAATAAAAAGTAGACTAAATGTTAGGGGAGGGACTAGTTGAGAAGAGATCCAGTAGAACTAAGAGATACCATGCTTGTAGCTTGTAAATAAACTGTAGATTTAGCCTACTAAAAACTTTTGTTGTGGTCTATTTTTAGTTGCCTAAAGTCAACTCAAAATAGACCACAACAAACATTTCAGATGACTAAATCTAAATGGATGTTTAATCAAAAGACTGACTAAAACGACAAATCTTTGCTGTCAAAATGAACACAGGAAGACAGTGAGAGACATGTCCAAAGTTCATGGATTAATACAAAAATAAACTCTCACTGCCGAAAATGTTTGTATGACCCAATGTGCGATTTGTGAAACGGTATACACTAGCACTGATTCCTAAACAATTATCACAATATATAAAATCATGATGTTTTAGTAATATTGTTCCTGCTGTTCTACAAACTGCCAAGCAGGTGAAGAAATCACAGATCGAGGCTTACCTTTTGCTTTCATATGAAATATTCAAGACTATTAACAATTTGGGTGCCGGAGAATTTTTCAGAATAAAGGTGTTAGGGTGCTAAGTAGATGAGATTTTACTCCCCCCAGTTGTGTGGTACAGCCCTATGGAATATATGGAATGCACATGCTAATAAGGAAATAGGTAGCTGATATATTGCACTTTTACCTTAGCACTAGGTATACTCTTGGTTGCTTGTTTTTGCAGAAAATGCACTAAAGACTTCTGGTGATTAGTAGTTTTTGTTCCCTACCTATGTTGAATACACTTATTGTAAGTCGCTTTGGATAAAAGCGTCTGCTAAATGACTGTAATGTAAATAAAAAGTATTTAAAATGTTGCTTTGATGCTCAGATTATTCTTAGGAAGTATTAAGTTGTTTTTTTTATTAGCATATGCATTCCATACTGTACATTCCATAGGGCTAGACCATAAGGGCATATGACATCATCAACATTGCAACAGGAGCAGTTCCTATTGCGTTAAAGATTCTCTATTTATGAAAGAAATACAATATTTAAGGGGTCCCAGGCACCCCTCGCTTTTATTTGATAGGACGTGTGTGGATGTCCTTATTCAAGTGTTAAGATTTTATGGAAGATGCTTCTGAACATAATAACAGTAAAAGTAATGCATTGAGAGCTTGTAGTAATGCATTGAGAGCTTGTAGTAATGCATTGAGAGCTTGTAGATAGGCTATTTTCACTGCACAACATGCTTTCATAGAAGACATTCAAGACATGCTGGCTTCTATGGAATCCAAATGTCAGTCGCCACGTTCAGGATCCTCGTTTAGGAATCAGCAACTGAGAACCTTAATCCATGAAAGTTTCAGCCACGGAAAAACTTACAGGCACAGCAAATTTGGCCTTTAGATTCCTTCGCTCTCTTTTCATGTTCTTCAGCTTTATCGGCTCTGTGGTTACGCGACCGGCTCCCGTGCTACTGCAGTCGATGGCCACTGATGGGAGCTGCTGCACCTGGAACACCACAGGGGAAAACTAATAATAAATCATCTGACACAGTAGAGCACATGTCACTGTACAGTGAGGTTTTTTTTATGTCAGATTTTAACATGTCACCCTACCAACAGAACAATATAATTAAAGTAAAAAAAATGCCTTTTGGAAAAGCTGCAAATGAACCCCGGAAGCTTCTACACTATTCCCTCCACTTAAACTAAGATGAAGTTACTGTAGCACGTGACTTTTCACCTTATGAAGACCTCCCAAGGTCGAAACATATTGGCAGTTGGCTTTTAATTTAAAAAACAATCCTCTTTATTACTCCCGAGTGCCCGGATCATGTGTTGATTTTTCAAATGTCTTGATCCCGTTTGAACCGTGAGAGCGCCATTTTCACTTTTTACTATAGTTACCTTTTTACCTCCTTGTTTTTGCTGATGGGAATTATCGTGTCGAAGACCTAATAATAAAGGCACAAAGACTATGAACATATGCTGTAGGGTTGTCTCTTTGTTTGGAGTGAATGTTGGAGTGAACCATTACATTTCATTTGCAGAGGTTGGAGAAGGATGAAAATAAGAAGGCCTTCTTATTTTCATCCTTCTCCAACCTCTGCAAATGAAATGTAATGGTTCCCACCGGTGGGGTTGTCTAAGAGACGGTAAACATGGAGGACGAACACTGGCGACTAACATTCTATGACAAACACTCTTGCTCAACCCAGATGACTTAACCCATTTAGACCTGAGGGCGATTTAAAAAAAGGCCATCTCACCTAAGCTTTCAGAAAATCTAATTCGTTCTTCTCCTGCCAAAAAACAACAACAAAAACAAACCAAAACAGGAAAAAGCTTTCCCGGGTTTTAAAAGGTATAACGTCGTCTACGCTTTCCGAGTCTTAACGGGTTAAATACTGAGTGAGAACTGACTCACCGACAACGCCTCTCACTCTTTATTACTTTCTTGAGTGGGATATTGTCTGCTGAGCTGGATCCAATGTTTTTTATTAAGTTAACATGTGAAATGTGGATGTAAGATGCCCACAGAGATCGCTCATGCAGCAAATCCAAGGATGATCGCAGCTTAGTTAGCACGATCGCAAGGGTAGCTAATTAAAGTCAATTGGACCAAATGGACACGTATGGGTCCATTTTCTTAGTATTGAGGAATGCATTCATGATTGATTTTTCTCAAACGGGACAGGATTATTTTTGCTCCACGACAACCACAGACTGTACCAGCCTGGCAACCGATGTCCAGTGATAATCATAAACACGGAACATAACATGCCTCGCAGCAAACAATCAGCTTGGGGTGAGCCGCGATGTTTCCAGCTTCGTCGTGGATTTCAACATCGAAGATGATAGGGTTGCCATTCTCTACGGTCATGACTTTGTCCTTTCCTTTCACGTAGATGGAATGAGGGTTGCCTGCAAAACATTAACAACACAGCTCAGGACCCAGTGTTAGTTATACAGACTGACTTTGTTGACCTGGGAACCCCCCAAATGTCTACATGTCCCATCCTCCCCCCTTCTCTCACACTCACACACACACACACACACACACACACACACACACACACACACACACACACACACACACACACACACACACACACACACACACACACACACACACACACACACACACACACACACACACACACACACACACACACACACACACACACACACACACACACACACACACACACACACACACACACACACACACACACACACACGGCCGGTCAAGCTTCTAGTCACCACAACCACAGCTGTACAACATCTGGCACACTTTGTTGCCATGACTACAACCTCTCAAAAGGCCCCTTACTTCACCGCTCTATCAGCACAAAAGGATGTTTCTTCTCATCACTGACCCCCAGGTTAGTCAGTGTTTATTATGACTGAATAGTTCACATTCACTGGCCCATTTATTGCTTCACAAGCAGCAGTGGAATAAGTACACACATTTATTTTAAGCAACAAGTAGCAATACCACTTGCTTCTCATTATCTAATTTTTTGTAATTTGTGTGTGTGTGTGTGTATGGTGGGATGTTTACATTACCCCAAACATTTTTCAAAGTAAAATATCCCCCAAGTACAGTACTTGAGTAGTTACTTTCCACCAGTGTTAACGAACAAATGAGGCATGCAGTTTTTGCCAGAGGGGTCGTCTGAAAAATGTAAATTTTAACAGTGCTGCGACTACAGCTGTCATTGTAGTGTTGTAATACGAGTTCTTGGAAGCATATTTATTGTTCCACTTCCAAATTAATACGGATGCAATCTCACCAGGAAGGAGACTGATCTTGACCGTCTGAGAGTCCACCGAGAGGCCAGGCAAGCTCACTTTCAGGTCATGTTGTTTCTGCAAAATAATACATTATTCATTTATTATTCAACCTATATTTAACTGGGGGAAAAGACAATAGCTTTTTATAGATTTGTGAAAACTTTTGCATTGAACTTGGCTTTAAAATGTTGTTTCTGTAATGAATTGGGCCATTGACAGTTTTGAGGGGGAAACTAAAAAAGTACTTTACACACCAGAAGGCAAACTATTGAAAAGGATTTGGAACCCCCTCAAGGACCGTTACGGGTCGCTGGACTTTGAGAACCACTGCTTTGAAATGAAACACAAGGATTGCTAGAAGTACTAGTGCTTTACTCTCTAACCTCACTATGGTAGTGCACTTTGCCCCTCGCTTTGACGCCTGTGATGGTGAAACTGGTCCCTCTGGCATTGGTTCCCTGGAAACTGACATCCACGTCGCCACTGAAACAAAGTAAACACAATAAAGCAAATTTAGCTGTGGATGCGCACACACGCACGCACGCACACACACAGCGCAGCACACGCACACACAGTGATGTGTCAATAAAGCTGATTCTGAAGACAAATTAAATCTGCCAAGTCCGAAAAATGTAATCTTTATTTGTGAAACAGTGTCAAAGGAGCCATACCTGGAAGACTCAACATGTGTTCTATTGCACTTCAAATACTCCATTCCATCTTAAAATAACAAATACAAGGAAATGGACCATCTACAAGCTTATATGCCCATTTTCAGTGCATGACATGCTTCCTAAGAAGACATGCTGAATTCTATGGGAATTCAAATGACTGAAATCAGTTGTGGCGACTGATAACTTTAATCCATGATTAATTTATGTCAGACCAGAGGGATTGTCAATGAGTGACAAGAGGGAGGGAGGGAAGGAGAGCTCCTCTTCATGCTTGCCTGAGAACGTCTCTGTATCCCCAGCTAAGAGTTAGCTAGTATAGTCTAGGATTACGTGCTGAACAAACTCTGCAAAAAGCAAGGAAAAGTGTAAAAACCCACCTGCATTCCAGCAGTGGTTTGAGACCAGGAGGGGGCAGTGCTGGGTTTCCAAACTTATCCTTGATCTCCAGGGGGAGGTCAAATGGCACCCCCACATGGAGAGGGGCGGTCACTGCACACACCACAAACCTTTCAGCGTTTGCCTCTTAGGGAAGAACAGAAGAAAAGGTGGTTAGGGAATGTATCATGATTAGCTGATTTGGGACAGACAATCTATACTAGTATAACCCACTGGTTCTCAACCTGTCCCCTGTAAAATTACATTATAACTACCCTAAACAAACATTAAAGTCCATAGACTTGGCTAACCCTAACCCAATTCTAGTGCTGTCTACGTAACATGCTATAAGTCTGTATAAAATGCTATCTAAGTCTACATAAAGTGCCATCTAAGGGGCTAGGGCAAGTGCTACGGGCCATGATGGAGTCTGAAAAGGTGGGTTTTCAGACTTCGGGGGAAGATTGGGAGTGAGGCTGCAGTTCTGATTGTAATGGGAAGTGCATTCCATAGTTTTGGAGCCTGGACAAACGTGCATGACATTATTTAAATAAACTAGAAATACGAGGGAATGACAGAGGGAGAAATCAACTTTTAACGTCTACCCGACAGGAGTTTTCATGTTGCACAGCAAGACTACGGTCATTAGTATTATTGCCATCACCTGGGTGGGTCAAGCGTGTAACTTTCCCCGACATTAAGCCGTGTATATGTTCAACAACACAGCCATGCAAAATAACATTGACAGCTATGAGGTGGCGAAAGCTTGACCTGCATAGTAACAGTTGCTAAACTATTTGGATTGGCATGGGACAATCGCTTTTTGGGGTGGGATTTAGCGAAGGGCAAATTAACTCTTTGATATTGCCATGTTTCATTCATAATATTATAATTAATAATGCAATCAGACATGTACACAAAACTATTCAGCTTACAGCATGTCAATTTGTGCCACGCTGCAAGACTGTACATCTGCTATTTTTCTTTTTATGTCAACAAATGTTTGGAGAAGTTTTAATACATTTGATTTTTTTTAACACAAATACTCCCTTCTGAGGGTCCCTGGTACAAAACGTTTTTATATGGGGGTCCGTGGCCAATATACAGTATATCATTTTGGGGGTCATTGACACAAAAAAACATTTGAGAACCAGTAACATAAAGAACATTGGGCTGTTACCTGTGATAGTGAATGAAAGTGAGTAAATAGGAAGAGGTTTTCCACCAAAGGTGTTGCTGTCGTCGAGCACAGTTTTGAGGTAGAGAGTATGCTTCCCGAGCTTGTCCAGATTCTCTGCACAAACATGGAGATGCGGTGTGATGTTTTGATGACCATATTGTAAACGGGACATTAAAGTCAAAAAAATTACATGACCACAACACACACACACACACACACACACACACACACACACACACACACACACACACACACACACACACACACACACACACACACACACACACACACACACACACACACACACACACACACACACACACACACACACACACACACACACACACACACACACACACACACACACACACACACACACACACACACACACACACAGTAGAATAGTACCCATGGGTTTAAACCAGTATCCCCACGCTGCTCCATGCTTCGCTATGTGACAAGTTATCTCCTGATCACCATCAGGACCTGCATATGAAGGAGATTAATTATGACAAATTAATACACGGCTATATTTCAAAAGTATCTATGCGTTTTGGTGATAAGAGCAATAATTAACCCATTTAAACTGGAAAGCATCCATGTCATTTTAGATTTGGCTATTCAAAAAGAGCAGATCTACACACTCACAGCATGTCACTTTGTGCCATCTGCTATTTCTGAACATTTTGGATGTTCAATGAAAGTGTTCATTTTGCAAGAACAAAATTCCCCTGTCAGCCTTCTGATTGGTCCCTGCAGGCTCTTTCTGCCATGTTCCGCCCTGGTTCCGCCTTGTTTATATTGAATTTGCTAAAACAAACATGATATGCCCAGTCGCTGACACAAAACATTTTTGGGTTGTTGGGTTTGCAGTAGCTCTGATCCATAGGTCTAATGCCCTCATTAGAGCTCTGATCCATAGGTCTAATGCCCTCATTAGAGCTCTGATCCATAGGTCTAATGCCTTCATTAGAGCTCTGATCCATAGCTCTAATGCCTTCATTAGAGCTCTGCTGCTCTTCTCATCCCATAGCCTTAATGCAACGGCAGCAAAGGGCATTAGGGCCATGGACCAGAGCTAGGTTTGCAGCCAAATAAAGCTATTTGGAGGTCCTTGGCACGAACACATGTCTACTACTGATGTAGAAGGCATTTGTAGAATCGGCCTCAGGTCTTAATGAGTTAATAACTGCCAACAATTAGCTGGCATTGGGGAATCTGAAAGGCATTTGAAAGGTTCAGCCAACCCTGATTGAACGCTCAACAACTTCAAGACAGTCGAGCACGGTGGCCATGCAATAACACAGATGATCTTACCATGCCAGACCACTTTGAGCTCAATCTCCAGTTTCTGTGTGCTGCTGTGTTTCTGTTGGCTGCTGTGTGTTGGAAATCTGGATATCAACTCCCCTTTCTTGTTCGTAATATCGACACGAAGCGGCCCTGAAAACAGAACAAACAACAAGTGTCATTATTAGGAACACCATCAACATGCATACCTATCAACGTTGTCTCTATTGGGTGAAAACCTCATACTGTATGTCCAAAACTATTTCTTTTCAGGATTTGAATTCAAAGCAGCAGATCAATAAGCTTAAAATGGGACGATACTCGTAATTATAGTTTATCGTGAAAGAACTCAACAATAATCGTATTGCAGATATTTAAATTTATAGTGAAAATGTCCTCCGTCATACGCTAGGATGAATTAGCTTTTGTTGACTACCACTTAAACCCTCTACAGTACTTGATATAACATACCTGTAAAGAACGCGTATTTGGTATGCTCTTATTTCAGTCTACAGAAATCTATTCGCCAAAAATAGTGAGAGTGGCTGGATGGTAACCGCAAGGTTGCCAGTTCGAACCCGGGCTCCCCCAGAGTTAGTGTCGAGGTGTCCTTGAGCAATACTCTGAACCTCTGATTGCCCCTGATGTGCTGATTGGTGCCTTGCATGGTTTCCGCTGCCATCGGTGTATGAATGTGCGTGTGAATGGGTGAATGAAATGCACAATCTAGGTAAAGCGCCTTGGATAATAAAAAAAATGCACCATTTACAGGTGGTTTCTGCCTGGCAGCGACAATATAGTACTTAGTGGGCAAGGCTGAGAACAATGGGAAGGTGAGGCTGGAGTGCTACGTTGCGACAGTATTACCTAGTGCAGTCCCTGCAGCATATACAGCATTTTGCGGCCATTCGTTCTTATCGGGCCAACTCACATTCAGCTTATCTGGCAGCCTGGAACAATGAAACACATCAAACTCATCAATGCTCCATCAATGCCAAACAAAAAAAATCTTTTGTAAACAAAATCAACTGTAAATTTAGACTAAAATATGACTAAAACTAAATGGAAGAGAGATCAGAGATATACCATGCGGTACAACTTAACTTTCAATCAGGGTTCCCACGATTTTTTTAACAATGAATTTTCAAAACTTTTCCAAATTCACATGCCCATACGGTGCAATGAGACCCTTACTCCAGTGCCATCAACGTCCCAAGACAGACTCGAGTGCAGGTGTCACATTAAAACATAATTGTGTATTCACATTTTTCTGGAGGGATGTTATTACTACTCTATATACCAAGCCAGCAGGTGAATTGGCTCTCAATTCTCTTTGCACTCACTTGGCTAGTTCACCATCAATTATTTTCTTGATGGAAGAATTGGTGGCAGTCCTGTCTATCTTACTAATAAGTAAAGCTCGGCAGGGTTCTTCGTGAAGTGCTTTTGGTTCCTGAGAAAACCAAGAGAAGGTTAAGAAGTTTAGCACATTTACCGTAAATCCATACAGAAAAGCAGCTTATTTTTACAATTATTTGATAGTGATTACAAAGATTGTTTGGTTCCTCACCAGAGCCAGTTGGACGTATCCGACCGTGGCATAGACATCGTCATCATAGGTACCATAGAGCAAAAAATGCACTATAGTGCCGATGAGGATGGGTTGCGTTTTCTGAGACTTGACCTATACAAAAGGAAGTGTAAAGTTTGGACATCTCCACAAATTAATTTCAAAAAGAGCATGTAGTCACTAAATGGCAGGAGAAATGCTCACAAGTTGGCCTGTTTTGTATCGTTTGCCATCCCATTCAATGGAGGAAAATGTAGTCCAGGGGTACTGTTTCTT
Organism: Electrona antarctica; assembly: GCF_951216825.1. Taxonomy (NCBI): domain Eukaryota; kingdom Metazoa; phylum Chordata; class Actinopteri; order Myctophiformes; family Myctophidae; genus Electrona; species Electrona antarctica. The sequence goes on along the minus strand of NC_136801.1, from coordinate 11,946,271 downwards.
CTTGGTGGCCACATCTGGTCTTGAGATTACAGTCTTGGGGGTTTCAAACTTCACTTGCTTGTCCTGTTCCTCATGGCAGCTAGCAAGCCACTGGGTGAACTCCTTCTGGATTTTAACCCGTTGTTCCTGTGAATGTTATTAAAAATTAAGATTAGAAAGAGATTTTTTTTAATGTTGCGGCAACTAGTCACACGTCATCTTCCCAACAGAATCAAGGATTGGGGCTATCCGATTTTGGTTGTTTCTATCCGTGGCCAGGCATTTTGAAGGGTATCGATGAGCTTCAATTGAGCTGCTTTTGTGTCAGATATAGTGCGTTGCAGTCCCGCTCGCTTTCAGAACAACGAGGGCACCAGAAGAGAATAGATTTTTCCATAGATGTTTCAGAAAGTATTTATTTTAAGACCTTTAAGCCTCGGACAATGCCAACTCGGCTCCTGACAAATCATGAAAATAAACACACATTTTTGGGCCGAACAAATAATTAGAAAGAAGAAAAACTTTTCTTCTAATTATTTGTTCAGCCCAAACAATTGTGATTTCATGATTTGCCAGGAGCTGAGTTGGCTTTGTCCGAGGCTTAAAAGGTCTTTAAATAAATACTTTCTGAAACGTCTATGGAAAAATGAATGGGAAATTCTCTTCCGGTGCCCTCGCAGGGGACGCTCTATTCAGTCAGCCACATTTTTAAATTGGCACAATGAAATTGGAACTTTCTAAGATGTCCAAAGTAAGAGAACTGATACATTTAAAACACAACTATATAGGGGCGTGGGTTAAATACGCTCCTATGTCCTTGTGTAATTTTGTATTTTTGTAATTTTTGTTATCCGTCATATAGAGGGTATGTGCATGCATAAAGTGAGTGGCAAATCGAGTGATTAAGTGTGTCGCAAAGTGAGTTTAACGTTGTTTAACATCATTTAATGCAATCAGTCACACGCATACCCTCTATTATGTACCATAGAATCTCACAAGTGACTTGAAACAGACAGTATCAAATATGATTGACTGACTATCGTAAATGATAAAGCCGGGACAATTTGTTTAGAATTGGACCACAATTCTTATGAGATGATTCTAAGATGACCCAATGATGACCCAATGTTATTCTCCACACAGAAATTACTTTTTATGTTGCTGTACATGAATGTCATTTCTATTGACAGTTAATGACAATTAATCGTTAAGTTTTAATAGTTTAACGCAACTTACGTTTATCTGCGCATGCCGAGACTAAACAATTAACGCAACTTACGTTATTTGGTGGGGAAAGTATTAATTGTCGTCTTGCCTGTCCATTGACAATACGGGTGAATATGGTTCCCTTGCTCCTCAGCTTCGGCTCCAGGTCAGTGAAGGTCAGCTTGTTTGTGCTGACTTGGAAGGCATCGTCTGTAAAAAGCACCCCTGAAAAGCGACTGAAAACTTCTGCAGGCAGAGACAGTCCTTTACTGGGCTTGGGCTTGCACCAGTCAAACCTACGACAAATGCACAATGATAAAAGGATTTAAGTCAGTGGCCTTCAAGCTGTGCACGGTATGCAGAAACCCATAATGAAATGCACAGGAACTTTTGAACTCAATTACTTGTGTTAGTGCACAGAGACTAGAGTCACTCACACAAGAGTTGCCTTGATGCAAGTAATATTAAGTGTCAAAGAGGGTCAGCTGGATCCTCATTGACAGACACCTCAGCTATGCTGAACTGAAGTGACTGGAGTAACTTGAAAATGACTGAAGACGTGTTTACTGTGACTAGGGTAAGCTTACATTTCATATCACAAACACCATATAGTGAAAACTCCTGTAACTGTAACAAAAAAAAAATCTAAAAAATAAATAAAATAAAATTATGAATCGATTTTGAATCGTTCATAACGGGAATGGCGATTCTAATTTGTCTGTCTCAGCTAAGGGTGTCCTTGATTACATATGTTGAAGACCCCTCATTCTGATTAAAAAAAATATATATATATATGGTGTAAAATGTTAAATAAAAGGGTCATTATATGAATCCTAATTTAATATAACTCCAATGTTGAGATATAGAGTGTATGTGCAATTGCGCATGCATAAAGTGAGTGGCAAATAGAGTGCCAAAGTGAGTTTTCTGACTTTTCTGTTTGGATGTATGGGGTCAAGGCCAGAAAGTAGTTTTTTTGCCACTCAGTAGGCATTCCCACATAACTTCCGGGTATGATGATAATTATGTCACACACATACCCTCTATATACTGAGGCTATTAAAGTAGAGAAAAAGCATGATTTGTTTTAAGTATTCTTCCACAATGAATAATTCTGTAAAAGTACATGAAAAATAAAACAATAACCAATATATGAAGACTTTCAAATATACAATATAGAAATCCTTACTCAGATACTGTGGTGTATGGAATCAGTCGTCCATTCCAAAAACACTCAAATATGTCCCTCTTTCCACGGGCTTCATTCAGGCCATCAGTCTCGTCGTCATCTTCAATGGGTGCTGACATAAGCAGAAACAATGGATACTAATTTAGCTAAATTAGAAGCACAGTCATGATTTAAAAGAATATGAGGATTATAATTTAACACATTCCCTGTGATTCACATTATTCCCGACTTTTTACCATTGTCTCTCCCTGCGGAACACCAACTTTTGTTTTATATGATTTATTCACAGTTTTTTGATAACTTTTAAGACATGGTTTCTGTCGGACAAACCGGTGACGCCACGCGGTTGGATCATGTGACCGGAAACAAAACAGACTCTCGATTCTCAGGGCTTCTGGGAAATCGAGGCACAATGCAAAGTCTATGGTGCGTAATGGCCGCATCCATTGAGCTCTGTTCCCCGTTGTTGGTGGAATATTTTTCGACTCAAACACAACTGGAACTATTTTCAGGCGGATTTTCATGAAATGGAGGTACAATCCAGAATGGGTGATTCTTCAAAGGTTAGTGAAAAACTGCGGCAGGGAAACGATGTTTCACATGGGAGTCAATGTGTTAAGATTATAATTGTTTGAAATAAATACAAAATAATATGAAAGAAAGGCATATGAAAGCCATCTTAATCCCACTAACTCTGTGGTTCTCTACTCCCAGGGAAGTCCCTTCATTATTTTATTTTTTTAATAAAAAATAAAAAAACATTGGCCAAATTGCCAAATAATATAAGAAATAGGCAGAAATTGTGAAAATAGCATTGTAAGGTTGTAGATCGGCTATTTTCAGAATATTTATCTGTGGAACCGAGTTAAACATAATTCTACATTCTGTAGTGCTCATCAGGTTGAACTCTCCAATTCAAATATGATTAATTTGGGGGGTCGTGGCCTGAACGGCTGAGAATGCTTGGACAATGAGCTAAAAGTAGCCTGGCACCACCTTTGTGTACTGCATCTCAAAAGGAGCATTCATTACCTATCATGGCATGGGGGTCTTCCGGGTAGGTCTCCCTATCGTACATGAAGGGATGGTACCTCAGGACTCCCTCCACTTTTCCTCCGCCCTCTACCTCGGCCTTGAACTCAAACGTGTCAGTGGTGGCATTTATGTACAGAGTCTGCATATCATCATCAAGCTGCCGGAGGTTCATCACACAAGGAATTTTGGTAGGTTTTTCCCGCAAGGTGATCTAATGAAAAAGACATTAAATTCAACATTCAAAACAATCATTGGATGCACAGACAGACACTGGTTTCTCGAGTATATTCTGAGATGTTCCGATATTTTTTCCATATGGACCCTAACAGGTCTGTAACTGAGTTTATCAGAGTTATGGGGGTCCTTGAAATGAAAAGGCTTGAGAACCACTGATCTAGGAATTTAAAAAAAAACACACCCGTGTGTAGTGAGGGGCGCTAATATATTAAAGTCTAACTCATGTGGATTAGGTGATGTAATGGTGATGTAAAACAAATGGTGATAAAACAAACATTAATAAATTATGGACTTGGATGGTTATTTGTCTCAACTGCTCAATTGTTAAAGCGCAGCTACAAGTTAGTAGTAGTAATGATAACGTAACTAGTACAGCAAGTGTATAAAAGTGCAATAGAGCGCCGAAGTCCTGACGTCACTCGCTCGATTCCCCTGGTTCACGGAAGTAATTTCTCTATGGAGAATAACATCTTAAAATAGTTTCATATAAGCGGTGTGGTCCAAAAATAAACAAGCTGTCTCGGCGTTATTGTCAGGGAGGTGTCTCTGTATCGTTTGAGACAGTCAGTCACTCATATATGATAGTCTGTTTCTAGCGAAAATGTAACTAATTCAGTAGCAGTAACAATAGCGTTTTCTCTCAGTCAGTTGATTCTTCATATCCATATGAGTGAAGCGGCCTGGATGATTTGCTTATTATATGAGGCGATCTAAAATCCCCCTATGGGGATTACAATGCAAATAAAAAGTACATGAACCTGTGGATTTGCACCCTCTACCGATATTGACGTCAGACTTCGGTGCTCTATGTCATGAAGCATTCAAAATAGGACTGTATATGACAGAATTGTGTGATAAATTAGTCAAATTACGTGGTATCGGTTTGGCATAGACTGGCATACTCACCGACACCAATACCAGAATTTTAGGCAGTATTGGCCGATACTGGTATTGGAATAACTATTTTCAAGCACATATTCCTGTCCCATTACATTAGCCTGTCAGTCAATGTCAGACAGAAACTTTGTCATTTTTTAAATGCCCACACGACTATTACCTGGCCCACTGCTGCCACCTAGTGGCATAAACGAAATATAGCATTCTGACCCAGGGGAAATTCAATCCATATGGTACATGTTTTTTTAATTGGACCATAATAACAAAAATTGTGTTTGATCAAATCAAAATCAAAATACAGATATTTAAAAAAAATCGCACAAGCCAAATTGAATTATTGACATTTTGCAAAAACAAGTCGCCATGATTACAACAATGCAAAATCCAAGCCTTTTAAAGATTTATATTCACAAGAACAGGCATTTTCTCATGAGAACACATTAAAGTCAGAGCATATACAAGGATTTGGGGAACCTGCACAAATTGCAATCCCTGTATCAATAAACAACAAAAAGCAACAGTGGAACAATTACCTGAATGTCAATGTTTTGTTGGGGATCTTCTATTGGAGCGGACATCCCCGTCATATTCCCATGCGGGCCATGAATGTAATAGTGATAGACATGGCTAAAGATAGAATACAATAATAATAATGCATTATGTAGCATGCAATCAGTCAAAGTGGATAATTTGGGATAATCTGATAATCTAAATTGCTGTGAGAGGGGGCAGGCGAATACTCACGCTAGTTCTCTCATACAGCCTTCAAAGTCCTGTTTAAGCGTGGCGATGTGGTCTGGCTGCACTCCTGTGATGACCACCGCTGTGAAGCTCTCCTTCTCAAACTCCTCAGCAATGAGATCACGGAGAAAACCATCATCATCTTGCTTCACGTGTGACGAGTCACCCACCTGCAAAATAGCACAATGTGCCCAGTTGTGGAAAAAGTACTCACATTTTTTACTTAACTCAAGGTATCAATACTGCAAAGCATCAATACTAAAGAGCCCCTGAGGGAGAGAAGCGTCTGGGAATGCCCATTATCATATGGACCTTCTTTTTTTGACGTTTTCGGGCCGGGGAGGGCGTAAAAGTGTGTGCTGATTAGTAAGGCCAGGCGGGGGCCTCTGGCCAGCAGTTAGGGCCCAGGTACTTAATATCAGTGTCAAAACACTATCCATGGCTGTATTCACATTTCACAGGGACGTAGCTGACCATTTGGTTGACCTTCTCGTAGGATATTTGTGCTGCCCCCCCCCCCCCCCCTCCCGACGAGAGCGCTGCTATTCCTCATCCAGATTGGCTATTTTCGCTGTTTGTGAGCATGCACACACGGCCGCTCGTTATTACGCGGCGGAGCCACGGAGAAATCTGTTATTTTGAGGGTCGGCTCGGCACTTTTTTGGCACATTTTGTTGCCCCCTCGGCGTGTTGCCCTACTCGTAGTGCGTATTGCACGTATAGGTAGCGACGGCACCAGGGCTGGACTGGGACAAAAATTCGGCCCGGGCATTTTCGCGTGAATTTGGCCCAGACCGGCCCACCACAACCAGCGCGCAGATAGGCAACATAATATTATGTGCCCCCCCCCCCCTGCACTGCACCGCCGGGGGGGGGGGGGGGTCAGGGGGGGCGCTACCCCAGAATGGCAGCACGCCCGGACCTTTCCTGGTGGCCTGCCGCCTATTGGCCTGCCTGCCTGTCAAAAAATAAATAAAAACGTTTTTTTTTTTTTTAATCATGGCGGCCCCCTACGGTCGCGGCCCACCGGGAAAATGCCCGGTATGCCCGGTGGCCAGTCCAGCCCTGGACGGCACTGTGTATTCAAGCCATGGATATATGGATATGGTGACCATCTGCTGTTATGCACATAATTTCCCATTGATTGGTTGAGTTGGTGGCTCCTCGATCATAGCTATGATAGATCCCCAATTTTCTGTGGAGACCGGCGACAGAAGCGTGCAAAAGCAGCAAAACGAGGGGCCTCTGGTTCTCCCCCCAGTGTGGGTGGTGGTGGTGCTGTAAGCTTAGCGGTGTGGTGGACGCCAACAGGTTTAGGCGTCCTCGCGTCGAAAATAAGTTTTCCCTGGACAAACTTATTTTTCTTTCTCCGGTGCCATCGCGTGTCTGTCTGTCTTTGCTGTCTCAAGAATCAAATGAAGAATGAGGTCGGGACATTGTGTGCGCACATGTTTATATGTCGTGGCGTGAAAACCGGTTCTGGGGGGATGCAGAGGTATGTATAAAGATCTTTTGAAAATAACAGATCTACAAGCTCACAATGCATTGCGGTGCAATGCTTGTAGATCGGTTGGGTAATGTATGTTTTGTAATAAGAGAGAAACTGGCATATAAAGTGAAGGGAGTGAACCTTGCATTTTCGCTAACCAATAAGAGTGCAGAGGGGCGTCACTCCAAATGTGGTGACGTCAGTGTTCTCCACTGTGTGGAGACGTGAGCCGAGGGGGGCCATCTCTTTCAGGCTACACTACAGAACCACCGATATACTGTATGCCCTGCAGACTCCACTCATCCACTACTTTTGATTTATTTGAACATGGCGAGACACTCACTTTACGGTTTCTGATAACACCACTGTAGATGTCCTCTTTGTTCTTCTCTTTTTTCTCAAACTGTTCTTTTGAGATGATCAGCTCATGGACATCTGGACAGCCTACTGGTCTGCTAATCATCTACAAAGACAGAAACACACATTTAACATCCTTATTTGCGTGAACTGTGACACCTTCTCGTTTCACCATACAGGCATTTGTAGAAAGAAATAACTAGCCATTTTAATAATAAAGATTTCATCAAAGTAAGTAAACAAGAGTGAATAACAATAAGAACTGATGCTGTGGGAGGAAATGGCAAAAGAGATTAATGAGTAATAACATTTGCATTGGAAGAAGATAGAAAGAAGAGGAAGAGAAAACAAAATAAAAGGAATGAAGGAGTTAACAATTAGAGGGTTAAAGGGATAGTTCAGATTTTTTGAACTTAAGTTGTATGAAATACTTGCCATTAATATAGTGGTTGCAACTGTATTCATTGATTGCCCGAGTCCCATGGTGGGAGTTCTACTCTGGTTTTGGTCAATATTAAGTAGTTCCGGTCATTTTGTGGGGGGCACTGGGGCCACGCAGTAAAAGAAAATTAATCCACAAAACGAACGTAATTTGTATTGTTGACCTATTTCTAAAATATTAGCGCGACTTTCGTTCAACTTTGACACCTCTATCACATGGAACTATTTTTTGGGCGTAGTGATATGGACACAAAAAACATAGTTCTGTGTGATAGAGGGGTAAAAAAAGAACAGAAGTTGCACTAATATTTTAGAAATAGGTCAACAATACAAATGACGTTAGTTTTGTGGATTAATTTACTTTTACTGCGTGGCCCCCAGTGCCCCCCACAAAATGACCGGAACTACTTGATATTTCACCAAAACCAGAGCAGAACTCCCACCACAGGACTCTGGAAATCAATTAATACAGTTGCAACCACTATATTAATGGCAAGTATTTCATACAACTTAAGTTCAAAAAATCTGAACTATCCCTTTAAGGGTTAAGGAAGGGAGTAGCAGGGCAGGAAAGAAATACCAAACTTGATAGGTAGAGCCCTATGAGGCATTCTGAAGATTTGACAGGTTATCAAGGTAATTACGGGACCCCACGAAGAAGTAAATCCTCCTGGAGAGCATTGCAGGGCGTATTTAATTTTCTCAAGGTTTAAGAATAACATTATGTCTTTCAACCAAAGGTATGATTTGGGGGGAGTGGAGTCTTTCCAGTCTAGAAAGACGATGCTGAGCTTTTATGTTACACGTTTTAGGGAGTACGCCAAAGATTGCCACTTCAGGACAAGGATGTAAATTTGTATTTAACATTTCTGACAGGGACCCAAAAGTGGCAGTCCAGTATTGCTTTAATCGAGAGCATGACCAGAACATGTGTTAAATTTGCTGGAGATGTGTACGTGGCATCTATCACACTTGTCATGAAACCTGGTATACATTCTAGCTAGTTTGGCTTTGCAGTAATGAGAATTGAGAACGGTGTAGTACTTTGAGTTGGATCAAATTTAGCCTGGCACATGAGGTACAAGTGGTCCTAAAATTAGATCATAAATTCTTATGAGACCCACCCCTACTCTGGCTCAGTGGCTCGGATTTGCGCCTTGCCGACTGGGACTATTGGGGACTATTGGTCAGAGCCATTGGTCCTCATTCACAAAGGAGAAATACGCCAGAGTGTAACGGAAGCGGAACGGAAGCGTATACAGATGCGGGAAATTCCGTCCGATCACGCTACGTTGCTTTGCCGTGCAATTCAAAGAGCGGTGTGTACCACAGGTACGCAGGTGTATGTCATAAAGAATGCGAGCGGGTGCCAAATGATCGGAAAATCACCCGACAACTTCATTTGCATTGATCCACGCCCCATTTCACACCATAAAAGGCGTCAAGCATGACTCAGCAGACAGCAGTAAAAAAACAAAAAAGAACTATAGGCCTTACAGCTCAAACGAAATAGAGGTCCTCCTGACGGAATGCAACAAAATAATGATATTTTCCAGTATAGTGGCTTCACAAATTAAAATTAAAATGATTGCTGGAAAGAAATTAGGCTATATTAGGAAATTAAAAGAAAATTATCTGACCATGTCAAGCGCCGGAGCGACGACCACCACCTGCAGTCTCTTTTTTTACATCCATATACCATTACATTTGTGCGTGATTCTTTATATTGTCTATAGCCTACCATTAAACTATATAAATCATTTTCCCAAGCTTACAAAACGGTGAACGCTGCTCCGCACCGCTGCAGCAATGTCAAGCTAGCTGACTTACAGTATAAAATGCAGCTTGGCCATTTATTTATTTAAGTTCGGGACCAAGGCAGCAAGCTAGCCTATACTTGGCAATTATATTATAAAGCCTTTTCTTTTCTATTGAACAATTGCTCACTCACAAGTCACACCTTTGCAGAGGTAAAACAGATCCGATATTTTTATCAGAGCTGCATTGATTCATGCGGGGAATAGATTAATATCATCTCACTGTCATCTGTCTGAATGCCATGTGGAGAATGGATTTGTTCTGATCATGGACACGTAGGCATAGGCCTATAGCTATTTAAAATTTCAACCATATACGGCGGGTAGCCTCCTCTTTGTCAGATCTAAGTGCAGGTTCATTTATGATGATGTCGTCATATTAAAATGATTCACGAATTTCGCGGGACATTTGGCACCAAACTTGATTGATCTCATCAATGTAGTAGCCTACAGCCTAGCTATAAGTTCCCCATATTATAATTAATTAAGGTGCACTGTCTTAAAACTATGACTGGCCGAATTGCACGCGCTGATGCAATAATGTGGACCCTCGTGACTGCTGTCTGTCTGTCAGACCGGCATGTCTGTGAACCATAGAAATAATCTGTTCTGTCCGGGCCGGGCTCACCGCACCGTTATATTCATTTTCCAATGAATTCGTACAGTGCAGAATGCAGATAAGTGTATATTCTTATTATAATTGTGAGTTTGTTTTTTAACATGCAGCGCGAGTCCGCGAGAGCCGATCTACAAGCTCACAACGTGTTGCACTGCGAGTAGAAAGCTGTCAAGTGCAGCGCAATCGCGCATGCTAGAAATATCCTAATAAATAAATAAAAAGGTCGGGTTTGCAAGGGCAGTTTCTGTATGGGACTCTAGGCTAACCTGCCTCTAGAATGCATGCATTTAGGCATCCAAGTGATACTTGGCTTTTATATAAGCTATCATTTTTTTATGTGCTGACCAATGTTTTGGACACATGCCTACATATTTTATCTGAGATTTGGGGACTTTTAATTGATTCAGAATGAAGACTAAAGCCTTCTGAATAAATATACGCAAGCAGTACACGACCCTCTGAGCTGGCGCAGCTTATAGCGGAGTTTCCGACCAAACAACGTCACCGTAAAGTTCAAGTTCATGAATTCCCACGTAATGTGGGAATCCACGTAAATGCCAGTCCGCTCACGTTACGTAACGTTATGAGCGTAAACGCTGTTGTGAATGAGGACCATTGGCTCTAGATACGAGTGAAAAGCGAGCTCCCCTTCACTGTTCATCGAGCATACTCTTCCTCTAGCAACATCACAAGCACAGCAGGTGACAGTGATTGTCTTACATTGTATCAAAAGCATGCACAATGAAAAACTGTTGTCAACTCAGAATGAAACCACTTTTCATCCTATATCAATACACATTTCCAACATTTACCCTGGTACAGTCTCCTATGTAGAACACAGCTTGTTTTCCTCCCACACCAAAGTAGGATATATCACTGTTGATACTGCGATAGACAGGATCAGGACGGGTATATTCTTGACTTTCACTGCAGAAGAGAATTACTTTAGGTCACAGGCAAACTTAATGATACAATTTCTACTTCTAAAATGTTAACAAAAATCACAATGATGTAAAATGTCTCTAAATCAAGTACTTTGTGTAGCCGGAGGATGAACCAACCTTTCAAATTGGCTTTTTTTCCTGTTGAACTTGGACAGCCTGTACACTGCCCAGTTACTGAGCTGCTTTGAAGACATACCATGTCCATTGTCCAAGACAACCACTGCAGGCTTCCCCAGAGTCTCATCAAATAACTAGACGTGACAGGGCACACACATGCAGCTGACAGTTAGTAACCATCCATCAATAGCTTTGATTCATTGCTAAAATGCCGAATTTTATGACAAATCCATGACTAACCAATCGGATCTCTATTGTCCGGGAGCCAGTGTTTCGTGACGTTGCTGACAGCGCGTTATCAATCAGCTCTGCAAGGGCATAGGCTGGGGAAAATTTTAAACATGATATTAGTCAAATATACGATAGCAATAGACATTCTTCCTCTGACTATTTCTAATCACCTGGAAGTATTATAAGATTTTTTCCTATCGTATGCGACTATTTAACAAGTGACAGATTTCCACACTAACAAAAATAAGGTAATTTGTGATAAGACTCTTCCCCAGGCAGGGGACTCGGGGGGGCCCTGGTCCCTGCCCAATCGGTGATTCCAGCTTGTGCTGTCGCCTTAGGTGACTGGGCTGTCTGTACTCGCAGGCCAGCCAAGGGGGCAAAACTCCACCTGGCTGCCACGTGCAAAGGCCCACTGGTGCCAGAATGTATTGGACGCCTTGGGATTACGGACAGCCCAGGTTAGGGCAAGAGCACGAGCCCCACTCACTCTACTCTGCCAGACCAGGGTTAGACAAACATTGCCTCTCGCCCATTGACTCGCATGTTATATGACAGATTTTCCCATGTAAATAATGTATCATTTCAGGAGCAAAAGCTTCAAAATCTCTTCTAAATCTAGTCAACAAGGCCTGCAGTAGACTATGCACTGGAAACATGTGCATGACATTATTTCAATAAACAAAACAGGGGGAATGTCCGCCATGATGCCATGGCTAACATTTCCCTGTACTTTTAGTTTATTGAAATAATGTCATATTTGTAGTGCATAGTCTACTTCAGACCTTGTTGACGATAATCGATTATTTACATGGGAAAATCTGTCATATAACATGCGAGTCAATGGGTGAGAGCCAATGTTTGTCTAACCCTGGTGAAAAAATATTTTTCCAAACATTATTTTACATTTTACATACTTTTCCAGACCTGGACACTTTTCCAGACCTGGAAAAGTATGAAATTAAATTCCATACTTGCATAGGAACCCTGATGGTTCAATTTCAAATACAATAGCAAGACAGTGCACCTTTTTGACTGAATAATTTTAGCTTATTCACTTAAGTACTTACGTAAGGCCTTTTGTCCCGCACTGGCATAGTACTCATACCTGCCACTTTGGACCATAGTAGCATAATGAGGGACAAAAGTAACGACTTCCTTTGTCGCCACACCCAGGACTTGGTCCTCCTTCTGCAACACATGCACTGTGTTGCCATCTTCAAGAGCTTCTGCAATGGCAATGACATGTAAAAATAAAAATATAATTAATAATAATAATAATAATTACACATTTTACTTTCATATCATTTATGCTTTCAAAATGGAAAGCCTACAACGCTTGTAGATTGGCTACGTCCACAATTTTTATATATGAACATTTTCAATATGGAAAAAATAATGGCGATTATGCAAAATAATTAGGCGATAATAGGTAATAATTGTGACGGGCCTACTAAATTATAACGCAACATGCCATGTGTCTGAGAACAGAGCCATAAATAATTTCTGAATATTCACGGTAGTAAGGACTACTGTCGCCATAATCTGCAATTAATGAACAAACTGGTTGATCTGATTAATCTATCAAATGTAAAAAAAGAATATGTTGTATCTGCCAACAGTGTTGCTCACTCACCAAAGCTGTCAAAATCCAATACTGCTCTGTCGGTCGTGCACAAGACAAACGTTTCAATCGATGGTATGGAAAATGCCTGCAGAAAATAAACATGAAAATGTCTTGATCTGAAATGCATGACACTTAGGCAACAACACCGCCTAAATTATATATCGTATGATTAAAAAAAAGGAAAAAAAAGTGAGACATACATTAGGCTTTAGATTCTGAAAGATATGAGAAGCGACAAGTCATTAGGCAAATTTTTGTTATTGCAAATGTTAAAACTGGTTCAACTGGTGGGTTTTATTTTGCTCACTTGTCTTATTACTGACTCCCTACTGACTTCTGCTCCCTTATTACAGACTTATGCTCCCTAATGAATACAAGAATGCTCGCCACAAATGTAACCTCAGTAAAACTATGCCTAAACCTGACCTTATTCCTGAGGTTTTAGGAAAGATACGTTTAGGAATACCTGGTGGCGAGTCGCGACCCATTCCGGGGTCGGCAGATTGGCCTGGGGGCGAGCATGTTATGGGTTCTTGTTGTCCACACAGCCAGGGGGAGCTGTAAATTTACCTCTTTTATTGCTCGAATGAACTCATTGAAGTCCATGTTGAACGCGTCCAACACCTCCCCCGTGGCCTCTTTGGCCTCTCGCTCGAAGCGGCAGTCATACACAACAAGTCTTTTACGCTTTCCTGGTTCGATGCCGTTGAAGGACGCTTCGAGGCGGTCCACGGGATCCATCTGCCCCGACATCCTGTCCGACCTGAGTTGCGAGATAGTGGTGGAAAAATTACTCACATTTTATACTTAATTTAACAGGGGTTGACACTAACGGTTGCCTGACTGCCCGTGGCACGTAAATGAAACCTTTTGGGCAAGTAGACTTTGCTTTCAGGTTGCCCAACGTGCAAGTGCGTTTGAATGGGGAAGCAATCGTCTTCATTAAATATTACTGGTGGTTATTCATGAAAGAACAAAATGCTACTGTTTCACAATAGACCGGCAGCCGAGGTGGACAGATGGGAAATTTGCTATATAGTCTTTTTAGGCCAATATATAATTGGCCTAAAATATTGTCTATATACATAAATTCATAAATCCACTTGCTGACCGGCTGTCGGTACAGGGAATTTTTTAAAAGGGGTTTCTTGTGACCCTTCCATTAACATCCTATGGCAGGCAAAACATTTTTTTTTGTGGCAAGATACTTTTCAACCTGTTCATAGACAATTTTTTCCATCACTTTCGAGATGGAGCTTAGAATAGAAACAGGGCGGTAGTTGCCGAGGTCTAATTTGCTCCCTTTCTTGTGCAGGGGGGTTACTTTGGCCAGTTTGAAGTCTTGGGGGACCTGTCCCTGTTTGATGGAGATGTTTATTATGTGGGTGATGATTGGAGCTATAGAGATGGCTGAATCTCTTCGAAATTTAGAGGGAATATTGTCATGGCCAGCGGCCTTGTGGGGTTGAAGGGCACTGTGTTTTGAGCACCGAGTCCTCAGTTGTTACCATTGTCAACTTAAAATCATCTTTAAAACACCTAGGTTTTTGTAGAAGGCTTTGATGTGCTCTATACCAAAATGCCCAGAGTGGGAGGGCAGTTTGTTAACCAGCGTTGTTGCAATATTTGTAAAGAAGATGTTTAAGAAGTTGGCCACATCTAGCTTGTCAGTGATGAGGGTGTCGTTCGATTTGATGTTTATGTTTGTAAACCTAGTTTTTAGTTTCTGTACTGCAGCCTAGTTGGTTGTTAAGTAGCTTCCAGAGCTCCAGAGGATTGTTTTTGTTTTCCTCTGCTTTATCATTGATAGTTACTTTTTGCGGATTTGGTCATGGTAGTTGTGTTTGTTTCTTAGCTTGTTACGTTGGGTTTTTAGGATGCCCAGTTGGCTTTGGAGATCACTGTCGAAGCGCTGGGCTAGCTTGGACTTACATTTAAGAAGTTCAGAGCATTATTAGTCTCTGGCTTTCATTGCAGTCAGAATGTCCGAATTCATCCATGGTTCTGAGTGGGTTTCGACCCTGTTGGTTCTCAAAGGAGCCATGTTGTTTAGTACTGATGTAAATTTGGTAACCAGTTCCAGGTTAAGGCGGGAACCCCTTTTGGTGTTTTAACTAAGCATTATGTTATACTTTAGCTATTAAAAAATAGCAGACCTTCAAGCTTGTAGCGCGCCACCAAGTGGCGCGCTACAAGCTTGAAGGTCTGCTATTTATTTTAAATCGTGGCACAAATCTTTGAATATAATATTCTTTCAGAAGACTTTTTTTTTTATTTTGACGTCAGGCCTAAATGGGTTAAAGGCCTCGCTAGAGTAGGGTTTGAGGTCTCTAGATATGTGACAGCCAGACTTACGTTTTTGTTTTTTGTGAGTACATAAAATCGTAAATTGATCGCTAAGCCCGCATACAATAACACCTTTCTTGGAGATTCTGGATTTGTCCGAGGTCAGAATGAGATCAATGACAGTTTGAGTAGAATCACACTCTTGTGGGTTGGGTAATTAGTAGCTCCTTTCGGAACCCTACGTTAAAGTTTCTGACATTTTGATGACTTTACGTAGGGTTCCTTCTCGCCGACTTCAAGCGACGTGGGACGCAATCTGACTTACCCTGATTTACCCCTGTGCTGCGCTGTGGATATGACGCTGACATATTCCAAAAGAAGCATATGAGAGCTATAGGAGACAACGAACCCTCTGACCCCCCCCCGCGAACGGCTCAGAAGCCGTTAAGTATTTTTAATGTTTGTTAGACCGTTTTGGCAGCTCTCTTCCTTCCTTCCTTATTGACATCCTATTGTACCGCCTCCAGCACCGTGGCTGGCTACCTGCGACAGAGCGCCGGAACTGGCTATCTGCGCGTTCCTGCCTCTGTCGCAGGTAGCCAGCCACGGTGCTGGAGGCGGTAAAATGAAATGAAATGAAATCTATATTTACCCAGGGTATCTGGGCTAAGCTCAAGAACTTGTTTCCAGCCAGGCCCTGCTCATAGAACACATTTCATCGTAGTGGTTCAATGCCTTGTTCAAGGGCACTTCAGCGGTGGTAATTTTAACGTGTCGGACGGCTGATTCGAACTAGGAACCTTCCGGTATCAAGACCGCGCCGCTATCCGTTCGGCCACCGCTGCCACATGTACACAGGTACAATAGGATGTCAATAAGGAAGTCAAGGAAGGAAGGAAGAGAGCTGCCAAAACGGTCTAACAAACATTAAAAATACTTAACGGCTTCTGAGCCGTTGGGGGGGGGGGGGGGGGGGGGCAGAGGGTTCGTTGTCTCCTATAGCTCTCATATGCTTCTTTTGGAATATGTCAGCGTCATACCCACAGCACAGCACAGGGGTAAGTCAGGGTAAATCAGATTGCGTCCCACGTCGCTTGAAGTCGATGAGACCGGACCCTACGGGTTAGAGGTCCAAAGGAGCTCAACCCGGGGGGTCCGGAGACGGGCTAGGTAATTAGCTGACTGACTGACACTATGCAGATCACACTACTGAATGACTTGAACACAGGTGCTTCCTTACATTGCATGTCTGTATTATAGTCGCCAATCAGGATTTTCTCTACACATTCCTCCCCAGCTAGGAATGCACACCCCCATCATGCCTGTTTCTGTCGTTTCTGGCCCTATTGTAAACAAGTGTAATGCTTTATTGTGTCGTCCACTCACAGTTACGTTTTTTTGTATTGAGTTGTACTTGAAATGTACTGTAATTCTGCAAACTGTTAATAAATCAATCAATCAATCTCATGATGGAATAGTTCTCCATTTCAACTTCTGGGTCTTTGGTAGACTCATCAAGTTTAGTTTCAGAGAAACAGAGGAGGATGTTTGCCTCACTTTACTTTAACAATATTTTCCAAATCATATTTTATTTTTTTACGAGGTGCATACCTATCCTGTTACCAAATAATATCACACATACCCGTACCGTAGTTACTTTTTACACGCCACGAGTGGAGTGAGTCGTCTTCACTTCACTGTCTCCACAACGATGCTAACGGTAGCAAACGTTGGCCGTTCCTAGGTCTTCACCACAATAATTTCGACCTCGGGGGACTAGGTAACGATTACAGTGTCTGTTTTCTCCACTGTTTACTTTTTTGTTTTGTTTTTGTTAATTATCTCGCCTTAAGTTCTTTCGACTTTGTGTGTTGTCCAGTCCTTCCTGTTTTTTCTCCCATTCTCTCTACTCTACGCAGCTGCGGGGAAAACGAAACGTAATTTGGGCAGTAGGGCTCTGGGCGGTGTGAGCGAACTGCGCATGCGCTTGCCTTAGGCTACATTTATTTTTTGGCAAAAATATGTTTTTTGACTTGTCATCTACTTTTATGGATACGATTAAGCACTGTAAACCACTAAACCCTGTTTCTAAATCTGCATGTTTTATAGTGCGTATCAGCGCGTGTTGCGCACGTGCACGCAAATGCGCGTGCATGTGTGCGCGCACGTGTCTTGTAGTTTCCAGCAAGCCCCCTCTCTCTGATCTCCTTGATTGTTTGATAGAAAGTCCAGACAATAAAATCCTTCCTTCCTTCTGAAGTCCTTCTGTTATGGTACAAGTATGAACCGAGCAAATCTGCACCATTAAAGTAGTGTAATTGCATGGAAAAGTCACTGTTTACATTCACAAGCTCGTCACGTCACTCTAGCAAAGTGATTGATCTGTGTCCTACTTGCCCCGGGTACCCAGGGCGTCCCTGACGCTCTGGTTTTCTCATGCCAATAAAGCTCCTTGAATTTAAATTTGAATTGAATTGACAAGCTGGATCGAGTTTGAAATACATGGTTTTCAGAGCGGCGCAAATATCAGCAATTTTAGCCACGTGTGCAACATGACAACAGTTAATGTACAGTAATTAAAGTATTGTACAGTTAGTACAGTGACAACTCCAGAGCCATAGGGTTGGCCTACAAAATGACGTAATCCCTTTGCACTGCAGGCAGTGAGGCATCATCACTCCGCGACGCCTCTGTCTGCATCTTGCAATGCATCACTCACGTGCGTTTCCGAAAACATGGCAGCGTGTGCGATGATGTGATTCTTTTTTGACCAACAACAACGGCTTTATTCAGAAGAATCATTCATACATATAATGTCTGTGGAGTTTCAGAATGTGAGCGGACACGTTGTTGACGCCTGTTCACTTATTGATCAGGGATACTCGCGATGCGTCCGATGGAGAGGAGGTCACAAGCAACACTTCAGCTGTCGTTTCAAAAGACAGTGTTTTGAGATTGTACAGAGTCGTTTTGCAGTCAGTTCAAGTGGTAACTTTAACGTTACTGATGATGTGGATACTAGAGAAAGTCCAGACCAAATCCAGACAATTAAACCAACAAAAGTAAGTTTAGCTATAGCTGTCATAGCCCTAGAAGAATGTCTGTGATGTTACATAGATTTCATATAACTCTTCTACTTACGGTTAGCCCAGAGCCATACAGAGTTACGACAACTCCGTTCACTTCATGGGGCCAGTCCAATGGCTCTTCTACATAGACTTCGGCGAATAGGGACACCGTAGCTCTGGTCCATAATAAGCCTCTGCTTTTAGAGCTCTGCTACTCTTCTCTTCCTGTGCTCGCATGAAATCAAAATGCAGACCAGCCTCTACTCTGTTGCGAAAATAATAGAGAACGTTTTACCTAGGCTACTTATTGATTGATTGATTCATTTATTAACAGATTGGAGAATTACAGTACATTTCAAGCATTTCAAGCAACTCAATACAAAACTGTTAACTGTGGACGACACCATAAAGTATTACACTTGTTTATAATAGAGCCCACCATGTTCAATTCATCATAACAATTAGAGACGTACAAATATACAGGAGATCATCATAGAGGAGGTAAAAGGGGGGGGGGGGGCGTCCGTAGGTGCCCTTTGAGAGCAGTTTTGAAGGAGTCAAGGGATTTGCATGTCTTAATGACTGTTGGTAGGGCGTTCCACATTTTGGTGGCATAGGAGCGAAAATAATTTAGTCCCTTGTTTGTGCCGAATCTGGGTTGTACTTTTACCAAAGCTAAATTCTGAATGTTGCTGCTGTTATTCTTCTATCATCAGAAAAGAAAACGGAGACACAGTCAACTAAACCAAGGGGAAATTGATTCTCAAGTCTACCATGACAAGGTAAGTTGTATTTTGGAGATGTTCATTTACTTACTGTACCTCAAGTAGTCCTAAATTATCATCACAACAAATGCTAACCAGTCTGGTTTGGCAACTGGCGTGATTTCCACAATGTGTCATGATGTGCAAAATCTGCAAATGTACTTAGCTAATACAATGTATTCTGCTACTGATACAGATCAGGGTTGTCATTCTGGAAGGAACTAAATCCTTGGTGAATGGTGCGAAATCTCATGGATATCTGGATGGTGTGTATAATATGACTTTATCAACAGTGTCAGCCAGGCACACTCACATAGACATACTGTACACATGCACACTGTAGAATACACATGCACACTGCCCTGAGCTAAAGAAGACTGTATATTATTATTATATTGTTTTGTTTATACAACAAACCTAACCTCACAAATACCGTACTATGCCTAACCCCGAGTGGAATAGTAAGAGAGTGGTGACATGCTTTGATCTCCCCGTAAAGCGGGTGCCTTTGGGCTATAGTTCCAAACATTGTAACTATTCCATTGAGAATTTGAGATAGAATGCGCACTTCCGCATTACTCTATGCAACACTATGCAAAACCCTGTCCGCGAAACACAGGGAAACGAGACACTCCCATGATCAATTAGGGCATTCAATTAACCAAAAGAACACAAAAAGTTAACATCTGAAGATAAGAGGTGAAAGACCGGATGAAAGACCAAGTTGACAACCTTATGACCTTACAGGTGTTACAGCTGCCATGGAAGACCCCCTTCCCAACCAGGACTGTAACCTAGCAGCCCTTTGTGACATGGCCAAAGAGCTCCCTCTAGTGGACAGTGGTGACCAGGATGGCAACCTCGTTCAGTTCATTGGTACCAAGGAGGACGGCTGTGCAGCAAACCTTGATTTGTTTTCTCGCATAACGGAGAACCGCTCAGACTGGGCAGTGGAGGTTACACTGATGGGCGAGAAATATATCATACCTCCACAGACGACCTTCTTGCTCTCTGACTTCTCTGCCATGCAGCCGCTAGTCCATTGTGAGTGGAGATTTGTCAGTCAGCCTTACTGTAATGGGCTCTATGCACACAGAATAACTCCTACGTCCGGGCCCTATAATACTAATTAAGGCTCTGTTCCGTTTAGTGTACAGTGGTACTCAAACTTTAATTTCAAGGACCCCCATAACTCTGAGAGTGTACAAATGGAACGTAACGGTCCATTTGGTACACTCTCAGAGTTACAGACAGTCCATCATTATTTCATTTATTGTTAATTTTCACATGCATTTGGAGCCTAACAGTTGCATTTTTATTTTTTGATACAGATGGAAGGAGATTTGACCTAATAGTTATGGACCCACCATGGGAGAACAAGTCTGTGAAAAGGAGTGGCAGGTATACAGTTAAACACAACAGTATAGTGGTGACGTGTAGGGGTGCAACAATTAATATCCAACTAATTGGTTTAATAATCATAATGTATTCTTGTTTTTATTTATTCTTCTGTACTAAGTCACTGTGCCCTCACAAGCACACATGTGCGTGCACACACACACACACACACACACACACACACACACACACACACACACACACACACACACACACACACACTTTTACACTCAGTGGTCTCATAGTCTCTTAAGCATTATTGTGTTTTTATTGTTTTGACAAATATGTACAAATACACTGCATGTTTATGAATATGCATTTTGTCAATGAAGATGTCAATCAATCAATAACCGAATACTCTGTTGTTATTTCCATTCAGGTACAGATTTCTGCCCTCATCCAAGCTGAGGTTTCTCCCCATTCCGCTGTTGGCCTCCCCAGGCTGCTTGGTGGTCACCTGGGTTACAAACAGGCCCAGCCACCTGCGTTATGTCCGTGAAGAGCTGTATCCACACTGGGGCGTAGAAGTCCTTGCTGAATGGTTCTGGGTCAAGGTAAGAGCTATACCCCATAGATTTAAAAATAATATTGTACAACCAATATGTCAATTTGAAGATATGATTCCCTGCTTTCGTATGACATGAAAAAACGAAAATATATATTGAAATTTTATTTCTTTAGAGGATAGCCCCTCTAAAATGAAGAATAATCCAACGATTTAGCATCGGTCAAAATTGGTCAGAAATTAATGTTCATGTTTTAAGAGGACAATGCACCAGAGGCAATCAGGAAACCCATCTGCCAAAAAATAACATTAAATCCTTTGAATTTGCCTCTGGGGGCACCGCCCGCAACCATAGGTTCGGAAATAGCGCACTGTGCAATGCAAACTAATAGGTGAGTGCGCATTTCCGAACGCACCCAATGTGTAGAGACTGAATGTCGGCCCGTTCACTCTCCTTCAGCTCTCCTCTTCCAGTGGTGTGACTTTGTTTTCATTCCTACTGACAAACTCTATACACGGTGTAACGGATGTTGCTGATAGATTCAGCTGCAGAGCTCTGCATCTTTCTTAAGAGTTATAGTTTTTAATTTTATGTATAAAATTCCTATTTTGGACATAGTGCTTTATGACTTATTATGTAATTTCATGGTATTTTATATTAAAACTATTTGTCATATTTGCCCTGTGCATTTTAGTTTTTGCAAATCCTGAAAATGCAGCATGATCGTGACAAACCTATGCCTTGTTTGACTTTTTAAGATGCATTGAGGCTGTGCTGTTCTCCCTCAGGTTACCAGGTCCGGTGAGTTTGTCTTTCCACTGGACTCGCAGCACAAGAAGCCTTATGAGTTGTTGGTGCTCGGACGATACCGCCAGGCTGGAAATAACTCAGCCAGGTCTGAAGACTTTATCAGTGTTATTCTTTGCCAATGAGCTAAATCTTTTTTTTTTAATAGTTTTTATTTTCTCTTCATTTTGTATTATTTTTTTTTTAAACTGTAATTCTATGAATGTAATAAAGTGTACTAGTAATAGTTCCCCTGTCTTTCTTCAGCTCTTCAATGAAGTCAGAAGTCCCTGTGGAGGACCAGCATGTGATTGTCAGTGTTCCATCAGCCCTTCACTCCCACAAGCCCTCACTTTCTGGTAAATATTCCCAACATTTTTCTGGTTACGGCACATCTTTAATAATTGAATATATTTGGTAGTAGACTACTAGTAGTAACTAGTGTTGCGTGTGTCAGGGTTTTTTCTATCACCCGCAAGTCCCGCATGTGTTCATAATTTGACTCGTCTCAGCCCGCCCCACATCACTGCATCAATTTTCACAACCCGTCCCGCAAGCCGCCAACATTATATACACGTCAAATGTCTTTGAATGCGGCTTTTATTTATCCAAAAGGGTGCTTCGAAACTGCCTTAATAGGCTAATAATATCACTGGCAAGCACGCATGGTCCCGGGTGTTCTGATCACTGATGCCTTGCACGGGTCTTACTTGTATCACGTAGTTTATATTCATTTGTCACACACGTGTGCGAGAGATTGAGAGAAGACAGAGAGGTTGCCTTGAGAGGAGAAAAGAGAGACTCACCCGTGCGTTGCGGAAATACAATAGTTTTACAACAACAGGACTGGAGGCACAGACGCTGAAAGAAAACGCGACTAAAGGCCTGAGAAAAACTAATTGAAAACTGTTGTCCTTATCCACGTCATCCCCAAGCGGTGTGTCCACGGCATTCCACACACACACACACACACACACACACACACACACACACACACACACACATGGCATGGACGTATTCACAGTCAGGAGGAGATCAACCAGCACAGCTCCACAACACTCCTGTAGGCTGCACAAATGTCCTCCCAGGACAAGTGGCAACAACAATCATTTGTAAAATTCCATTATACATTATTTAACCCACCCCAACCCGCCTCACAAATAAAGTGTAAAAGTCTTGACTCGGCTCAGCCCACCCTGCAGGTAACCCGCGGGTTACAGGTCAGCCCCTGCAACACTAGTAGTAACGCCATCGAAATTTGAGCCACCACAGGCAAAGTGGTACATAAATCCTACAAATGGGCTCCTAAACTTGCGTCACCAGACTTTCCACCTCGGAGGAAAGCATCTGTGTTCCTAAATCGCCTGTGTGATTTGGTCTAGACTAATAAAATCGTATTCCGGTTTGGGGTTTGTTTTAGTCTCGCCAGTCGCTACGAGTTGGAATAAAAGATGGATATACCAAACAACCTATTCCAAGAAGTATCTTGTTCTTTGATTTCCTTTTTTGACCACCTTTGTTGCCATGCTTTCACCTGTCAGTTTGTTGTCAAGAATACAGCCCAAATATGTAAATATGTAGATGTGTTCACCTTCGCGCTTCCATTGGAAATACTAGACTCCTACATGCTTCCGGTCTCCTAAAAAGGCAGCCGCCTACTATCACGCAGATACGGGAAGTAAACCGGAGATGTCATAACTTTTGTTTTTTATCTTGGCTACTACTGGGTGTCACTGAGGGTGTTGGCTGATGTAGTAGTAAAATATAACCACTAGGGGGCAATGCTACAGCATTTATGACTTTTCTGTCCAGTGACATGATCCAAATATGAAGAAAGACCCACATAGTCAGGGCTTAAAGTTCTCAGTCCTGGGGACGGGATCTCATAGGGGTCATTTAATGAGATCAGTGCAGATTTGCAAAAAAACATTTTCAGTCTTGGGATTGTTTTTGGCTTTAAGCCCTGCCCATAGTTTTCTTTTTTCACATAGGGTAAAAGCATTTCTGAGCACTTCTGATTTGGTTCTTAAATCAGTTACGTTTGCAGCTTTTTTATATACATTAAGGAGGTAGACTCTACCTCCTTAATGTATAAAAAACTGTTAACTGATGCAAACTGGAAATCCGTGGGCGACGGAAGATTTCCAGTTTGATGCCGGGCTCCCCCAGAGTTGGTGTCTTTGAGCAAAACACTGAACCCCTAATTTCCTCTGCCGTGCATTTATTTTGGATGAAGGCGCTATATAAATGCACTATTCACTGTTAATTAATTTCCAATGACTGCAATCACAACACTTGACAGATCCCAACTGACTAACTATATAGGACTTTTGCCAATTAGTCTATATTCTGTATTTTCTTGTGTCTTCAGTAAGTTGTGTGCTGTTAAGACCGCAATGAGAGACCTTGACAATGAATATGTAGGGAGCCTATGAATAAGCCTTGACGTCATTTCCCTCTCTCAGGGGAAGGCGATTTATTGTGCTGTCTATGGAGCGCAACACAGAACAGGAAGGTGTTGCTCAGTGTCCTTTTAGCTCCACAGAAATAGACGATATACTTTGTGAGAATAGCAGGATATTGTTTACCTTTTGCAGTCATGCTGAGGTGTGACGCGGTAGAACGTCAATGACTGTGTGTTACAATGATTATGATTATAAGTCTGCCTGAGTGTTTGAATACACAACAAAATCATTGCATTTACAGAACCTTCCATACCATCTTCTACACCAGGGGTTCCCAAACTGAGGAACAAATAATGTTGGGGGGGGGGGGGGGGGGGGGTCCCCCCCAGATGATTAGCTTAACCCATTTAGGCCTGACCTCAAAATTAAAAAAAAATCTTCTAAATCCTCCAGTTTTCTGAAATAAATATTTTCACGATTTTTCAAAAATAGCAGACCTACAAGCTCGTAGCGCGCCACTCGGTGGCGCGCTATGAGCTTGTAGATCTGCTATTTTTCAATAGCTAAATTATAACATAATGTTTAAAACACCAAAAGGGGTTCCCGCCCAAAATGGGTTAATGTGCAACATAGTTTTTACACTCAACCGTAAACAAACCAACAGTATAAGTGTATACAGGGTATCTGCACATTTCTAAAGTTACAATTTAATTACTTTTAAGACCTTTTTAATACCAAATTGGCCAAATGTGTCAAATATTACATAAGAAAGAGGCAAACATTGTGAAAATAGCCAATCTACTACTGTGAGCCGTTGTGATTGTGAGCTTGTAGTTCGGCTATTTTCACAATAATTATCTATGGAACCGAGTGCTTGTCAGGGTCCCAGTTCAAATATTATTATTTTGGGGGGTCTGTAGCAACTCATAATGCTCATAATTGCTATGTGTTCGTTCATAATGTAACACATTATTACATTATTACATTATAGAAAAATCTGTTATTACGTTATGCACTGATTATTACATTATGAGCCCTTATTACATTATGAGTTGCTACAGCGTCCCTAACATTTTAGTCTAGTTTATATTTGTTGTCAAAATTGTCAATATATTTAGTCTTAGTCATCACAGCTTCGTTTTTATTTAGTTTTCATGTAGTTTGTAGGTTTTAGTCGATGAACTCAACACAGCTGGCGGCTGACCTTCATTGCTGTGAATAATGTGTTTTCAGGAGAAGCT